>NW_006408543.1:10055744-10059890 GCF_000296735.1 Chrysochloris asiatica
GAAATAATAAATCACATTTCCCATCAGAAACCACTCCGGATACAGGTTTGTAGTCAGGACAGCGTCTTTCAGCTGTGCCTGTAGGCAGGCCTCTCTCTGGCCTTTGACATCTCTGTGTTATGGGTCCCTTGCCTTGCTTGGGCAAGTATTATTTAGCTTCACCAACAAGTACCCCAAGGCACCGCACTCCACTTGAAGGAGCTCAGCTCTCCAAGTGCCCATAAGCAGTGCCCATTCCACCAACAAGGCACCTCCATGGAGGCACTCAGCTTTCTTACTCTGTGGGTCAGGAAGTCTGCGTTGCTGTCTCCTGTGGCTTCCCAGTTCTGCTGCCTCTGTTGCTGCCATTTCTCTGTGGTTGCTTCTCACCGCCTCTCGCCATCTCTGGTGTTACAACTAGCTCTCTTCTAGGAGGTTCTTAGCACAAGGATTGTGGGTCCACTCTTGGCTCATTAACAGCCTGAAATATGTAGATGATAACAACCTTGCTTGCTGAAACAGAGGACTGAAAGTACTTATTAAGGAAGATCAAAACCACAGCCTTCAGTATGAGTTGCACCTCAATGTAAAGAAAACAAAAATCCTCATCACTGGACCAGTAACTGACATAATAAATGGAGAGAAGATGGATGTTTTTAAAAAGACTTCATTTTGCTTGGATTTACTATCAACACTTATGGAAGCATAGTCAAGTAATCAAACAGCATATTGCATTAGGTATATCTACTGCACAAGACCTCTTTAAAGTGTTTAAGAGCAAAGATACCAGTTTGAAGACTAAAGTACACCTGACCGAATCCATGGTATTTTCAATAACCTCATATGCATGTGAGATTTGGACAATGAATAAAGAAGACTGTAGAAGAATTGATGCATTTGAATTACATGGTATTGGATGAGAATAATTAAAAGTACCATGAACTGTCAGAAGAGCAAACAATTCTGTTTTGGAAGACGTTCAGCCTGAATGCACCTTAGAAGTCACGATGGTATGAGTTTGTGTCTCATACTTTGGACACATTATCAGGAGGGGCCAGTTCCTGGACAAGAACAGCATGCTTGGTAAAGTGGAGGGTCTTCGAAAAAGAGGAAGACCCCCAATGAGATGGGCTGGCACAGTGACAGCAGTAATGGGCTTAAGTGTAACAACGATTGTGAGGGTGGTGGAGGACCGGGCAGTGTTTAGTTCTCATAGGGTTACTATGAATTGGAGCCGACTCGACAGCGTTTGTCCCTGTTTTCCATTGATAAGTTTCATATTGCTAGGTTTTACATTTAGGTCTTTCATCCACATTGAATTTGGTTTATACTGTGTGAGATACGGGTCTTTCATTCTTCTGCAAATGAATTTCCAGTTTTCTCTCCATCATTTATTGAAGAGACTCTCTTTCCCACGTAATGTTTTTGTCCTTTGTTGAAGATCAACTGACCGTAGGTGGGTTTTTTCCAGATTTTCACTTCTGTTCCACTAATCTATCGATGTGTCTTTCATTGTACCAGCTACTGTGATAGTGTAGTAGGTTTTGAGATAGAGAAGTGAGAGGCCTTCTATTTAGTTTAATTTTGGGTTTTTTTGAACTTTTGGTCAGTTCATTTAATTATTTGTTCATTCATTCACTCAGTTGTTCTAACACGTGCATTGCCTAGTCAATATTTATCATGCAGTGGGTATGGAACAGGAAATGGATGGAGAATTCTAAGCCATCTTTCTTCTTGATAATAGCTTGATAATGGCATTTAAAAACATTTGCTTATACAAGGTGTTGGGAATGTCTGTGGCTTTAAGGATTCATTTTATTCACTCTATAATAAGGTTTTTAGTACTTGTCACATGCTAGCTAATTAATCCACGCCAGCCCTGTCTTTAGAGCTGATTTTCTTCATATTCTTACTGGTGTCTACTTAGTTCTTTTTTAGCAAAGCTTTGCTTATTTGAGATCTTCTTCCTTTCCATTATAAAGGAGCTCTGGTAGTGTAGTGGTTACGGGTTGGGCTGCTAACCTAAGGTCAGCAGTTTGAAACTACCATCTGTTCTGAGAGAGAAAGATGAGGCTTTCTGTTCCCGTAAAGATTTACAGTTTCGGAAACCCTATCTAGGGTTACTGTGATTCGGAACTGACTCCTCGGCACATAACCACCACCACCTTTCCATATAAAGTTACTGAATCATTTGTCCTTGTCTTTAAAGAGTGATGTTGGAATCTGTATTGGGATTGCATTATATCCATAGACTGGCTTGGGTACTGTTGACCTTATTTTCTTACCCATGAGCATAATGTATTCCCTTTTTGTAGGTCTCTTTTGGTTCCTTATAGTAGTGTTTTGTAGTTTTCTTTGTATAGGTCTTTTGTTTCTCTGGTTAGATTTCTTTCTAAGTATTTCATCTTTTGGGTGACTGTTGTAAATGGTATTGGTTTCCTGATTACCTTTTCAGAGCTCTTGTAAAGGAATCCAACTGATTTTTGTATGTTGATCCTGACACTGTGCTGAATCTGTCAATAAGTTCCAATACTTTTCTTGCCGAGTCTTTGGGATTTTCTACATATAGGTTGAACTGCAAGGTCAGCAGTTAAAGCTTGCCAGCTGCTCCTTGGAAACCCTATACAGGGTCGCTATGGTTCAGAACTGACCCGACAGCACTTAAGAACAACAACAACAACAACGTATACAATCATATAATCTACATATGGAGTTTCACGTCTTCTTTGCCAATTCAGATGCCTTTAATTTCCCTTTCTTGCCATATAGTTCTAAGACTTCCAACACAATATTGAATAGGAATGGTGATAAAGGGCATCCATCTTGTGGTTCATGATTGCAAGGGGAATGACTTCAGTTTCTCTCCATTAAAGAGTGATGGTGGTTGTTGGATTTGTATATGTGTCTTTAATTATGTTGAAGAATTTTCCTTCTGTTTCTATTTTGTTAAGGAATCATTGTTGGATTTCGTCAAATGCTTTTTCTGCAACAACTGATAGGGTAATGTAATTTTTTTTCTCTTTGTTTCATATATGTGGTAGATTATATTGCATACCTAGTATGAATACCACCTGGTCATGATGTGGTTTTTTTTAGATATGTTCTTGGATTCTGTTGGCTAATTGATAATTTTTGCATGTATGTTGTCTTTTTTAGTTACATCTTTTCCTGGTTTTGATATCTGGATTGTGCTTGCTTCATAAAATTTACTCGGGAGTTTTCCTTCCTTTTATATATTCTGGAATAATCTGAGTAGAATTGGTGTCAGCTCCTCTTTGGATAATTGGTAGAACTCACCAGTAAAGTCGTCTGGGTCCAGACATTTCTTAGTTGGGAATCTTTTAATTTCTTTGCTTGTTGTAGGCCTGTTCAAGTTTTCTACTTCAGTCTTTGTTAGTTTAGGTCTCTCGTGTGTTTCTGGAAATTTGTCCATTTCTTCTAGATTTTCAAATTAGTTGGAGTACAATTCTTTATGGTGGTGGTGGTGGTGCCACTGAGTCCATTCTGACTTACAGAGATCCAGTACAGGGTTTCCTACACTGTAAGTCTATAAAGGAGTAGAAAGTCGCATCTTTCTCCTGCATATAGTGGCTGGTAGATTCAAACTGCTGACTTTGCAGTTAGCAGCTCAGTTTGTTATCCACTGTGCTACTGGGAGTCACTGAAGTCTTCAGTAGTGTGTTATCCTGTTTATTTCCGTTGGTTCTGTTGGAATCATTGTTGGTTTCTTAGTTGTGGAATTTGCATCTTCTCCTTTTATTTTGTTTTGACAGTGGTTTGTCAATTTTTTTAGTCCTTTCAAAGAATCAACTTCTTGTCTTGTTGGGTCTCTCTGTTGTTTTCCTGTTTCTGTCTGCGCTAACCTTTGCTGGTTCTTTTCTTCTGGTAGCTGTAGGCTTACTTTGCTGCTCGTTTTAATTTCATTTTTAAGTTTTTCTATTACCCAGTAGCTTTTAAGCAGCAGCCTATTCAGTTTCCATATATTTGATTCTTTTTCCTTGATAGTCTTACTGTTGAGCTCTAATTTTATAGTGTTGTGATCTGAGGTGATGCTTTATGGTATTTCAAGGCTCTTAAATTTATTGAGTTTGGTTTGTGGCCTCACATGTGCTCTGATCTGGAGAATGTTCTGTGTACCACTAGAAAAGAATGTTTATTGTGCTCTTG
>NW_006408543.1:10061361-10062769 GCF_000296735.1 Chrysochloris asiatica
ATATGAAACCTGTCCACCATGGGTGACCCTACTGGTGTTTAAAATAGCGGTGGCATACCTTCCAAAATCACAGCAACTCACAAGCCACCACAGTACGACAAACTGACAGACGAGTGGTGGGTAAATTATCAGCAAGTATGAACTAATTGCTGTCATTTTGTGTGTGTGTGTGTGTGTGTGTGTGTGTGTGTGTGATGTTGCTTGTTTCTCTGTTCCATATAATTTTCTGTGCTGAATTTGTTTGTGGGTTTTTTTTTTCATTTCCTTCATTTCTCTTGTATTAATGATTACTAAATCTTTAATTTTCCTTTTGTATTTTGATGTGAAGGTTTATTAATTTTCTTTGAGGTTACCGTATAATTTATTGATTTCCCCCCCCCCATTTAAAACAGTCTGTTTTATCTCGAAATCTACTTGACTTCTTTGCCATTTGGAAGTGCTGTATCTACACTATTCCCACTTTTTGCTTTGTAGTTAGTTGCCTTCACTGAAAATTGCTATCTCTGGTTCCCTATTTTCAGTCTTGTAGGTTGTATTACTCTGGATACTACTATGTCGGGAATGAATTCTGGGTGGTGGTATCTTGTATGTTAATCTCAGATTCTTGTCTGCTGTTGAGTCTCAGTCCAAAGAACATCCTTTAGTATTTTTTGTAAAGTTGATCTATTATTGCAAATTACTTTAATTTCTGTTTATCTGAAAATGCACTAATACTGCCATTATTTTTGAGGGAAAGGTTTTCTGGGTATATGATTCTTGGCAGTTTTTTTCTTTCAGTGTTTTTTGTGTGCTATCCCATTGCCTTCTTACCCACGTGGCTTCTGCTAACAAATCAGAGCTTAGTCTTATTGATTCGACTCCGTAGGTAGCTTTTCCTTTATCCCAAGCTGCTCTCAGAATTCTTGCCTTGTCTTTCGTTCTGGAGAGTTTGATTATGATATATGTCTTGGTGATTTCTTTTGGGGATCTGTTCTATTTAGGATTCATTCACCTTCTTGAATGGTCATCTTGTCATATTTCATGATGTTAGGGAATTTTTCTTCCAGCAACTCTTCTACCATTCTCTCCATACGTTTTTTTTGTTTGTTTTTTTTAGTTTTAGCTAAGTAAAGGTTTACAGGGCAGATATCAGTTTTACATTCAACAAATCGTACACCTTGTTTCATTACAGTGATTATAATCACCTCCATGTACCATCAGTTAACAGTATTTCTCTATATACGCTTTAACCTTTTTTTTTTTTGTAAACACCCGGGCATATATATTAATTTACATCACCAAAGGGCACATTCTGCAAATCTGCCTCCAGGCCACCAGCTCTCAGCCCCTCTCTTTCCATGAATCCAGCTGCTCCCTCTCTCCATGTCGCCATCTCTGCCTCCATCTCTGGCGTTGCTGCTTTCCTGGA
>NW_006408543.1:10064754-10066703 GCF_000296735.1 Chrysochloris asiatica
CCTTTCCCCGTCTTCTGCTCACCAGTCGCCCAATGTGGTCGTCAGCAAGCTTACATGCCTGCTTATGTGTTCCCTTTAAGTTTCACTCTTAGAGGGAGTGTCTCCATACTTTTTCTTGCCTCTTCCTGTTGTGTTATTTGTATCACCCTAAGTTAGTCCTCTTCATGGTGTCCCACATAAATCTCAGACTTTCTGCTGTTCTTATGGCTGTTCTTCTGGCTTACTAGTATTGAGTGATCTATCTTGAAACTCACTAATTTGGACTTCCATTGATTCAAATCTACTCTTTTGCTCTTTGAATGTTCTTTTTATTGCCATAATCTTTGTATTAATCACCTGGATTTCTATTTGCAGGCTTTGTGTGGTTTCAGAATTTGCAGTGATTTGGTCTATTTGTTCCGGTAATGTTTTCCTGAATTCTTCTAACATTTTTTGTGTCTTCTCCTTGCTGTCCTCAATTATTCTATCAGTCTGTTGAAGGTACCTAAATATCATTCTTTTTCATTTATTTTCAGGTATTTCCATTACCTTTTCTTCCTCAGGAACTTTTTTTGGCTCTGCCTCATGATTTGTTTCAGTCACTCTCTCTTGTTTCTTGGTGTAAGCTAAAATCATCTGTTCCTGAGACATTGTAGTGTTATTATATTTATATTTAATTGATGATTATATGTCGATGTGTTCTTAGGTTCTCACCAACTGTCTTGTGGTGAGTGTAACTAGAGAATAAAAGTGTGTGCACTTTTTTCCATTCGCCATTGTGAAGCTCAGTTTAGGGTGGGTTTGGCTACTGTCGCTCATTGATCAGGTAGTCTAGGAGCTGGAATCGGCTCTTACCCAGTGGTGGGAGATGCAGAGGGTATGGTTGTAGCTGAGCTGTGTGGGCACGGTTGCTGTCTTCCGTCAGGTCGAGCAAGAAGAGAAAACCTATACAGGATGACAAAACAGAACAGATAAGCAAACAGCAGTGAAAACAGAATATAGTAAAAAAGAGAGAAGAAACAAAAACAAAAAAGTCAGCAAAAAGGAAAAAAATAATAATACAATAAGAAGAGAAAAGGGGCACGAAAATAGAGCTGTGCAAAAGAAAAGTAAGAGAAAAACCAGAGGGTAGATGAAAAGAAAGACTAGAGATACAGTAAAGAAATATCAAGAGGAAAAAAGAAGAGGGTAGAAATGAGAAACAGAAGAAAAGAAGAATAAACAAAAGTGGACTTATGATTAAAAAAAAAAAAAACAACCCAAGGGAAGGGAAGAAAGAATAAACCCATAAAAAAATAAATAAAACTGTGAAAGGAAAACAAAACGGAAAATGAATCCCAGGGAAGCCAAGGGGCTCACGAGCTATGTGGAGGAGGGGAATGGCAGCGGAGTTCCCAGCCCTCGGTGGAATTCTCATAGACTGAAGGGTGGTCTCGGTACAGGGCACCCAGTTCAGAAGTAGTCCTTGGAGGCCCGTTAAGGTAGCTGGCTCCAGTATTGTCAGAACCAGAGGACACCTGGGGCAGGATGGCTGATTCTGAAGGTTTCTGCTAGTCCAGTTCTGGCTTTGAAGGCTCCATGGGTTCTGTGGGTCTGGAGCTGAGCTTATAACCACACGCTCCAAACTCCTGGAATGCTGGGGGTATATGAGGGTGGGGCCTGCCCTCACCTCTGGTCTCCAAGGGAGTGTGGGGAGCAAAAGGAGTCACCCCTTTTCTGTAGCCTGTGTAAATCTGTGTCATCAGGCTGCCGTCTGTCTGTCTGTCTGTCTCTCCAAAGCTGCTCACAAAAGTTCAAGATGGCTGCGCTGCATCCGGCTGCAGTCCAATCACCAGTCAGTCTCTTTCTTTCACCTCCCCTGCTCAGCTCCTCCTCCCATAGGTATTCAGCCCACTTCCCTCACCTTTCCTCGGAAGCTCAGGTTCCAGGATTGTCCTTGGTGTTGGCTTCATTTGCTCTCACCTACTTTT
>NW_006408543.1:10067248-10085890 GCF_000296735.1 Chrysochloris asiatica
AAAGAGGAAGACCCCCCAACAAGATGGATTGGCAAAGTGGCAGCATCGATGGACTCAAGCGTGGCAACAGTAGTGAGGTTGGCCCAGGACCGGGCAGTGTTTCGTTCTGCTGTGCATAAGGTTTCTATGGGTTGGTACCAACTCGATAGCACCTAACAACAACAACCTTTGTTGTAAAGCGTCTGTGTCACGTGTCTGTCTAGTCTGCCATCTTGCCGGAAATTTGTCATTTGGTTTCTTGGTTGCTGAGTCTGTGAATCCAAGTGCAATCAAGTCCTTGGCTGCAATATTTTCTGCATTTGTCAGGCTGTGGCTGACCGGTCCAATTGTGAGGGTTTGGTCTCATTTATGTCGTGGTCTACTGTGGGACTCCTAGTAGTGTGGATTGCAAACCATAAGGTCGGCAGTTCAAACCCACCAGTTGTTCCTTGGGAACCTTATTTAGGGTCACTGTGAGTCAGAACTGGCTCGATGGCAGTTAACAACAACAACTGGTGGCAAAGTTTCCATTTGTTTAAAACAAAATGTCTTTATTTTGCTCCCATTCTTAAAAGTTATTTTCACTAAGTATAAATTTTTAGGTAAGCATTATTTTCCATCAGTATGATGAGGATTGTCATTTCATTGTCTTGACTTTCATCCATGTTGAAAAGCCTTTTTTCAAAGTTAATGTGTGTTTGTATTTTCTGGCCACTTTTCAGATTTATGTATGCCATTGATTTTTCAGTAGTCCCACTACTAGGTTTCCGTGGTGGTCAGGGTTAAATGTCAGCTTGGCTGGTCTGTGTTTCTCAGTAGTGTGACACTTATGTAATGATGTAATTTGGCAGTTGTGTAAGGTATAGTCATCCCCAATGGTGTGGTCCGATTTGAAAAGCCAGTCAATCACAAGTAGAATTTCCTCAGAGATATGACTGGTGCATCTAACTAACTGCTACAGAAAGCCCATCTGTCTAGAATGAAGGAAGCAGGGTAGGGGTTGGGGGTATGGTAAGGTACAGAAGGAAAGAATGTTATTTGTCACTTGGAATTTTGCAGACAGGAAACAGGCCAAAGGAGCTTCATTTGTTGTCCCCAAGAACACAAGGTTTGGATATAAGTACTGTCCGAAGGAACACAGGGCTGACTGGGTTCCGAAGTGTAGAGCCGTGGTCTCCTAGATCTCAAAGTGTGGGGCCACTACCTCCTAGGTTTCAAAGAGTCAGCTCTTCATCAGCTTGGTTCTGGGCTGTGGGGATGCCATTCACAAGTGCCAGAGGCACAGGGCTGGGTTTGCTGCTCAAAGCTGAGGGTGAAGGGCTGCATTGCCCAAAGGATAGAAAAATGGGGTCTCCTGAGGCCAAGCGTCTCAGATGAACTGGGACAAGGGGGCTCTCCATGAGCCTGGAGGTGAAACTGAAGCTGAGGTCCAAGGGGTCTCTGCCCAGAATTTACAGAGCATGGACAAGATTCAGAGTCTGCACGACAGAGCCCCATTGCCTGGAGTGGTTTTGGAGTTGCCTGGTGCCTGTTATCCTTTCATTCCATTTGTAATGGAAGCATCTGTCCTGTACCAGATGAAGAGGAATTTTCTAGAAGATGATATTTTGGTCTTGGAGTCAATTTAAAACGTTTGAGATGATACGATAGTGTGATAGAAAACCCAAAGGGAAGAACAACGCTCAGCATTTCTCAAGCTCAGGGAACTGAAAGAAAAATTCAAACCTTGACTTGCGGTATTGAAAGATTCTCTGGGCAAATTATTGAAAGATGCAGAAAGCATCAAAAGAAGATGGAAGGAGTACATACAGTTACTCTACCAAAAGGAAATGGTCAATGTTCAACTGTTTTAGAGGTAGCATGTGATCAAGAGCCAATGATCCTGAAAGAAGAACGAGGGAACAGTGAATGGTTTAAAATTAGGAAAGGTGTGCATCAGGGTTATATTCTTTCACGTTCTTATTCAGTCTGTATGATAAGCAAATAATCCAAGAAACTGGATAATATGAAGAAAAATACAGCATTAGAATTGGAATATGCAGATGATACAACCTTGCTTGCTGAAAGTAAAGAGGACTTAAATGTGTACTGATGAGGATCAAAGACCACAGCCTTCAGTATGGGTTGCACCTCAACATAAAGAAAACAGAAATCCTCACAACTGGATAAACATTATGATAAATGGAGAAAAGATTGAAGTTATAGAAGAATTTTTTTTTTTTTGGATCCATAATCAGTACTCATGGAAGCAGCAGTCAAGAAATCAAATAACGTATTGCATTAGGCAAATGTGCTGCACAAGACCTCTTTAAAGTGTTACGATGTCACTTTTAGGACTAAGGTGCGCTTGACCCAAGCCATGGTATTTTCAGTCACCTCATATGCATATGAAAGTTGGAAAATGAATAAAGATGACCGGTAGAGGAATCAACACATTGGAGTTCTGGTGTTGGTGAGGAATGTTGGAAGTACCATGGACAGGAGGACAAACAAATCTGCCTTGAAGGAAGTGCAGTGCAGCCAGAATGCTCCTTGGAAGCCAGAGGATGGTGATACTTGTCTTTCATTCTTTGGACATGTTAATGGGAAGGATTGTCCCTGGAGAAGGACCTGATGCTTGGTAAAGTGAAAGGACAATGGAGAAGAGAAAGGCTCATCCCCTCTCCCCCCAGCAACAATGGACTCAAAAATAACAATTGTGGGGATGCCGCAGGACCAGACAGTGGTCCCATGTGTTGTGCAGAGGGTCTCTTATGAGTCAGGACCAATTTGACGGCACATAATAGCAGCATTTTCATTTTTTATAGTCTGTAGACATAAAATCATCTTATTAAATTGCAATTGGACTTTCTAAACACTTTTTCTCAACTTCTACTACTTTCTATAGAATCTTCCGCTTGGTCTGCTATATGTTAAACCCATATACATGTAATTGCTTCATGACACGCATTCGGGCAACATTCGAGGTCCTTTGTCGGGTTCTAGCCTCGACAAGGAAGTGTGGGTGTCACGAAGAAGGGAGATCTGGCGGTGAAAGGGATAGAGACAGAGAGAGATGAAATATATACAAAAAAGACAGACACACAGATATGATGCAAGCTGGCAGGTAGACAGATCTGCAAACATATTGCCTAGCATTGCCCAGCATTGCCCAGCATTGCATGCAGAAGTCACTCTACCTCAGTCTTTTATTCTCTTTTTTAGGAAGGGATTTATTACAAAGGAAGGATGTAATTCACAAAGGGAGGATGTCACAAAGGGAGGATGTGATTAAGACAGGATACGGAACTGAAATGTGATTAATCATTCAAAACAGGACATAATGATTCACAGGAACAACTTTTAAGATATTTTCATAGTTTTTTCTTAACAATCTAACGTTTGTATTCTTACAGAAAAAAGGTTCAAAAAAGCTGTTATATATTAACTTTTAGGCTTAAATGATCTAGAGTAGCATCATGCGGTTTCTTTTTTTTTTTTTATTTAATGTTTTTATTTTGGATTGAGTGAAAGTTTACAGGGCACGTCATCAGCTTCACATTCAACCATTCATATAGCTTGTTTCATTACATTGATTATTATCCCCTCCATAAATCATCAGTTAACAGTATTTCTCTCTATCCTCTTTAGCTTTTTTTTTTTTTTTTTTGGATGGGGGGGACTTGCCTTTTTGGAATTTATAGTCTCGGCTTTTAGGGAAGGTTTTTACATTTGTCTGTGGATATCCAGGGCTCATGTATGAGATTACTAACAAGCATTACTGAATAATCAGATGAGGGACAGTTTGCTATGTCTATTAGGTAGCTAAAGTCTGATCCTCAGAGCCTATGGTTTGGACGGTCAACAACGCTTGGGCCCACAGGGGCTTGACCTCCTGACCGGGTCTGCATGGTCTGCATCAGATTCCTCCTTATTTATTGTTTGTTTAAGGGACGCTGCCTGTCTTAGGCGGTCAGTGCGAATTCCTCAGTCTTACCAGTCATTGAAACTCATTGCAGCATGGCAATGGCTCTGTCTTAAGTTGCCGAGGTTCCACGTGATCCTTACCCGTCTCTGGCCACACGTCCAGCATAAACAGCTGCCATCCGAGGAAGGCAGGGAGGGAGGAGATCGGCTGGGGACTCCATATGCAAGATGTTGCCGGCCCACCACCTGTTCTAAGGTGACCAAGCAGGATCACTATGCTGAGGTTCAGTCAAGTTCTTAGGGGATCTTACTCTCTAGCAGGGGTAGCAAATTAGTAGCCACTCAGTGCTTAATCATCGTGTGGTTTCTTAAGGATACATAACATAAAGCAAGGTTCCTGAAAGGAGCCAAGCTGTCTCTGTACACTTTGCAAACCTTTGTGAGCAAGATCTCAGGCACCGGGCTTCATTTATCTATACCTAAAATGCTACATTGTTCTTAATTATCACATTCCTATACACTTTCAGGAGGAAGAAGAGCATCTGGGTTAAACCGATTATATTCAAAGGTGGTTCAATGGGGCTGCCACTGATCAACCCAGGGTCTGCATATGCTGTCCCCAGCAGGACAGGGAGGAGGAGCTTGCCTGAAGGGTGCCCGGAGTTTGTGGCTCTCTTGTCGCAGCTATCTGGTGTCTGCAGAGACACTGGGCTGCAGTTATTCCATTCTATCCCTAGGGGCTTCCACTTCTGACCAGGCACCCTGGGGGCTGCCCAGAGGCAGCCAGTTTTAGGTGCAGGTTTGCAAACCCCGAGGCATCAGCCAGAGCCACTGTAGTAAATCCTTACAATGTGTAGTGAATCCTTACGGTGTTCACATAACATTGAAATCAAATAATGTCCTATTTTACAGAACCTATCATGGTGTGGCGCTGTGGGTTAATGCGTCAGACTGTAAAGTCATTTGAACTGTAAGGTCGGCAGTTCAAGCTCACCAGCTGCTCCTTGGGAACCCTACACAGGGTCCCTACGGGTCAGAATCAACTCGATGGCACTTAACAGCAATAACAACAACATCATGAACATTAAGTGACAAATACCTGTATTGAGTTTTTAACTTCCGACGTTACATTTGTTTTCATTTCTGGAGATCTTATTTGGTTACTCTTTTAATCTTTAATATTTTCTTATTCTCTTTAGATACTATTACATTTGTCATTTCTTTAAACACAGCAAGCACAGCCGTTTTATAGAATCTGTGTCCGATAATACCAATATGTGAAAATTTTGTCAAATTTTTCTCCTGATGTCTTATTCCCGTGTATATGCGATGATTTTTTGTTGTGTGCTGGGCCTTGTAATTCAAGGATATGAAATAGTTTGAAACAGTAGACAGAAAAGTATCCTGTTAAATTGCTGTCAAAGTTTTTTAGTATTTTTTTTCTTCACCCAGTCACCTGGGGGCAGTAGCAGCCTGGGAACACCTTAAACCTCAGCACTGACTTGTTAAATTAGCAGTCCAGTTGTCCTCTAAAATACCACAGCACCCCCAATATTGTGTTGTTAAGTGCCGTGAGTGGGTTCTGAGTCATATCGGCCCTGCATAGGTTTCCTAGGAGCAGTTGGTGCATTTGAACCACCAACCTTGCAGTCCAGTGCATTATCCCACAGCGCCACCCCAGGACTTCTACTCCCAATACTTCCTGCCCGAGGCAGTCTGGTTATGGGTAGGATACATGAGAGGCGGTGCTGTAGGACTCCGGAGAAAGTGTCAGTGTTGGGTCAGATATGCAGTATGTGGTTGCCATCTCAGAAGTGATGCTGAATAGCCAAACACTGTTAGGAGTCAAGGGGTGATGCTGTAGGTTAATGTGCTGGACCGCAAGCTCGGTGGTTTTCAAGCGCATCAGCCACTCCTGGGAAACCCTGTACAGGGTCGCTGTAAGTCGGAATAGACTGGAAGGCACTTACCAAGAACAAATACTGTTATGTGGTCAGGGTAGGATTAAGGCAGGTGAGAGCCCTGTTGTTAAGTGCCATCAAGTCGTTTCTGACTCATAGCCACCCTATATAGGGTTTCCAAAGGAGAGCTGGTGGGTTTGAACTACTGACCTTGTGAATTCCTGTCCAGTGCTGATCCTACAGCTACACACCATGAGTCCTAAGTGCTGATTAATTTATTTACTCACACATTAAAATAGGATATGTGAGATTTATATGTTGTGGCGCTGCAGGGTAATTCACTGGACTGCAAGGTCGGCAGTTCAAACCCACCAGCCATTTCTTTGAAACCTTATATGAGGTTGCTATGAGTTGGAACCAACTCGACAGCACTTAACAATAACAACAACATATGCATATTTTGTTGATGTTGTTGTTAAGTGCCGTTGAGTTGATTCATGTATATATACACATACATGTGTGTTTGTGTGTGTGACTTGGCTATCCATGATGTAACTTCTTTTTAATTGTAACCATAATCTTAGCAATTGGACTGAAAAGTGGCGTATGCCATTTTATCAGAATGAGATGAACTAGATCGCAGAATTTTTCGTGGATGTAAGATACCAAGATGTTTTACTATGTACCACACTTTCTGCGGAGTCCTGTGGGTTAGGCGTTGGACTACTAGCCACAAGGTTGTCACTTTAAACCCACCAGCCATTCCGTGGGAGAAAAATGGGCTTTCTGCTCCCGTAAGGATGTACAGTCTCAGAAACAAACACTATTCATAGGGTCACGATGAGTCAGAGTTGATTTGATGGCAGTGAGTTTGGTTTGGGGTTTTTAACCACATTTTGTACTAAGAGAATGTCCCACATATTCTACAACCCAAGAAAATGAGACAATGAACTTAGTTGTTTCAGCAATCAGTGTGAGATTCTGTTGACCTCCCACAAATGAAAAATATTACAAAAAATTATTACATTTTATTTTTAGGTTGCTCTTTCATTTCTAACATGTAATTAAAAACAGTTCTTTCTACTCTTTGCTCTTACCAGTTCTTCCATGATTTCATCACAGTTAAGCTGCTAGACAATGTCCACACATACTGAGGATAATCGAGTCTTTCTGAAATCATTGTTGTAAGCGGAGGATTTTTGAGTCTCTTTTGGGACAGAAATGAGCATTCTGTTGTGCAGTTTGCCATCTTTAAAGTTAGGAATGTCCATAAAGCAATTTCAATGTTGGGAGAGATGCATTGTGTTTTGTTTTCTAGTGTAGAATACATGTCTACATGAGTAAAATCTGCCTTTTCCGAATCTGTAAATTTCGTTCTCACGTGAGAATGACATGCTACACTGCTCTGTAAAGGTTTACATTTAAGTCATCGGGATAATCTTGCGTTGATTTCTTGGATTCTCTCATGCATTCTTTGTCAGGCATAGCCACGTTACCGAGGAAAGAAAATCTGTCTGAAAGAATCTCGTACACTTCCACCCTTCTTTTCATGCATGGCTCAAGTGTGTGCATGATGGTGCCCTACGACGTGGTGACAGGAAGTTCCGTTACAGAACTCAGTGTGTGCATCTGATGGTGCCCTACAACGTGGTGACAGGAAGTTCTGTTACAGAACTCAATGTGTGCATCTGATGGTGCCCTACGACGTGGTGATAGGAAGTTCAGTTACAGAACTCAGTGTGTGCATGATGGTGCCCTACAACGTGGTGACAGGAAGTTCTGTTACAGAACTCAATGTGTGCATCTGATGGTGCCCTACGACGTGGTGACAGGAAGTTCAGTTACGGAATTCAGTGTGTGCATCTGATGGTGCCCTACGACGTGGTGACAGAAAGTTCAGTTACAGAATTCAGTGTGTGCATGATGGTGCCCTAGGACGTGCTGATAGGAAGTTCAGTTACGGAATTCATTGTGTGCATGATGGTGCCCTACGACGTGGTGACAGGAAGTTCAGTTACGGAATTCAGTGTGTACATGATGGTGCCCTACGACGTGGTGACAGAAAGTTCAGTTACGGAATTCAGTGTGTGCATGATGGTGCCCTAGGACGTGCTGACAGGAAGTACAGTTACGGAATTCAGTGTGTACATGATGGTGCCCTACTACGTGCTGACAGGAAGTTCAGTTATGGAATTCAGTGTGTGCATGATGGTGCCCTATGACGTGCTGACAGGAAGTTCAGTTACGGAACTCAGTGATACTTAGGAAAACTTTCACCACCTGTTTTCTCTCACAACGTGAACTACATGAATATGAATATTTGACAGGCTTTTTCTTGTGTTTTTGAAATCTTCTCTTGAATTGTATAAATACTCTAAAAAACTGATAGAAATCTATGCCCATCTGTAAATTTACTTCCAAATCTTGGAGTGTTTGACTCATCTTACGAAAATGCTGCAATGTATTATCTATCCCACAGAATTAACTTAAAGACCTACTTCTCAGCTTCTCTTTTGGTGTCTCCTTTTTGTGCCTGGTCTTCAGCAATATTTCCTAAAGCATCTAGAATCTGGACTCCCAGGGTGGCACTGTAGGATCACCACTGGACTGCAAACCATAAGGTCAGCGGTTCAGACCTTGGAAATGCTACACAGGGTCACTGAGTTGGAAGCAGAATGCACTTAACACCAACAAAAACATCTAGAATCTGGATCTGCAATTCCAGGATCTCAGTTGTTGCTGTAGCATGTGCTTCCCAACATATATTAGAGAGGCATGTTCTTTTTCTTTTTTTAAAAATCTTTTTCTTGTGACTCGAGTGAAGGTTTATAGAGCAGATCATCAATTTTAAGTAGAAAGACCTTTTAATACTCTATCGTTGCCTAAATATGTTTCCAGAATGGCCCATCAGTGAAAGTCTCACAACCATCTTGTACTTAAGTGCTGCTGAGGCAGTTTCGACTCTTAGCGACCCTGTATAGGGTTTCCGAAGAGCAACTGTGGATTTGAACTGCCAACCTTGTGGTTCGCAGTCTAGTGCTGATTCTACAGTGCCATGTTGTTGTTGCTGTTAAGTGCCACTGAGTCGATTCCAACCCATAGCGACCCTGTATAGGGTTTCCAAGGAGCAGCTGATGAGCTTGAACCACCAACCTTGCAGTTCAAATGACTTTGCAGTCTGATGCATTAGCCCACAGCGCCACACCAGGACTCCATACCAAGAGTCAATTCCAACTCACGTGATTCTGTGTAGGGCTTCCAAGGCTATAAGTCATTACTAGAGCGACCGACTCATCTTTCTCCACAGAGCAATCCAGTGCTTACCCTACAGTGCCACCCAAGACTCGTAGCAACACCACATCTTACAAGATTAATGCATACACAGCACATGGTATGAAAATGGTAAATGCATAACATTCTAAAATATTCTATTGTATGCCCTTATAGCATCCTGAAATACTGGCAGCCTTGTCATAAGACTGACCTCTGCACTTGGAAAATTCAATCTTTCGAACTTCACAATAAATGGTGAAATACTTGGTTTGCAATTTCTTCATTTTGTAATCTGGTATGGGTTTCCCATCTGTTGGCGATATGTGTCTTATAGACAATACTTAGCCACATGTGTGTGAGGAACATCAGGAGTGGAATTTAAACACATTGAAATAGCAAGCTATACCTGCTTTGCTGAAAATAGTTGATTGAACCTTGTCATTTACTGAGTTTACTAATTCTTCACATTGTTTTAAACATACTAGTGAGTGGCCCTTTTCTTGTTACTATATTTTGAGATTGGTTATGTGTCGTGGAGTCGGAACTGACTCATAGCGACCCTGTACAGGGTTTCCGAGGTTGTAAATCTTTACTGGAGCAGAATGCTTCATCTTTCTCCCACAGAGCAGCTGGTAGTTTCGAACTGCTGACCTTGTGGTTCACAGCCTGATTCGTAACCACTACGCTACCAGAGCTCTGTGATCCTAAAAATGGATCAGACAGCAACAAGTTCCATTTTCTGGCAACCTAAACATTTGGTTTCTTCTGTGAATAAATCGTCCCCATTCAGAGAGTGATGGCAGCAACACATCACAAAATGGCTTTCTTATAAATGATGTTTTTCATTAGCTTGTGTGTCCAGGTCATTCATGAGTTAAGCCAAAAACCATGTCTGTTTAAATGAGATGACAGTCTCTGTGACTTGAACATTTTTCATGTTTATTAATCATACTTAAATTTCACCAGTCGCTTAATCCATCAGTTGTTGGTGTTCGGTGCCATCAAGTCAGTTCCAACTCATAGCGACCCTGTATAGTGTTTCCAAGAAGCACTTGGTGCATTTGAATGGCCAGCCTTGTGATTTGCAGTCCACTGCTGATCTGACAGCAGCACACCGGAAGTCCCAATCCAGCGGTAGGTTCTGACCCACAGGGACCCTGTATAGGGTTTCTGAAGAGCGACTGATGAGCTTGAACCGCCCACCTTGTGGTTCAAACCAACTTTGCAGTCCCGTGCATTAACCCACAGCACTACACCAGGACTCCCTAATCCATTGGTAGCGAATTGAAAATTAAATGTTTGAGGGGTGAATGGTTTGCAGACACGACAATATACCGAGCCCACTGGTGAAGGATAAGTAGTCACTCCTCTTTTTTTAAAAAAAAACCTATGGCATCCTGGTGTGGCACTTCCGGAAAATGCACTGGACCACATGGTCAGTGGTTCAAACTCACCAGCCACTCCTCCTATGTAGGAAACCCTATACAGGGTCACTATGTATCAGAACCAACTCTGAGGCACTTAATAACAACAAAATGGATAGTTTCGGTGATTTTGTTTTAAACTTTTTATTGTGAATTGAATGATGAAGGTTTACAGAGCAGATCATCAGTTTTACAGTCAATAAATCACATACTTTGCTTCGTCTCAGTGATTGCAGTCCCCTCCGCGTGCTAACACTTCCTCCCTGGTGAGGGTCTTGTTTCCATTCCCTCTCCTTTCCACACCCTTCTGAACTTTGCCCTTAGGTAAATGCTGCCCTTTTGACCTCAAATGGTTGACCATTGTATGGTGTGCATACTTCGCAATTGGTATTGGCCATCCTATATACCTCGCTAATCTCAGGGACAGCAGTTTGAAACTACCAGCTGTTCCAAAGAAGAAAGCTGAGGCTTTCGGCTCCCGTAAAGACTTACAACCTCGGAAACCCTGTGCAGGGTCGCTGTGCATGGAAACCGACTCCACGGCACACAACCACCACCACCACCACCACTGTTTGACTGAACGCTGAACCGTGAGGGTGAGCTCAGTTCCAGAGCTGACAGGGTAACCATGGCCCATAGTCTCGGGGTTCCATCAATCTCTAGCTGACCAGTAAGCTTGGTCTTTTTTTATGATTTTGAGTTTTGTTCCAGTTTCTCCCACTTTATCCTGGATCTGCTAATGTGACCCTTTTCAGAGCAGTTGGGAGCGGTAGCCAGGCACCATCTGTCTAGTTCTTGTGGTCTCACATGGTCCATCAGTCCACTGGACTAGTTGTTTCCCAGTATCTTCAATGTTCAGCCTTCTTCTGTCCTCCTCACTGGAAGAGACCAGGAGTTGTACTTAAATGGCCACTCAAGAGCTTTTAAGACTTCAGTGAAATAGCCACTCCTCTGATGAGTTCCACTAGTAGCTCTGAACTCCAGAACCTTGTTAGTTTACCATTCAGAAATTTTCATGGAGTTTTGAATGCTTAGCTCTGATGTTGACAGTCACATGCCTGCTTTCGATCCAGTAATTTACATCATTAGAAGAAAAACTATTCCCTAGTGCAGAATCTGCAGTTTTGTTATTTATGTGGTCTGTTGCTGTTAGGAAGCTGTCAAGTCAATATCAACTCATAGCAACCTTATGCACACAGAAGAAAACACTGCCCAGTCCTGTGGCAACCTCACAATCACTACTATGCCTGAGCCCACACTGCTGCTGCCACTGTACCAATCCATCTCATTGGGGTCTTCCTCTTTTTCACAGACCCTCCACTTTACCTAGCATGATGTCCTTCTCTGGGGACTGGTCCCTCCACATAAACATGTCCAAAGTATGAGAGACGAAGTCTGGCCATCCTGGCTTCTAAGGATCATTCGAGCTGTACTTCTTCCAACACAGACGTGTTTGTTCTTTTGGCAGTCAGTGGTACTGTTAATACCCTCCTCCAACATCATAACTCAAATGCATCAATTCTTGTACAATCTTCTTTATTCATTGGTCTGTAGATGGGACAATTGCAGATTCTAAAATAGTTTGTTTTTTTATTAATATATTAATATATATATATATATATTTGTTGTTGTTATGTGCCGTGGAGTCGGTTCTGACTCATAGCGACCCTGTACAGGGTTTCCAAGGCTGTAAATCTTTACAGGAGCAGACAGCCTCATCTGTCTCCCGTGGAACAGCTGGTAGTTTCAAACTGCTGACCTTGTGGTTCACAGCCCAATTTGTAACCACTACGCTACCAGAGCTCCTTATATATGTATATATATGTATATACATATATTTTTTTTCTACAACAAGGCATGGATACAGAATTTGAAAGAAATTCTGGTTGTATCCATATTTTATTTGTAATTTCAACACTGGAGGTCCACCAGTTTGCACCCATTAAAGTTGAATGTTCAGCAGAAGTCTCTTCTTACTCAGTAGCTTTCCAAAGGAAATTCCCGTTGGTATTGTGTTTAGGAATACTGAGATCCTTTTTCTGGTCTCAGAGTTACTGCATTTGCTTTTGTGCTCCCTTTAGTTGTTGCTGTTTCATTTTGCCTGGCTATAAAACGGTGTTACTTTTCAAGTTTGGTTCTACCGTAACAATGTACCGTAACAAATACATTTGCGTAATTGAGAATAAAATGTATAAGGCAAGTAAAATTATCAGATAAAATGGGTGTTAAGACGAAAGTTTATATTTGAAAAGTAGTATAAAAAAATTGATTTGGAACATGTAACTTTGCTCTTCAAGCCTGAGATAGTCTAAAGCAACAATACTTGCAAGGCAGTCAGAAATCATTTCGTTCATTTGCTGTACGATGTTTGTTAATGGGCCCTTTGCCGATCTCTGCGAGGGCTTTTCCTCTTGAAATGACACTTACAAACCTGAACCCTCACTTTCCATCCTTTGATGCTGCATCTTCACAGTTCATTGGACTACCGGTACCTGACCGGGGCAAGAGCAATTGGAAGAGTCAGAAGACGCAGCATTTTGGTTTGCTTGGTGCAGGACCTGCACGGCACGAATCACGTGGTCTTAGTGTCACTGAAGAGAACTGAATGTGAGGTCTGAAATGAAAAGGCAAATAAGATTGTTGTCCTATAAAACATGTATAAAATGATACCTGCTTATGTTGAGTGCCCTGCCAGTTCCGTTCCGGTGCGGCACTCACTTTTCCTTGTATCCTGTTTGCTTGGCACATAAGGGTCCTTGCTTTGAACAACTGGGGCCCACCCCTGTTTTGTTGACGTCCTAAGCCCCACACTTATCTTGGTTTTTGGGTGCGCTGTGCCTGAATGTGATGTTAGATGTTACCACTGGGTTAGGCTGCGAACAGATTGGCTTGATCTCTGCACTGTACGATTACATGTTTCCCTTTGCAGCTCAGACGTACTAGTGATGCTCTGCAAGGTATCAGTTTGGCATCTTGTAAATGTCTGTTCCCCATCGACCATCTGCTAATGCTTTGAACACCACTTGATAATCATTGCCTGAGTCAATAATTTCATTCAAGACTTTATCATTTCAGCTGGCATTCTTCTGACAGCAGCTTTTCTTTGTCTTCCTTTTTTCAAACTGACCGGTGATGTTTGGTGATCCTGAAATAGCGCTCTCAACTGGAAAGACAGAGAGAAGCATTGCAGTGGCCACACAGAACTCAAAGACACCATAGTGACAGTTAGGGTGTGCATTAGAATTCAGGGCACGATTCTTCTAGTCAGGACAGCTTCTCCTCTGGGGTGCCCAAAGGCAGGCCCATCTTTGCCTGGGCAGTGTTGTCACAGAGCTATTTTAGGGACACTGATAAATGCCCACAAGACACACACTACTGTAAGCCTCAGCTTGAAGGCCGTCGGCTCTCATTCAGTGGGTCAGCAAACCCGGCTCCCCCAGTTAAGTGCCTGGTTTTGATCAGGATTCTTCTGTGGAATCTCGGATCAGACAGTTCAGTATTAATGACTGGCCGCCGTCTAGTTCTGGTCTCATCAAAGGAGGCCGTTAGTTGTTCATGGAGGTGATCAGCCACACAGTCCATCTCCTCCTGCTATTCCTGACTCGCTTTCCTCTCTTGTTCCAGGCAAATAGTGACCAGTTGTGCCTTGGATGGCCATTTTCACGATGACTTGCTCTTTTAAAAGAGATCATTATGGAATAATATGTTTTCATTGCTAATTGGTGTGCTAATACGCTATATAGTTATTATTCTTTCTCAGGTTGGAGTGCACAGTTTGAATCACGCGTACTCCCTCAGGCTCACTCGGGGCGTGTTTTGACATGTCCTCATTGGTGTTTGACACCTTGGTTTCTGGTCCACCACAAGCCCTGCAGGCTCATCTTGTTCCTTCCTTGCCCCAGACTTGGAATCAGCCATTTTCCAACTGCCCTGGCTCCGTCAGCTATACCAGACTCTGGATGCCAGAGTTGCTTGTTACAAGCAGACTGTTAAGGCTTTGAGGGGATTTGAATTGCGGGAGCTGAAATTTAAGTGTGTGTTTTCTAAATCTTGCAGTCATTTTCGTGTTTCCCGTTCACTTCTTTAACATTATAGTATTTTCACATCATTTCATGGATTTTCATCATTGAACCTTTGTATCTTGCCCTGAAAATCTTTGTAACATCCTTGACGTCATTGTTGCCCTATCCTGTTAAACATTTGGCAATAACACTGGTAATGTTAACACACAGTAGGAACTCATTATGAGTTGGAACAAACTCAGTGGCAATGAACATAACAACATGGGTGGTGGCCCATGATTCCAGTAAGTCATTACATGGTAGGGGGTAAAAGTGAACTGGAGAAGCAGGACTCTACATAACCATTTAATCCAGTGCCCACCCAGTGTACATAGTGCCACCAGGTCAAGCTCTTACATTGGGCAGGTCTTTGAGCCTCTCCCCTATAGCTGGATTCCAAGGAAAGCAGCTAGCTGATCAGCATGTGAGTTTTCACAAACTCCATAGATCTTGTAGGGTAGTCATTACAAATCAGGCAGCTAACCTCAAGGTCAGCAGTTTGAAACTACCAGTTGTTCCCCAGGAGAAAGATGAGGCGATCTGCTCCTGTAAAGATTTACACCCTCGGAAACCCAAACACAGGGGGTCACTATGAGTTGGAGGAAACTACTCCACGGTACATACCCATCACCATAGATCTTGTGTGAAAGCTTTGCCGAGAGTATCACCATGTATGTGTCCACCCCACGTGTCACCACGCCTGTCACGCAGCGCTGTAAGCATGTGAACACATTAGTCTTAGGTTCAGAGTGTTACTAACTGTAAATGGGAAAACAGGAACTCCTAGGCCTATTTCATTTTAAATAAAGAAAGGCTGAATACAGTACTCCAGGCCTGGTCATTGAAGTAGTTTTCTGAAAACTAGCCACTTCATTGAACTATTTGATTTGGGAAGGCAGAAACAAATGTTATAGGAAGAAACCAATTTCTGTGTGTGACTTCCCCATTAATCCTGGAAGCCATTTCTCCCTTGTTTTAAAAGAAAAGAAAAGTCTTAATGGAACAATACAGGCTTTAATGAGCAATTAACTATTGACCCTGGGCCACAAGTGTAGAGTTGCTAAGTCTTTCGGCCTTTTGGGAAAGGATTTACTACATTATAGTTAGGAGAATTTACTTGATTTTTTTTTTTTTTAAATAGATTTTTGAGTGTCAGTTAGAGGTTTTGTGTTTCTTCTCTGTCCTTTTGTGAAAATACTCTATCTCAACCTCATTCAAAGCAACTCATTTTCCCTCACAATTGGATTGTGAGTTTTGCTGTAAATCTAGACCGTTTTTACTGCTTGAAGGGACTTCTGCGTTTGTGTAGCGGAACTGTAGCTTCCAACCTCCTCCATAGAGGAGACTAGAAATGGAGTGTGAGAAGTTGCCAGCTCTCATGGGGTTTACAAACAGCCAGACACAGTCCCTCGGCCTTCTCTTGTCCAGCCAGGTCCAGTGTCCACCACCTTGCTGTCCATCTTTTGTCTAAATGCCCACAGTGAGTGCAAACAGCACCAAGTGGGCCAGGTGCCGGGGCAGCTCTTGGTTCAACTCAGCAAACATTTACCAACCATCTGCCCTGTTCAGAGCTGGGGCAGGTGGTGAGAAGAGGCCCACAGGTGATTGTTGCCCTCGGGGAATTGGTGGTCTCCTAGCTTCTGGCAGCAGCTGCTGAGAGGGCTGGCATCCCTGCCCCTCCGCCCACCGATATGGCTGTAACCACAGGGCTTAGTCCTAGCCCTCGCTTCGGTGAGTCATGTTCCACATGCCCTGTCTGGGTAGCCCCCAGGTGTGTGGGTTCAACTACCACTGTATTCTCACATGTAATGTTTAGCTCAGGCCTTCCCCCAGACCTCAGTTGGCTCTTCTGTTATGCCATCGAGTCGGTTCCGACTCGTAGCAACTCTATCTAGGATTTCCAAGGAGTGGCTGGGTGAGTTTGAACCGCCAGCCTCATGGTTCAAACCCACGTTGCAGTCCGGTGCTTTATCCCACAGCGCCAAACCAGGACTCCAGCTGGATCTTACAGCCCTTAAATTTACACACTCACACGTGCACACAGACATTGTGTTCATCTGTAACACAGCACCTGAAATTTACACACACCTGTGTGCACACCGCAGGAGTTCTGGTGTGGCGCTCACTGTGGGTTAATGCGCTGAATTGCAAAGTCGGCGGTTCAAGCTCACCAGCTGCTCCTATACAGGGTTGCTAGGGATCGGAACCAACTTGCGGCACTTAACAACAACAACATGTGCACACACACTAGACAGTCCCTTCCTCTCTAGTACAGCATCTTACACACTTACACACACACCTGTGCACACACACGCCCTCACGCACCCTTCCTCTCACCAGTTACCCCAGCGGATGACCTGAGTTCTATCCTGGACACTCTGTCTCTCCCAGGCAGCCTCCATCCCAGATGGTATCCTGGTTTCCTGACCCAAGCCGCCTTCTCTACAGCCATGGCCACTTCCCCAGGGGTGAGGAGAACGTGCCGTCTTCCTTCCTGCAGGCTTGTCACCTGGGAGTCCTCTCCAACCCAGCTGGCAGAGTAATGGTTCTGACCAAGTGCTTCTTCCCTAGGAATCCTCTCAGGCTGGCCCCTTCACACAGTCCAAGCACCTCCCGAGCAGGGTGGGTGTCCTTGCATCACCCTGTCCCTGCTCCCTCACTGTTCATGTGGGTCACCCCCCCCCCCGGAGTCACCAAAACCCAGCTGTACAGCTTGAGACAAGTCCCCTTCCCTCATGGAAACTCCACCTCAGTTATCTTCTTTGTAACATGAAGGTCCAATACTGACTTGCTGTATACCTTAAGGGTCTGTAATAACCTTGGAAAATTGAATACAAGAATTCCTACATAGCAACACGTTGACATCTTGTACGTACGTACGTACCCTGTTGGTGGTTTAATATGTGAGCAGACACTTGCATTTTAAAGGGGTTCAAACCTCGCTGTAAGGAGTGTGGGAATAAGCCCAGGTCCCCTGTGAAAGTGTTTAGGGAGGGTTTGGCTGTACTGACTAACTCCGCTTACTTGAGATGGATTTCTCTGTGGGAGTACTTGGCTATCCCCTGAATGGCTCACACGCTCCTTTCGGCAGCTGGCCCTGTCCTTTTGTCCTTGCTGTTGGCAAGCAGAGAACTCCCCAGTAGCCTTTGAACACACTCAGTATTACATGTCTTTGATCTATGTAAGGAAAAAAAATCTATTTCCAATTGTAAGCCAAGTCAAGTTTTTTCACTTACATTTCTTACCTCAGAAAACATTTGCAGCCCATGCCTGCGTGGTCTCCAGTGGAAAGAAAAATGGCAGCTACCCAGTGGGGTTGAGTGCATCTCAGCTAAGATGTCCCAGTTTTCTAGGTCAGAGACCTTCCTTTGAAATGCTTCAAAACTTCACTGACACAAGTGATCTCCAAAATGATTCATGGAGATTAAAATATGAAAACACTGAATACTGAAATGGAACTCAAAAGAACGACCTTGAAATAAAACCAGAGGGGCGTATTTACTTGCAACTTGTTTTTAAATATGAAGGTGTAAGGCAAAAAAGTATGACTACAAAATTTACAGAAACATTTATTAAACAGAAGTGTCATTGTAAAGCTACTGATTCTCAACCTATCCTCCATCTAAGCCTACAATTTTGAAAGAAAAGTTTTCATCTCCCTGTGACGCAGTAGGATAAGCACTCGACCACAGGTTGGTTTGAATCACAAGGTTGGCAGTTCAAGCTCAACAGCCACTCCTCAGAAACCCTACACAGGGTCGATATGCATCAGAACTGACTCCATAGCACTTAACCATAAGAACACCCCGTCCCTGAGGTGATGCAGGATAAGGTGTAGGATTGCAAGGTTAGTTTGAACCACAAGGTCAGTGGATCGAACTCAGCAGCTACTCCTGGGAAACCCTGTACGGGTCACTATAAGTCGGAACTGACTCAACAGCACCTAACAACAACAGCCGTTCCCTGGAGAATTCTGTGCTCTTCACTTTGAACCATGTTCATACAGCAGTTTGGGCATCCTTGAAGACTCATCCTATTCCTATTCGGTGTTTTTTGAGTTTAGAGAACAAAATGAAACCTGAAGGGGGCAGGATCAGG
>NW_006408543.1:10086317-10092489 GCF_000296735.1 Chrysochloris asiatica
AGGGTGGATTGGGGTAACGTTTCCCAGTGAATTTCTCATAGGACAGCTCTTGCTACCCAGGAAGAGGGGGAAGGTGCACTGTTGTAATGGAAAAATGCAGCTTTCCTGGTCTTTTCTCATTGAGACAGTTTTCAATTGAATTAAAACTTCTTCCTAATTAGCACTGTCCTGTGTCCTCTGAGAAAGTCTATCAAAATGACCCCCTTTGGAATCCACATGAACATGCCCCCTAACCTCTGAGCTTGCCTCTCTGCCCTGAATTTCACTGGCCCAGCAAATGCTCTCAGAAACAGCTGTTTTGATTGGACCTAATTTTGAAGGCACCCACCAGCCACTCGTTGGAAACCCCTATATAAGTCAACAGCACTTAACAACACCTAAGAGCCTCATGGGGCGCTGTAGGATAAGCACTGGACTGCTGACGGCAAAGTGAGTGGTTCAAACCCATCAGTCGCTCTTGGGAAACCCTAGGCAGGGTCACTATGAATTGGAACTGTCTTGATAGCACTTAACACCAGTAACAACAAAGAAGACAAAGATACCTGTATTCCCGAAAGATTTGTCTGCAGCCATCCACTAATTGTAGCTGCTGGTGCTATTTTTTGCCAGGTGGGTTCCGACTCCTAGCCGACCCCACATAGGGTAGCCAAGGCTGTAGACCTTTATGGGAGCAGAAAGCCTCATCTTTCTTCCACAGAGTGGCTGTGGATTCAAACCGCTGACCTTGCTGTTAGCAGTCCAATATGTAACCCACTGTGCTACTGAGGCCCCTTACTAACAGTCGCGACATGCTGAAACACATTTTGTTTGGAATAAAGCCATGCATATATGAACTGGACCCCTAGTTTTGACTTAGCCTCATATGCAAATGGAAACTTGAGAATCTGACTCAAAATTACTGCCTGGAAATGAAATCAGTGGAGTATATTTAGTTTCAGCTTGTTTTTCAATAAAGGACTTAAAACGGTGTGAAGTAGCGGCCAGAGAATCAAGAAAAATCCCTGTTCAAGTCTTAAATTTCATAGAGTACAAAGATGACTGTGTTTCTGGTGTTTGATGGGAGCATACGCTTGAGAGCTGTAGGTCCCATCCTCTGTGGTAGACTGAGCCCAGTCAGGTGCCTCTTCAGCACACAGGGCTGAAGGCACAGTCAGAAGAAGCTGGGGGGTGGGATGGGGTCACAGGTCATGTAGGAGGGTTCCCGTTGTTTCTCCTCATTTCTCATGCAGCAGTACATCAACAGGGAATTGCCAGAAATTCAAGCCGGAGTCAGAAGAGGACGTGGAATGAGGGATATCATTGCTGACATCAGATGGATCTTGGCTGAAAGCAGAGAATATCAGAAAGATGGTTTACCTGTGCTTTATTGACTAGGCATTGACTGTGTGAATCATGACGAGTTATGGATAACTTTGTAAAGTATAGATATTCCAGAACATGTAATTGTGCTCGTGAGGAACCTGTACATAGACCAAGAGACCGTTCGTTGTTCAAACAGATCAACTGAATGGTTTAAAATTAGGAAAGGTGTGCACAGAGGATGTATTCTTTCACCATACATATTCAGTCTATATGCTGAGCAAATGATCTGAGAAGCTGGATTATATGAAGAAGAATATGACATCAGGATTGGGGAAAAACTCATTAACAACCTATGATCTGTAGGTGATACAACCTTGTTTGCTGAAAGCAGAGGACTTTAAGTATGATTAAAGCCCACAGCTTTCAGTATGGATTGTACCTCAATGTAAAGAAAACACAAATCTTCACAAATGGAGAAAAGATCCAAGTTGTCTAAGACTTCATTTCGCTCGGATCAGCCATCAACACTCATGGAAGCAACAGTCAAGAAATCAAAGGACATATTGCATCAGGCAAATCTGCTGCATGAGAGCTCTTTAAAGTGTTGAAGACCAGAGATGTCAGTTTGAGTATGTTAAGGTGCGCCTGACCCAAGTCATGGTATTTTCACTAGCCTCCTATGCTGTGAAAGTTGTGCAAAGAACACAGAAGACCATAGCAGGATTGATGCATTTGAGTTATGGTGTTGGAGAAGAATATTAAAAGTACCTTGGACTGCCGGAGAAACAAACAAATCTGCGTTGTAAGAAGTACATCCAGAATGTTCCTTAGATGCCAGCATGGCAGAATTTGTCTCTCATACTTCAGACATGTTGTTAGGAGGGACCAGTCTCTGGAGAAGGACATCATAGTTGGTGAAGTAGGGGGCCATCAACAGATGGGGTGGCACAGTGGCAGCAGCAGTGGGGTCAAGTGTAGCAGAATGATGAGGTTGGTGCAGGACCAGCAGTGTTTCATTCTGTTGTACATACGCTACAAGTTGGATCCAGCTCAGCGGTACCTAAAATCAGCATCCTGATTCCTGCCCTCATTCACTTTCACCAAGCACCTGTCTGTATGTGGTGTTGTATAAGGGTGGACCCATGAGTAGAACAGGGAAGGATGGGAGACTTCCCCAGACATCAGCCTAAGCAGAGACTCCATTCACCAGATCCCGACTTGGCTCAGCTTATAAGACGGAAGGTCATCCAGTGTGCTTCATAGGCTGACCTTTTGTTTGACTTCACAGGCCCCTGTGGGGAGCACTGTTGTGGTCTTAACAGAGCGATGGGGTAGAGCTACACGCACAATGATAGTTGCCAGGCTACCAAGAACAGAGTCTGTGGGGCCATTGCCCCGGGCTTCCCAGGCACTTCCATAGAGATCTGCCTCCTGTGCAGACTTGCTCAGCCGGCCTGGCACTGTAGGCAGCACCAGGCTTCCCATAGCTTCCTGTAGACCCTCATTCCTACAAGAACATGCTTTTCAGTTCCCTACATCCTCCCTACCACCCACTAGAGCCTACAGATTTCCATCTACTTACTGACTCCCTGTACGAATCGGGCTGCGAACCTTAAGGTCAGCGGTTCGAAACTACCAGCTGCTCCGCGGGAGAAAGATGAGGCTTTCTACTCCCGTAAAGATTTACACCCTCGGAAACCCTATACAGGGTCGCTATGGGTCGGAACCGACTCGATGGCACATAACAACAACAACAACTGACTCCCTCGCGGATCCTCAACAGCTCCATGTCCCTCTTCTTCACGGTACTTGGGGCATTGTAATATCTGTACCCTACTAGATGACAGCAAGCCTCAGGCATGTGGAGAATCAATGGTCTACCTCTCACGGTCTCCCATCTCCACACCCTGTGCCTGACACCCAATGGACAGTAGGTGCCCCACAACTGTTTGTGGAAAGGAGGAGGAGGGAAGGAGCTGGCCAGGTGAAAGGGGGCCTTCTAAAAAGTGTGGGGAGCTGATGAGTGCATCCAGGGCAGAGGGTAGGGTCGGCGGGAGGATGCCGGGTGTGATGAGGGTGGCAAGGACAACTCAGGACAAAGGCTGGAGACACCCTCTGATGTCATGGCTAAAGGGTAAACCTGAGAAAGAACTGAAATATGAAGGTCTTAAGTAGGAGTCCTGGTGTGGCGCTGTAGGTTAAGCACTCGACCATAAGGTCGGTTTGAACTGCAAGGTTGGTGGTTCAAACTCACCAGCTGCTCTGATGTCAGGGGCAGAGTATAAACTTGAGAACTGTGGAATCTGACGGTGCTAAGTAGAGACATCTTTATCAGGTTTTCCAAAGCAAAGGTGCATGATTCAATCCCCTTGTGTATGGCAGAAAACTAGATAGTGAAAAAGGAAGACCAGGGCATTGGTGAAAATCACTGAATGTATTTCTGTGTACTACAAGAACAAACAAATTAGTCTTAGAAGAAATTCAATCAGAATGTTCCTTCGGTGCAAGGATGATGAGACTTTAGACACAGCATCAGGGAAGACCAGTCTCTAGAAGAGACATCAGATTTGGTTAAGTACTTGTTAGGTGCCGATGAGTCGGTAGTGACTCATAACAACCTTATGCACAACAGAACCAAACCCAGCCTGGCCCTGCGTCAACCTCACAACCTCACAACCTCACAACCTCACAACCGTTGCTACACTTGAGTCCATTGCTGCTGCTGCTGGCATCCATCTCACTGGGGAGCTGCCTTTTTCTCCAGCCCTCCACTTTACCAAGCATGATGTCCTTCATCAGGGACTAGTCCCTCCTGATACTATGAGAGATGAAGTCTGGCCATCCTGGACTCTGTGAAGCATTCTGGCTACACCTCCTCCAACACAGATTTGTTGGTTCTTCTGGCAGTCCATGGTACTTTGAGTATTCTCCTCCAGCACCATTACTCAGCTGCATCAGTTCTCCTACTTGGTAAAGTAGAGGGTCAATGAAAAGGAGAGAACTAAGCCCTGAGGTAGGTTAACAAAATACCCCCGATAATGAGCTCAGACACACTGAAACTGGCATCGGACCGGCTCTCTAGGAGACACAGCTAACTTAACAACAAGCAACAGCAAGTGTGGAGGAGCAGCTTTGTGTTCGTTGTAGAAGACTTTGGGAGCAGTGGGGAGACCATGGAGTGAGAGAGGAAGGAAGCCCCAGGTGACTAGGAGAGAGAGAGAGAAGGGAAACCAGCCTCACACGAAGATCGTCCATGTGGCTGGGCGCGTAGGTGGCACGAGACGGTGGTGAGGTGTCTGCTCAGCCCACAGCAACCCCGTGTTTTAGTTGACTGTTCCACATGGAACAGGTCAGGGGTCAAGTCACTATAGGAACACCTGTTGACTGTGACCTGGGTCATGACTCCCAACCTCTTGGATAGAGTTCTTAAGATGGAGCCAGGGGCTACTTGTGCAAAGCTGTCTGCGTAGGATCTGACACATCCGTGTTCAGAAACGTTCCCTGTGGTAACCGGTGCCAGAGAATAATGAAAGCAGAGCTTTATGTTGGCTTCTAGAACTCCCTGCCCAAATGGCTTTTCTAAATCAGACCAACTTGTCTCATCTCACATCAATAGTTACCAAGTTATAGTCACAGCAAAGTAAGCTGTATAGTATAAATAGATCAAGACCCACTGCTTTCTAATAAAAGACGCAACCGTAAAGACCATGAGTGGGTTCGCTGTATTAACCGGATTTCCATCTGGGAACCGCATCATGTGTCTGCCTAAGATGGAAAAATCACGCGAGGGGGCTTCAAAAAGTTGGTGAGAAAATCCCATGATCTCTTCATTCCACTTCCACTCTTCTGTGAACTTTCTGAAACCCTCTCCTACATGTCCGACAGCTAATTTTTGAAACAAGTTTCTTTTTCTTTTTTCGGTCTTATTCTTAAATATGTCATTATGTGGTGGTACACATCTAGCAGGGTGTGACTTTGCAAGATGTCATATGCTGCAGTTGTAACTCTAGTACCAGAGCCCCTGGCCAGCTGTCTTGCTTGTCACTGGTGCAGAGACATGGCTGTTGGTGGACGGGCATGTTTCTAGAGTGTTTAGGCTTGCTGCATCTTTGCTGCTCTGAGCTAAGGAAGGAGAACGTGTCGCATATGTGCCGTTTGCCCCTCCCCTGGTGATTTGCTCCCGTAAAGAGGACAGCCAAGAAAGCCCTACATGGGGTCACTATGAATTGAAAACTGACTCACTCGAGGGCACACCACCACAACCCAGAAGGTAGGAACTCTCAGGGTCACAGAAGGAGTAAGTGGCCGACCTGAGGACTCACCACTGCCTTCCTGACTTGGAGGCGTCTCCTGCCCGATACATCTGGAGCTGCCCTCTTGCCTGGTTCGTCCAACAGGTGAATATGTCCCTGTGCATGTGAGTGCTTTGTCTTCCCCTGGGCTGTACTCATTAAACACTGTACCATCAGTAATGAACATCCTCGGAGATGACCTGAAAGCCTGCCACTGGGACTCTGGTGGAGACTCCATGAGAGAGGGACAAGAGGGTGGGAGAAAACACAGGCTGAGCAGAGCTGACCCTTTGAGACAGTGAGACATCGTCTGCATTGTTGGAGTTGACTTTGGGTTGTGTGTGTTTTACAGACCTGCTCTCACTTACCCATCACAATAAATGTTTTAAACCAGATTTCCTGAGTGCCCACCACAGCTGTTCTCTGTTCTTAACCTGTCCTGTGAGCCCACAGTCATTCAGGAACCCTGCCTTCTTGAATGGCATTTCTTTTTTACAGCATTATTGATGGCTTGCCGAAAGTGAAGAGGACTTAAAACATTTACTGATACAGATCAAAGAGCACAGCCTTCGGTATGG
>NW_006408543.1:10093421-10115186 GCF_000296735.1 Chrysochloris asiatica
CGGATTAGGCGGTGTCCATCCCGTTGTACATAAAGTCACTGTGAGTTGGAGTGAGTCGGGACTGACTTGACAGCATCTAACTAACAGCATTGTCCAGGTGCAATAATATTGATAGGTGCAGATTATGGAATGGAAAATACCCATAGTCAGACCACCCATTGAGCACAACTGTTGATATTTTGGGAGGTTTTTCTTAAGTTTGTTTTATCCCCCAATTCCTAGTGTGGCACTGTAGAATAAGCACTGGACTACTAACCACAAGGTTGGTGGTTCAAACCTACCAGCTGCTCCTCGGAAACCCTATGCAGGGGCATATGAGTTGGAACCAACTCAACGGCAGTTAACAACAATGATTATTAAGGGTGGAGTCTTGGTGTGGCACCGTAGGAGAAGCATTGGACTTCTAACCACAAGGTTCCTGGTTCAAACCCACCTGTCACTCCTTGGAAACCCTAAACGGGTCACTATGCGTCAGAACCGACTCGACGGCACTTAAGGACAGATTATAAAGGCATGTGTTGGGGTTTAGAACAGTTGTCATCATACTGCTTCTGAAAATGTATACGTTGCCTTTTCCACTTACACTCGTATTTCCGTTTTATGAAGGTGTGACTATTTTTGATGGGTGGTCTGGCCCGTGTAGTTCAGGCAGTGTTACAGAGCTCTTTTAGGGCTGTGGATACAAGCCCATGGGGCACACCATTCCTTAAGTCTCAGCCTGAAAGCGCTTGGCTCAAATGCCCTCACTTAAGCTCCGGTAAAGATTTACAGCCTCGGAAATCCTGAACAGGATCACTATGAGTCGGAATCAACTCCATGGTACTTAACAACAACAACAAAGTGCCCTGAGGCACCCTACAAGCAAGCAGCCTGCCCAGAGTCACTCAGCTCTGCTGCTTCAGTAAACTGTGAAGCACACCGCTCTGGCTCACGCTCTGGCTCACGCTCTGGCTCACGCTCTGTACTGCTCCTCTGCCTCTCCTCCAATGTCACAACTTTCTGTCCCCGGGTCATGGAGCCTCGGTGCTCCAAGGACACATTTCACTTGTGACTCTTCTTTGATGGTAGAGAGGTTATTCCCCCGCCCCGCCCCGCTTCATTATAAATGCACAATAGAGTTACAGGTGTTTACAATCACAATGAACTCTCTTAACATCCACAGCTGAAAGAAATGTACCACCCTGTCAGCATCTTCTCCCGCCTTTTCCCTCTCAGATCCATCATGGAAAAGTTGTTTGGTGGTTGTTACAAGGATCTTAACCCCACTGTACTTCAGTTTTGTCTTCTTTCTAAGAACATTTTCTTTTGGTATAATGTAAAGACTTGCATTAACTTTTGCCCACATATAGTTACCCACTTGTCTGCCCCTAGGTGGTGGTTGTTAGGTGCTATCGAGTCAGTTCCAACTCAGATCGACCCTATGCACAACAGAATGAAACACTGCCCTGTCCTGCGCCCTTCTCACAATTGTTGTTGTGCCTTGAGCCATTACTGATGCCACTCTGCCCATCCAGCTCATTGTGAGGCTGCCTCTTCTGCACTGACCCTCCACTTTACCAAGCAGGATATCCTCTGGACTGGTCCACTCAAGATATTGTTATTAAGTGTCGTTGAGTCGATTCCGACCCATAGTGACCCTGTACAGGGTTTCCGAAGCTGTAAATCTTTATGGGAGCAGAAAGCCTCATCTTTCTCCCACAGAGCAACTGGTAGTTTCAAACTGCTGACTTTAAGGTTCTCAGCCCGATTCGTAACCACTACGCTACCAGAGCTCCTTTTTCCACTCAAGATAGTCCACCAGTTATTTGTGAACCAGTTCTTGCCATTGCAGTTGATCAGCGATTTGTCTGTCATGCACGGTTACAGTCCTACAGTAGGCATGTTGCGTGGTGTCCAGGTTGTCACCTGTACCATTGTGCGTCTGTCACTTGCTGGTAACCAATGTAGCATTAGAGTTGGTAAGACCCGTCTTCCTCTATTTCTCATGCCCTGTTGTTGTTAAGTGCCATCGAGTCAGTTCCGACCCATAGCAACCCTGTGTAGAGTTTCCAAGGAGCAGCTGATGAGCGTGAACTGCCGACCTTGCAGTTGAAACAGCTTTGCAGTCTGGAGGATTAACCCACAGCGCCACACCAGGTCTCACACCCTAGCTCCTCTTAATTTGATTTTTCAAGGTTTTCTTCAAATACCCAGAAAAATAAAGAGATCCACTGGAATTTTTATTTGCAGTTGTTTTCACTCTACAAACCAATTGTGTGGAAAATTGACATCAGTCTATAGTATTTATGCTTCCAATTTAGAAACACACCTTATCTTTGTTTATTCAAGTCTCGTGTTCTTCCTTCGTTCTGCCTACCCACCCATCCGTCATCTATCTGTCGATCTGTCATCTACCAATCATCCATCTATTCATCTATTACCTACCTCATCTATTTGTCCATTTGTCATGTAGCTATCACTCATCCATCCATATCTATCATCTATTCATCCATATCTATCCATCTGTTCATCTCTCATCTACCAATCTTCCTTCCATCTATTCATCTGTTGATCTGTCTGTCCATTTGGCATCTGTCAGTCATCCATCCGTGTACTCATCTCTCATCTAATCTGTCTGTGTCTTCTCTCTGTCATCTATCAATCATCCACCCATCTATTCATCTATCATCTATCTGTATCTTCTGTCTATCTGTAATCTATTAGTTGTCCATCTGTCTATCAATCATCCATCTGTCTATTCATCTGTTACTTATCTTTATCTTTCTGGGTTAATGAGCTGGAACTGCAGAGTCGGTTTGAACTGCAAGGTCGGAAGTTCAAACTCACCAGTCGCTTCTTGAAAACCCTATACAGGGTCAGTATGGGTCGGAACCGACTCGATGACACTTAATAATAACATCTACCTTTGTTTTAGATATGTATTATGGATGGTCTCCTGATCAAAGACTTGGATTTCTTTAAATAACTACATTTTATATATATATAAGATTTCAAAAGAACATGAAAAATACAAAGTTGAGATCTTTTGATCCAAGATCATTAAGAAAAATACATCAAAAAGTGTCTTACCTTTTTCTTTAGCTTCTCATCTGTAAATTTTGAATAAAGTTTCTAGGAGTTTTCCTCTCAGTTCTGTGTTCCAGTTCGTTAGCAGTCTCAGGGTAGATGTATTTCCATACTTCATATTTAATATTAAATGAGTTGAAGGCGCAGCTCGCATACTTTTGAAAGTTTATCTGCTTTATGGAACTCCCACCAAGCCATTTGAGTACCTTGTTCCCAACCACATTCAAGGAGCCCTGGTGGCACCATGTTAAACATTTGGCCATTTTCTGAAAGGTCGATGGTTTGAACTCACTAAAGACAGATGTGGCCGTCTGCTCCCATAAAGAAGACTTACAGCCTTGGAAACCCTCTGGGGCCGTTCTACTGTGTCCTGTAGGGTGAGGTTGAGTCAGAATCGACCCCACAGCAGTGAGTTTGGGCTTGGTTTCAGCCACATTCATAGACTGCGTTCACCTGGCACACGCTCCTTGGCTGCTGGGGCAGTCTTTGAGGGGACCACCCTCTTGGAGAAAGCAGAGAGTCACCAGTGAAGGCCCTGCGGCAGCTTGGTGTTCAGGCTTCACAGCACGAGCTCCTCTTACTGCATCTCCACTCTGGAAAGGTTAGGCCAGCAGGTGTGTCCAGCATTGGACTGACCTGGTGCTCAGGAGCCATGCCTTGTTTTCTTTCTTCCTTCCTCCCTCCCTCCTTTCTTTCTAATGGCTGTTTATCCACACAAGAAGCCTTGGTGGCACAACCACTAAGCACTCAGTTTCTAGTCAAAAGGTCATTGGTTCAAACCCACCCAGCAGCTTTAAGGAGAAAGGTCTGGCAATCTCTTCCTGTTAAGATGTGCAGCCTAGGAAACCCTGTGGGCCTGGTCTGCTGCCCCATGGGTCACTTAGTGACCTCGACACTGTACCAACAGCATGTGACAGACACAGAACAAGCTCCATTCTTAGAGTGCCGGAGGATGTCTTTCGGCAGCTCTGGAGGGGATGACAGTGTCCACTCATTGAGATGACCACACTGTATTGTTCAGGTGTTTCTTACAGTTATTATCGCTCCAAATTAAAGGGCTCTGTGTCTTGTTCACACGTAGGGCAAATGGGTGTGTGAGAAACCATCAACACAAGAGGCGTGCTTTCTTGTTTGTGTGAAGAAGTATGGGGCATGTGCCATTTCTACCCAATGAACAGATGTTTCTTTTCTTTTTTTTTTAAGTTTTATTGTGAATTATGTGATAGTTTACATGGGAGAACATTAGTTTTACATTCATCCTACTGTATATCGTTTCATTGCCATGGTTACAATCTCATCCATGCATCATCATCCAGCCAAAGGGTATACCCTCCAAGCCTGCTCCCCCAGTCGTCAGCACACAGCCCCTCTCCCTCTCTGGTTCTAAAGTCCCCAGCTGCTCCATCTCTCCACATCATCATCTCTGCCTCCATCTCTGGTGTCACTGCTTCTCTGGGTAGGGTGACGCTCTCTGCTTTTCTCCGTTGATGGTCCTAGGGACCTCCGCTCCTAGACTGCAAAGTTAATCACTCCCCTCCTTGCTACAAAACATCTACCTTTACATTTCCAACCCTCACAATCAGTCCTGATAACAATTATTCACTATTGTATCACAAGAGACTCATCTACACTTCGTTTCATCAGCCCCACCCAGACAGATTGGATACTACTCCGTGGAGATTCTACCTTCCTCCTCATCCTCTGGATCTAGGTTCCCTCTTGAAAGCTTGTAAGCCAGTCACTTCTTGCCTTTGTAGTCCCCCAACTTTGGGTACCCAATGTCCAAGTGGCCCATCCCTGTCTACGAAGAGGTGTTTTTTATAGTTTATCTGGTTTCATTTAGAACTAGCAATAACCTTTCTTTCTGTAGGGAATCATCTTTAAAACAACAATAAAACCTTAATGTTGTTGTTAAGTGTTGTAGCGGCGGTTCCAACTCATAGCGACCTTGTATAGGGTTTCCAAGGATCACCTGGTGGGTTGAACTGCCAACCTTGCAGTTAGCAGTCAGCTCTTTACAGTAGCCACTTTGGACACTAGTATATCAAGATCCAAATAGTAGCTTTTAATGATAGCCCCTTAAAACCAAGTGGAATGTATTTTGTAACTTTTAAAACTTAAGTTTAAACAAAGTATCTAAAACTTAAAAGTATCTAATATGTTGACATGTTTATAATTAAAAACATACATAGTGCATTTCATTTTAAGCTTTTAAAAATTTTCCAAGCCAGGTGATACAAGTAACTTAATTTGTAACACTTTATAACTATTGAAGTGACTTCCATTTCCGTTTGTGTCTTTTTCAAAGCTTTATTTGCTGGTGGGGAGGGGCAGAAGTATAAGAGGTCTTGAGAAAAATCAGTATTGGGGGATGATAAGCTCCTAACTTGGTGGTAGAGAAGGTTGAACAAGATTGGAATTGTGTAATATTTGAATCGCTGCTGATGGTAAGAGGTAGGTTTCTAAAATTACAGTGCTCAGTAAGGTGCCTATATGAGAATAATTAGAAATAGGAACTAGATTGTGGCCAGGTGGGTATAAAAAGCCACTGACTTTGGGGTACCAGGTCAGGAAACGCTCTGGGTCTCAAGTTCACGCCTACAGCCACAAACACTTGATGTGTTCGGGGGGCGGGGTGCTGTCTCAGAATCCTGTGTACCTAGTCTGGCTGGGCTGGTGACTCCTTCCCTGTGTGCCCCCGGAGAGATGGAGGTCTCTCTGCCCAAAAGTTCCTGTGCCCGGCCCGCCCCAGCTCGCACTGACAGCCGCCAGAGCGCCCTCTCCGTTGGCAGGCCTTGGTGTCATTGGAAGTTGCAGCTGCCGGCCAATCGGCGCGGCCCGTGCCGCTGACATCACTCCCGGCCAGTTCCCTCCAGCTGCAGAGAGCTCCAGTTTGCCTTTTTTTTTAAACTAAAATGGAGGCTGGTTTCTTGCCTTAAGGAGTACACAGCCCTGCCTGCTGGCGTCTAGATGTTGACATGTAACAAGACCAGCAGCAGGATGGTGGTGGACGCGGCCAACTCCAACGGGCCTTTCCAGCCCGTGGCCCTGCTACACATCCGAGGTGAGTCCCCGCGGCCCCCGGCCGGTTAATAAATGGCTATTGTGCTGCCGAGAAGGCAAGCAGGAAGTCCTGGCTGGCAGGACGCACTCCGGCCCGCCGCAGGAGCCCGGCAGTGCAGTCAGGTGGGTCAGGGCCAGCTGGCCTTTTCCGGACTCTCGGCTGAATTTGAGAAGGGAGCGGGGCCTTGCAGGCAGCGTTCAAAGCTGGTTTTTCTGCTTTGGGCTGACTCCCATCCCCCTCTCGGAGCTGTGCTGATGTCAGAGGATATGAAGTCACTGCCCGGGGAACGCATTGGGTGGGGTGCTGAGAGGCGGGTCCAGGGTTCCTGCTACATGTATGTTGCTGGAGCCCTCACAGGGCCCCCACACACGGCTCTGAGTTCCAGGCGTGCTCCTGAATGGATGAAGAAGGCTGGTTTTCATGCTGCATTTGCAGCCCAGCCCAGAAATGCGCTTCTGCTTGGGGCTGTTGAACCCCTTGTGGGTCGTTTTTTTTGGAAATGTTAGCATTTTCTCCTGGTGTTTGGGGAGAGGCTGTGCATTTACAGAGGCCCTTGGGTTGCCCCTGGACTTTAGCATTACAAATAGCAACAGGTTCTCCCTGTGTGCATTGATCACTTTCTGATAATTGTCAGTTTTGCCTGTTTTTCTACTTTACATTCAGATTCCAGGTTTTGCTTAAAAGTGCAATGACTATAGTTGTTAATAAGTATATTAATTAATGGACACAGCTGTCAAGGTATTTCGAATATCTGGACTAGAAATGCTTTGCTCATAAGATGGCTGTTGGGCTTCATCAAATCACTTTGAAATATGTTCTGCACAAATGTGTCCTAACAAAGCTGGTTTCCCTGTCAGATTGGGGGTGGGAGTTAGGGGAAGTTTCAGGTTGACTAAGAGGCTGTGTCACTAAAACATCTGACAAGCGTCTTGCTCCTGGGATGCACCCGGGGAAGAGAAGCATGTCCACGCCCACCCTGTTTTCTCTGCAGACCCTCCTTCCTGAGGCTGGCGGAAGTTAACATCCTATAGGCAGGTCAGGCTTGGAACTGGCTTGTAGAATGTCCAGGAAAGAGCAAGTATGGATTCCAGGTGGCACAGAGCTGCCTCGGGGGCAGCAATCCAAGGGAGAGAAGAACATGCATTTGCTTTGTGGCTTGTATCAGACCGGAAAGCCCTGAGCAACATGCTAGCAGTGAGAGAGCTTTATGTCAGTTACGATGGAGGTATCTTCTTGTAAGATTTTTTTATTGTTGGCTGGTGAGTTTTCTGACTTTACTAGACAGTTAATGCATTAGTCAATTTTTCAAACTGTGGATTTATTCTCAATCACTTGACTTTGTATCTTAAACCCATTGGGGGTTTTCTTGTTTGTTTTTTTTCACTTTCAATCCTGAGACCTTATTCTGGTCAGCTCTATAATTATGAACGAAAAAAGCGGGAAAGTGTATTAACCTGAAAGAGATTTGAATAAGATTAACTTGTTCTTATTCCAACAATGGGGGTAACTGCTGATTTCAAAGCTTTAAAGAGGCTTTATTTAAAGAGGTTAGCATGAGGATCAGCAAGCTTTGTTTTATTCATTGTGCTTTTGTTTGATTTCTTGTCCGGTGTATGTAATGTTTAGTTGTCGTTAAGTGCTGTTGAGTTATTAAGTGCTGTGAAGTCAGAACCCGTAGAGACCCTGTCTAGGGTTTCCAAGGAGCAGCTGGTGAGCTTGAACCACCGACCTTGCAGTTCAAACGGCTTTGCAGTCTGGCCCATTAACCCACAGCGCCACACCAGCACTAGTTAGCAGCTACTAAGTTCCAAGTACTATGAGGAATGTTAAGAATGACTTAGACAAATCCCCACTTCAAGGAACCCCAGCATGGAAACCTGGGACCAGAGGGATGCAGAAGGGAGCAGGGAGTATCCAGAGACCCGAGAAGGAGAGGGCACGGGGGCTGCTGGGCTCTGCTCAGCTCTCTGGGCTACGGCGTCCACTTCATGGACCATGTCGGGAAGGAGGCGTCCTGCACACAGGTGTGAAATTGCTTGCCCGGAAGTGGTGGCACCAGACTTAATATTCTGTTTAGGATCTTTTTTTTGAAAAAAGTTATTTCAGATCGACATGCTGACTGTAGAGGAGTGTGCCAGAGAGTTCTCATAGTTTGCTGCCGTGCCATGCTGACTGCTTCCTGTTTCACTGGCCTCTGTTTATGGTGGCTCTGTGCTCAAGCTCATGTATTTATTCTATTCAACCACACCACCCACCAGACGGGGTCCTGACTCAGGACAGGTGCAGAGCGATGCGGCCTTCCTTTCCAAATTGACAGTCTGCCGGAGGAGCAGCCCAGGAAACAAACACGGGACACATTGCAGGTCCGCTTCCAGACCACTGCAATAAAGCAAAGAGAGAGTCACACGGATCTTTTGGTTTCCCGGTGCTTCTGAAAATTATGCTTACACTCCACTGTCGTCACCTAGGAAGTGGTGCAGCAGCATGACAAAAAGGTCCAGACTGTGAGAATGACCAGACTAAGGCCAGGCTGCTGGGGAAGATGGCACCGACAGACTTGCTGCAGGGCAGGGTTGCCACAAACCTCCCATCTGTAAAACTCCCTCTCCCTGTGGACAGCAGTAAAGAGAAGCACATAAAACAAGGCCAATATGATAATTAAGCTGATTGGGATTTCCAATCCGGCTAGTTTTTGTTGCTTCTGTGAAGTGCCCACGAGTCTGTTCTGGCTCACAGCAAACTTCTGTAGGGTTTCCAGGGAGCAGCTGGTGAGTTTGAGCCAGCGACCTTGCTCAGACCACACCAGGACCCCTAATCAGGATAATGATTTTCTGTTAAATAGTGACTTTGGGATTTGAGAGGAACATGAAGGGTTGTTGTGGTTAAGTGCCATAGAGTTGGTTCTGATCCACAGCAACCCTGGAGTGGCTTGTGGTGAGCTTGAACTGCTGACCTTGTGGTTCAAACCAACCTTGCAGTCTAGAGCAGTAACCCACAGCGCCACACCAAGACTCCAAAAAGCTCACAGCTGGCTGTGAAAGGAGAGCCCTCACCTGGCACTTGAAGGGGTGAATTAAGTGCTGCCCTCCCTGTAGGGTCACTGAGTCGGAGCTGACACGAAGACACCACACAGCAGCTTCAGTCCTGTGCTCCCAACACTGTCCAAGTCTGTGTTCTCTGTGCTGTCTTCCGGTAGCTGCAGACATGTGGCTGGTGCCACTGAGGAACCAATTTTTCAATTTCAATTCATTTTCATTGCTTTAAATTAAATAGACACAGGTGCCATTCCAGACCAGGGTTGGCAAACTTTTTCTGCCACCAGAGAGTACAATTGTTAGGCCTGTGGGAGAAAGCCACAAAGAGTAGGCATGACTGTTCCAATAAAGCTTCATCCGCAAAAACAGGTGGCAGACCAGGTGGTTCCCTGGCTCCCATTGTAGACAATTCTGTGACTCTGGATTACCTTTTAAGAGGAGTGAGATACATGTGCTCCAAGGAAGGCCATTACCCATAGTGCATTTCCCCTGCTGTGAATGGCAATGTGACTTAGGGCACCTTTCCTGCTCCATAACGCTCCCCTGGAGGCCGGTTCAAGGCCATGTGAGGAATCTGAAGATGTTTGTGACAGAGAGAGGGGTAAACCTGGAGTTTACCAGGGGGGCCTCAGCAAAGTTGTTAAGTGCTCTGGTTCCCATATTGAGTCGCTCTTTGAAAAACTGTGGTCTGTTGGGGGCTGGAGAGCAAATTGCTCTTTGTACATAAACTTGTGTTTCCTAGGAAGTGGGGGTCTAATTATGGACACACAAGCATGTCTTGTGTCACTAACTTGTTGAAAGTCTTCAGTTGACAGTGAAATTTGGAGAAAAGCCTTCTGGAGGCTGGTGAGGAGTCAGGCTAAGGAGTCCTGGTATGGCGCCGTGGACTAATGCACAGCCATTTGAACTGCAAGGTTGGTGGTTCAAGCCCACCAGCTGCTCCTCAGAAACCCTATGGGTCGGAACCAACTCGATGGCACTTAACAACAGCAAATGGAAGCTGACAAAGTTGCGTGGTTTTCATATTCATATTGATAATGATTGCCCACAGTGCAAGTGGATTGCTAAACTTAGAACCCTCCTGCAGATACCATGAAGACGTGTGGGTACCAAGTGTTCTCACTCCCAGAACTTAGGACGGAAAAATATCTCAATGTTGACCCAAAATGAAAGACCCTTCAGAGCATCCTTCCTCTCAGAACATTGCCTCCACTCACAATGTTTACTTGGGATGCCTCCAGATGTCCCTTGGTCAGAGCTATCCGTGAAGTGACCTTTGGAAACAGACCCTTCAGCCTCCACTGAGGTGATGCTGTGGGTAAGGGGCTGGCTTTGTGCCCCTGGTGCGGGAGCAAGGTGACTTCCTGCAGGGAGAAAGTCAGCCCTCACACGGGGCAACATCTCTGCTCTGGAGGTCTTGGATCACAACGCCTGCCGGGCAGCCAAAGCCAAGACCAAGAAGGTTTTCATCAGAATGATTTCATTGTGTGAAGGGAACTGAGAGTAAAATAAACTATGGTTATTAGTAAGGTAAAAGGTGTGCATTTTTTTGTTGTGGGTATTTCTGGTTTGTTTTGTTGTTGTGAAAGTGTCCACAGCAAACCAGGCACCCTCCCATTCAGCAATTTCTCTGCAGGTTGCTCAGTGGCATCGGTTACAGTCTTTCTTTTCTATTTTTGTACAGGTCTTATTTGCGTATTTTTCCAAAAGTAAAACAATGATAGTAACAACGAGTTGCTGTTGCTGACAAATTGTGGGTGCCCCATTCATACTTACAGGGATTTTTTTTTTTTTTTTTTTTTTAAGTTTTATTTTGTTGTAGAAGGAACCCTGGTTGAGTTTCTTGTTGTCACGTGCCATGGGACTCATGATGACCCTGTATAGGGTTTCTGAGGAGTGGCTGATGAATTTGGCTTAAATCACAGACCTTGTGCTTAGCAGTCCAGTGTTTATCTTACAGCACCACACCAGGACTTGTGGTAGCATCATTGTTGTTGTTAAATGCTGTCAAGTTGGTTCCACTTCATAGCCACCCTGTGTAGGGTTTCTGAGAGGTGGCTCAGAGTTTGGCTTTGAAGTGCCACACTTGCAGTTAGAGGTCCATGCTTACCCTATAGCAACCACACTAGAATTCCTGGTAACGTTGTTGTTGGTGTTGTTGTTGTTAAGTGCCTTTGAGTTGGTTCTGACCCATAGTGACCCTGTATAGGGTTTCTTAGGAATGACTGATGAGCTTGAACCACTGACCTTTTGGTTCAAACTGACTTTGCAGCCCAGCACATTGACCCACACCACCAGGACGCTCCCTGTAGCGTAGTGGGTTCCAACTTGGGGGAAAAATGAGTGTCTCTGGTCCTGGAAAGATGTACCACCTCGGAAGCCCTCCACAGGGACGTTGTGAGTGGGGAACGAATGGACGGCACAGCACCACCATCCTATAGCTGTGGCTGTGAAGGGACAACAGAGACACGGAGTGATTCTAGGGACATCACTTCTCACTCGACTTCTGGTTCTGTGTGTCAGTGTAATTGCAAGGTCTCCAAGTTTTCGTCTAACTGCCCTTTTACAAACGGCTTCCATGAACATGAATTCACTGGCCTCTCCCGGCCCTCCTGCCTGTGGGGTGAGCAGGACAGTGGTAGACCACCTCCTTTAGACTGCTGGCCTGTGGAGTTTGGGCCTAGTCCCCTGCCCCCTCTGCACCACCATACTCTCTGACCACGTTGCCCGTCCCTGGGTATCTTTTTTCTCGCTCAGTCCTTCCAGCACCATGAGGCATCCTGTCTCTGATTTCTTCTGGAAGCGGAAGGGGAAGCTTGCCTAGGGCCACAGAGCTGGCAAAAAACAAGACAAGAAGCCCGTTTGACTGAGTCTGTGCCTCAGTCCAGCATTGTGGGGTGGCTGTAAATGCACCAACAGCTTGCCTTTAGGGTGTTGCTGTTTTCTGTAGGGTAGGTGGTGCTGGAAGCCACCTCAGGGTGAAGGCGGAGCACGCACCATCCTGGTGTTGGAGACAGGTGACCATCGTCTTCCGTGGGTACAGGGTATTCCACGTTTCCTGAAGTTTCTTATCTCCTCCCCAATCTCGAGCATCCGGAGGACAGTCCTTTTCAACTTGGCATCTCCCGTGGTCTCGAGCATGCTCCTTGGAGTGTGAGCCCGGGGTCACTGGGGTGCAGCGCCATGCAAACGGCAGGTGTCAGATGGCTCTCTTAGCCACACAGTTATGTGATCAGTCAGCTCATACTTGACAGGCGCACAAGAACCTGGGAGGGCCTTCTCCCTGTCAGATTGGACACGGAGAACTTTAGCCACTTCTCTCACTGATGTTGTTGTTTCTAATCTGTGTCAGGTCAGTGGTCCCTGATTCGTGGTGACCCCAGGCACAGCCAGGCCGGACCATTGTGATTTTTTCATCGGCTGGTTTTTTCCTAGTTTGTCTTGGTCTGGTAGCTCCACTGAAACTTGTCCTCGCAACATGCAAGCCTCCGCTGACGGGTTGAGCGTGAGGTGCAATGGCAGGAGGAATTGGACCTGGTGGCTCGCCAGGTTCACATTGTTGTTAAGTGTTGTTGAGTCCATTCTGACTCATAGTGACCCTGTCTAGGCTTTCTGAGGAGCGGCTGATGGGTTTGAACTGCCAACTTTGCAGTTCAACCTTAAGTGTCTAGCGCATTAACCCACAACACCACAGCAGGCTTTCCAGCATGGAAGAGGAGAATTCTACCTTTACCACCGCTGCCCCCGTAGCGGACTTGAAGAAAAAGCCTTTCTTTTTCATCTTGGAAAGCCCAGGACCTATTTGTTTTGTTGTTGTTAAGGGCTGTCGAGTTGGTTCCAGCCCACAGTGACCCTGTATAAAGTTTCTGAGGACTAGTCGATGTGTTTGAACCACCGACCTTGCAGTTCAGTCTAGTACTTGTTTTTACAGCACCACCCAGGACCCTGGGAGTCATCATAAGCCAAAACCTTTCTAGTTTAAAACTAAAGCGATGTAACAGAGAAACTAAATGAGGTGAGTTCAAATTCTTGTTCGTAAAATCAAAACCAAACTTAGAAAAGACATTCCTGGTACGTCTGGGGGAAGTTAGGTACAGAATGATAATGGGTGCTATGGAATTATTGGTAGTGTAATGACATAGGGTGGTCCTTGTTCTTAGAGAGTGCAGATCACTCTGGGCATGTGTGTGTGTGTTGGGGGGAAGTATCCTGACCTCTGCAACTTCATGTGATAGAGAAAAACCTAAATGTAAACCAGATCAGTTAAAACAGGGATCTTGGGAAGTGGGTATATAGGTATTCACTCATCTTCTATGTAGATTTAAACTTTCTCATAATGTTGTTGTTGTTGTTAAGTGCCAAAGCTGCATCGGTTCTGACTCATAGCGACCCTGTATAAAGTTGCCAAGGTGCAGCTGCTTAATTGTAACCTCTGACCTTGTGGTTGAAACCAATTTTGCAGTCCAGTGTATTATCCTGCAGTACCACACCAGGACTCCTAATGCTGGAGGGAATTAAAATATTGTGGTTTACAAAGAATGTACAAAGGAAATATAAGACCTAAAAATCTTTTCTGACATAGTGAGAAATGGTCTTTGGTGTCTGTGTTTGGCCTTCCAGTCTTCTCTGTTCAGTACCTTGTTGGCACATTGGTGTCCGACAATGGGCTGTACCAGTATCATCCTGCAGCCAGCATCCTGGCTTCTGGTGGCCCTGGGCTAAATACTCACCTTCCACAGCTGGAGGACTCCCCTGCCACACAGCTGACTCAGGGTAACTACACACACTAGCTCTCAGGGGTTCTATCTCTCCAAGCGGTCCCTTTGGGGTGTCTCCCTTTTCTGAGGTTAATTACCATTTTTATTGGTCTTTTAAAGTGTAACAACGTTGAAGGCTCACACAGGGAAATAAAGCCAAGGTTCCCTTGAGAGGCAGGCAGGGTGCTTAGTGGTCACAGGCTGGGCTCTGGGGATCCCCACCCAGACGCGGGCTAGTGGCTGTCTTGGAAGCGACTTCCTGCTTCCCCGTGCCTACAAATGGAAGAGCAAGTGGCATAGTAATGCAGCCCACCTCCAGGTGTTTTGAGGGTTAGATGCAGTGCCCTTAGACCCTCCAAGTCCAGAGGTCACTGTGCTTGTCAGTCCCTTCTTGGTCACATATGGCCTTTCGGAGCCCAGTTTCGTATCCCTGGTTTGTTTTCTCTGCCCACTGCAGTATTGTCCATGCTAGTTTGTATTGAAACTCATCTCTAGTTGTCTGTCTGCCTATCTGCCTTACCTGCCTACCTACAAGGCGGTTTCAAACATTCATGGAAAAATAGAATTCAATCTCCACTGAGTAGTATCCCATCTGTCTGGGTGGGGCTGATGCAATGAAATGCAGATAGGGCTCTTGTGAAACAATAGTGAATAATTGTTATCAGGACTGACTGTGAGGGGTGGAAATGTAAAGGTACACATTTTGTAGCAAGGAGGGGAGTGACTGACTTTGCAGTCTAGGAACAGAGGTCCCTGGGACCATCAAGGGAGAAGAGCGGAGAGCAGGACCCTACCCAGAGAAGCAGAGATAGAGGCAGAGACAATGACATGGGTTGGAGCAGCTGGGTGAAGAGATGGAGCAGCTGGGGACTCTAGACCCAGAGAAGGAAAGGGACTGTGTGCTGACAACCGGGGATGAGGGGATGGGGGGCAGGCTTGCAGGGTATACCCTTTGATTGGTTGATGATGAATGGAGGGGATTGTAACCATGGCAGTGAAACAATATATGATAGGATGAATGTAAAGCCAATGTTCTCCCATGTAAACTATCACATAATTCACAATGAAACATTTAATAAATAATTTTTTTAATGGAATTTTTCCTTAAACTTTTTGAAACCCCCTTGTATTTCTCTCCCTTCACCTGTAACCCACTACCAAGCCTTTCCATCTCTGCAGTTAGCGTTGACTTTCTACCACCTGGAGGAAGTGAGGGTTATAAGCAGCCCTGACCTTTGGCCTGTGTGCTGCTTCTAGATTGTGTATAAAATTACCTAATGGAAGGACCCCAAGATTGCTCCTCAGGAGTCCGGACTCAAGTGACCTGAGCCCCACTCCATGCTCCCACCGCCCTCAAGGGCCCCTTTTAGTAAGTCTGGTATAAAGTAGAGAGGGCAGGTGGAGGCTATGTTAACAAAAAATCACTTCACGTTTTCATGTTTTTGTTTCATCTAGGTCTACGATTGTGTAGTAATGTTTTTTCACTCACCCTCGGATATAAATGCTGTTTCTCGTATTTTACACCAGACTTGCTAAAAGATGGCCCCTTTTGAGGCTCCCTCAAACAGTCACTAGAACCTTCTCAGCTGACATCGCTGCCTTGAATTGAATTGGCCCAGCAGATCCCCTGGAAACCACTGCTTTGTTTGGACCTTTTCTTTTAAAGGCACGCTAAGACTAGGAGACTAGGGTGATGCTGTAGAAGCAACACTAGATTCCTAACCCCCAAGGTTGGCAGTTCAAGCCCACCAGCCACTCCCTTAGAAGAAAGACGAGACTGTCCGTTCTCGTAAACATTTATAACCCCGGAAGCCCTGTAGGCCTCTATGAGTCAGAACCAACTCACTAGCAGTGGGTGTTGGTGGTGGTGCTAACAAGACAAGTGAGCAGACTGTCTGCAGCCATCCACCGATTGCTGAGGTATGTTTAAACACATTTTTGTTTGGAATAAATCTATGCCTATATGAGCAGGAATCCCTAGTAGCAATGCTTTTTGACTTCTCTCATACACCTCAGCCCAACTTTTAACTATTTTTGGAGCAGAGCGTTATAACCAAAAATTCATGCAGCTTTTTATTTTTAGAAGTTAAATCTGTGAATCCCAGAGTGACTTTGCATGCCCTTGATCCATGTTGTTATTAAGTGTCATTGAATCAGTTCCAACTCATAGCAACCTTTATAGAGTTTCCAAGGAGCAACTGGTGGGTTTGAACCACCAACCTTGTGGTTCTCAGTCCAGTGCTAATCCTACAGCACTACATCAGGACCCCTGCTTATTTTTGGTTGGTTTTAAATGTGGTACTACTTTCTAATGCTTTTCAGCTTTTTGACATTCCAAGTTTAATGTCTTAATCTCAAATCCATTACATTTGTTGTTGTTAAGTACTACCGAGTCAGTTCTGACCCATAGCGACCCTGCCCTGTATAGAGTTTCTGAGGAGCGACTGGTGAGGTTGAACCACCGACCTTGTAGTTGAAACCGACTTTGCAGTCCAGAACATTAACCCACAGCGCCATGCCAGGACTGCATTACATTGTTGTTGTTAGGTGCCGTCGAGTTGGTATTAAACCCCCCTCCATATTCCCTTCTTTGTGCTGGAATTTTTCTCATTAGAACTTGAGCTAAGTGAGATCTCAGGGAATGCTTTGTGTCTTACTGTTTTATGTCATAACACAGTGTAGTGCATTGTGATTATTTGTTGCAGAATTTGGCTTGTCAACACTCTTTAGGGTGTGAGTCTCATTTGTGTCTTAGATATTTGTGAATTTGTTCTTATGCAGTTGGATTTGTGTTTGTTGGTTGTATTACTAACAAGCAGTATCTTCCAGTGACAGAATTTTAATTGATAAAATGATGAAAACAGTAATGTCGACTTCAGGCAACAAGTTCAATGTTTCCTCATTGCTGGTTCTTTATCCTTGATAGGCTCCAAGGAAGAGTGTGGGCTAGGGAGGGGCGCAGTTACACACGTGTGTGTTTGCATTGGTAAATGGTTTCTGTACATCTACAGTTGGAAGTGTGTTTTTATAGCTTCTCAAGGGTGTCATGTGACTGCCACCCCCTCAGGATTCTGTCCCTAGTGTTTGCTTGGCACACTGTGGTATCTGTGGACCCCATCCGGAGTGGCAAAGTTAGTTTCCTGGTGTCTGTGAGGCCAAAACTATCTTCTTCACATTTCCAAGACATGGTTTACCTCTTTCACTGTGCTGACATTTGTCCTGGTGGGTCAAAGGCACCTCTCACAGAGCCATGGTGGTGGTGTCCAGCAAGTGGCTGCTGTGGGCTATACCGCTGTACAGTCACCGTTCAGGTCAGTGCCCGTGTGACCCAGAGATGTCCCTGCCGAGGTATGAAGCTGCACACCATTCTTTTTGTTAAACCCCAGCTCCTCCGTCCCATCCCATCGTTGTAACCATGGAGGTGGCGGGTGCCATGTCGCATTGGCACAGTGCTGTCATGCATGTGGAGTGCCCTGGTGGCCTCCAGGACAAATGCCAGGGCTAACTAGCAACTGTCTCAGGAACCTACAAGTTTTACTTCAGAGACTGGTAATGGCAAACTGTGGTTATTGCAAGTTGGCAAACGTAATTGTTTTGTATTGCTTTTAGTGAGTAAAGAAAACACTTGTCATACGCCTTGATTCCTATGATAAAATCTGAGCTTTCAAGCAAACATTTGATTTTTGGAAAATTGATGTCTGCCAGTGTGTCAGTTTCCAGTGCCAGAGACCCCACTGACAAGATTGACAAGACTGGCGGTGATGCTCTTGTTGTAGTGAAGTGCCGTTGAATCAGTTAGGACTCACCGCAACCCTGTATAGGGTTTCCAAGGAGCCGCGGGTGTGTGTGAACTGCTGACCTTGTGGTTTGCTGAGCAGTGCTGATCCTACAGCGCCATCCCAGGATCCCGGCGGTGATGCTAGTGAGCTGAGCTTGTAAATACAGGTAATGAGACCAGAGCTCAGTGAACCAGTGCCTTCCAGATGATCAGACTGTGACACTACAAAATCGCACCTGGCCAGAAGAGCTGTTCACAGCACAAGACACTCCATCGGACTTTCATGTAAAGTTAATAAGATTTCCGACTCCACACTGCACTTTAATCGTCGAGAGATTCTCACTTGTTGAATGTGGTGTATAATCACAGCATACCCACAATTTTTTTGTAGGTTGCTAAAATGCTCTGCCTTTTCCAGCGAGACGTTTCTTTGTGAGGCTGAGTCAGTGTTTGTTTTCCGTGTGCCTCAGCCAAAGCACCCTGGCACAACAGTAATGCAGAAGCAGGTAGAAGAACCCACCTGTCTGTCTCCTTTTTGAGATTATTCTACCATTGCTCACAGAAGCTCCGCGCCCCTGTGCTAAGACCCCTCCACTCTCTCTTCCCCACCAGTAACCCTGTTAGACAACTTGCTACCTGGCTTCTGTAAAGTCAGATGTTAAAGAGACTTACCCACAACACCTAGTACCAGTGAGTCGATTCCGAATCCTAGTGATTGTATATAGAGTTTCAGAGACTGTAAATCTTTGGAGGAGCAGACAATGCTCATCTTTTTCTTACGGAGCAACTGGTGGGTTTGAACCGCCAACTTTGCTGTCAGCAGTCTGTGCTTATCCCCCAGCATCACCAGGGCACCTTTGAAAGAGACTTAGAAAACTACAACAGTGCCGATCCTCTTGCTCACTATTTTTTTTTAATTTGGAAGATAAAATTCTTTTCAAGACATTTAAATTAGTATGAAATTAGCTTTTGTATTTTTAATAACAAGTCGTGTTTAAAATAAGTTATAATTTTAAAAGTAATTTTTGAAGTATTTTAGATTTTTTAAAAGATATTTTAAAAAAGTAAATACTTCTGTAGTTCTCAAATGTGGTCAGTATCAGTAGATAACATATAATCAGCTTTTTCGAGGCCTCGGTGCTTTAAGAGTGTAAAGGAGACCTGAGACCAAACAAAGAAAAGAAAACCATAGGTCTGGAGGTCCCGTCCCATTCCTACCAAGTCTCTAGTCTCCATTGCCAAGACTGTCTTCCCACCCCCAACACACACATTGAAAGAAAAACAAAAATAGAAAGGTAACAAAAACTGGTAATGAACTACTTCTGCCGAGGGGTCTGCCTGCTCCCAGAAAGGTCTGCCGCCTTGGGAAGCCTAGAGACTCAAGCCAGTTCAGTTCTGCCCGTAGGAGAACTGAGTTTTAAGTGACTTTGGGTTTGGGATTACTGTCAAGGAGCCATGTTGGGCAATGTTACCTCTGCGCCCAGTTGCCTGCAGCCCACGGGACCGGTGGTAGAACAGACCCCAAGACTGTGAGCACCCACCACCTCCTCAGCCAGCCTTTCATCTTCTGTTTCCCAACGCCATTCTTTCTGCCAAGGCAATATTAATTCATTCCATATAGGCAGGAAGTTTTGTTTTTGTTTTTTTATGTTAAAATAAGGTGACCTTAGCCTCAGAGTTCTTCAGAAAGTCTCACATTAACACCAGGAGATGCTCTGGCTCCTTCCTCCTGGGGCCCGGAGCCTTCACGGCAGAAGCTTTTTGTCACCCTTTCCTGACTTCTCAGCCATCTCCTGTCTTCAGTCCAATGTTGTTGACTCTTCTTGCCCCTAATCCTAAACCTAACCCTATTCCCAATCCTTTCTGTGAAACAGTGCAAACAGGAAGGGATGAAGACAGGACGCACCTCTCTTACATCTGTCTGCCTCTTCCCTAGAGATAACCACAGCTCCAGTTACTTCTGTGTGTTTAGCCCGTCTATCTATGGCCCAGAAAAGACTGCATGAACAGTGTGGCCCGTAGCTTGTCGCTTTTTCTGGTATTGACTCACCTGAAAGTTTTGCCCGTTCGCTTTCTGGTATTTTATGATGAAAGCGATGACCCTCTCCTCAGCAGTAGAGAAGGTCACCACATAGTGACCTGTGTCTACTGGACCTTTCTGGGCTCTGAGCACATGAAACCCCACCCCCCCACACCCACCCCCGTAACTATGCAGCAAGCACTGCTTAGTCTCAGCAGCAGTGCCTTAGAGAGGGAGGAAGTTGGTTGGTTTCATTAGGGATGATTCTTAGTACATAGACTATCGTGGGTGTGTGCGTGCGAGCTCTTTGAAGCTTCCTTATACACACCTTTTTTACTACTTTTTTACTTGTGTTAAAATGCACAAAACCTGAAAATTACCCCATTTTGACCATGTTGAAGTTTGCAATTCAGTGGCATTAATTATCTCTCACAGTGTTCTTATGCAGCCCTCACCTCTGTTTGTTTCCAGAATGTTTCAGCCCACGCACGTCCACCAAACCAAAACTCAGTGGCCGCCCTCTAAGCAGCCATTCCCACCCGACCCCGCCACACCACACCGTACCGCACCACACCACAGAGCCTCGAGGCATTTGTCGGTTGCAGATACTTCCTCTCTGTAGAGTGATGAGAGGTTATTTGTGTTTTTGTTGTGTTTTGTTTTTGTTGATGGCCTGTTCCATTCAACATGATGCTCCCAAGCCTTATTCACGGGGTAGCTTTTGTCAGCTTCTATGTTTAACTTTTTTGAGGAACTGACCAACTGTTTTCTGTAACAGCTGCACCATTTAGATTCTCATACATATGTTTATGATTTAAAGCCACAATGTCAAGTGCAAAGTAAGGTTGAAATAATCTCTTGTTCTTCTATTTTGCATATCCCTGAATAACCTAACCGTAACTTTATAGCCATACTTTATGAAAAAAAACTTGGGGTTTGTTTTTGTTGTGTGCCACCGGGTTTTAGGATCTAAAACTTGTCTCTTTTTTTTTTTTCCCTAATCTTTTTTTTAAAATTACTTTTTGATTAGTTAATACGTGAATGCAGTCGTCTTCAATATTTTAAATTACAAATAAAACTAAAATGGATCAGTCTCCCAGAATTCTCACCTTCCAAGTGGGATACCTGGATTCTGTTCCCAGTCAGTGTGCCTCATGCGTGGTCCCCACCTACCTGTCAGTGGAGGCGTGTGTGCTGCTGTGACACTTAACAGAGTTCAGCAGCTTCCTGACTGAGAGAAGCTGGGAATTAAGGCCTGGCCATCTACTTCTGAAAACCGGCCAGCGATAGCACTGTGGGTCACAGTGGTTTTGTTTCGGTGTGCATGGGGTCTTCATAATTCAGGAGCACATCGCAGCAAACACTCACCCCATGTCTCCATGTGACTATTGTTTGGAATCCATTGTGCATCATTCAGACCTTTTCCCATGCGTGAACATGTGCAGTTGTTCACATAAATAACAGGAGTATGGGTGTATTTAGTCACAAGAAGTATATAGCTTTGTTTCCTCACTTCTTATGGGAAAACAATAAATTGACATAAGAACGGTTTTAAAACCTAAACGTCTAGCAAGGTTTTACGGTCTTGATCTTGCTGTGACGCTGTGAGCTGTTACCCGTGGTGGTGTCGTGTCTCCCTCTACTGTTCTGTGTGTACACATACTGGATGACTCTTGGTGGGCCTTCGGTGCCTCTCTAAACGTGTGTCCAAACTTTCTGAGGAGTCAAGCCACCTGCAAGGGGCTCTCCCCAGGGCTGGCACAGCCTTATGAGACAGATGCTCTGGGCTCATTTTTACAGGTACCCACCCAAGCTGAAGGTCAACATGGCAACTCACCTTAACCGAGTAGGGAGTGATGAGGCCAGACTGGCTGGCTTTAGAAGGTGCACCTGTCTGGTCCTAAGGAGGTGTTTTGTGTTGGTGAGAACGGTTGACCACTCCGTGCCCACTTTTGACAATCTCGTGCTAGATGTTTACACTTTGAGGTCTTGCTCATTTAACCTCTCTCTCTCTCTCTCTCTCTCTCTCTCTCTCTCTCTCTCTC
>NW_006408543.1:10115742-10124203 GCF_000296735.1 Chrysochloris asiatica
CACACACACACACACACACACACACACACACGGGGCTGTGGCAGCGTCCATTCCTGGGCCTGTGAGTAACTCAACACACAGCTCCTTGCCATCTGATTCAATTACTTGCTTCCCAGGGAATTGAGGGATAGGAGCTCCAATTCTCATTCCAGTCTAATAGCCCTGGGGACTGAAAACCCGTAACAAGGAGGAACACACTTCTCCACTTATTTTATCTCCAGCCCAGAGAAATCCTACACCGCAACATTTGAGTAGATGTCCAACAAGTGATTTGTTGTTCAGAATCTGCAAAAATCAGTTAGCTTTAAATAATAATAATATAATAATAATAATAACCAGTTGTTGTTGTCAAGTGCCATCAAATTGGTTCCAATTCATAGTCACCCTGTATAGGCTTTCCAAAAAGAAGCTGGTGGATTTGAACTGCTGACCTTGTGGTTCACAGCCCAGTGCTGATCCTACAGTACCACACCAGGAGTAAATGACACCACACCTAAAATGACATAATATTGAAAAAGTGTTTTTATTCATTTTTCAACAAAGATTTACCTACAATTTATACTTTATTTCCAAAAGTTAACTTTATGAATTCTGAGGTTTTTTATTCATCTTCCTCTCTTCCCTGCTTCCTTCCCCTTAAGAATGAGTGTCTTATTTTATCTCATTTTATTTCCCACATCAGGCCGTCTGGCATGGAAGCTGATGTCCTCTTAGGAACATGAGCATCAGGTTGACTTTTCTTATTGAAAAAGTGTAATGGATTATTTTAGCTGTTGTGCATCACTTAAATGTTAACTTTCAAAATGTTGCCTTAAAAGTAAATTAGCATGAAAAAAAAAAGTAAATTACCATGAATGCACACAGATTGTCTTGCCTACACAGATTGTGGAGTGTGTGTATATGTGTGTGTGTAAAACCAAATGTTAACCTATAAAGCCAGGTCAGTCTTGCAGACTTGTTATTTATTATAATATATGGGCTTAAACGTTTGCTTAGTTGAGCCCTTTCTCTCTATATTTAAAAAAAAGGGAGGCAGCCTTTCAAGTGCAGTACAAGTTGAACTCAGAGACCCCAAAGTCATTTTCAGCACTACACTGCACACCGACGTGTACAAAGAAATAAAGGGAGATGTGAGAGGCAAGTTCAATAAAGAATTATTTGACAGGAGACGAGGACTTAGCAGCCAGTTACTAACCTTCCCGCTGGCATCCATAGTAACTAACAATGCCGTCTGTGTAAATATTTATACCAATTAGCAGTGCTGGTGAGCCAGCAGGGTTGCTCTCCTGCCCGTGACCTGGGACACCGGTCAGATTCCCGTCATGCGTTTCGTCCCATGGTTTTCAAAACTGCATTACCTGATGGATGCCAGGCTGTCGGGTGGAGAGTGTCCTGTTTGTCATTAGCACCCAGGAACCTTTCTCATCTTCAAAGCTGTTTGCAAGTGTTAATTAACCCTCCTCTTCCCAGGAGGTCACTTACAGGTATTATTAGCCCCACTTTTACAGGGTGGAAACTGCAGCCAAGAAGAGGTTCCCTGCCTGCCGGAGGTCCCAGGGAACCCGACCGAGGGGACTCTGGGCACTGGCTTCCAGGCTGCTCCAGTAATTCTCTCACTCAGTGATCTCTCCCCACCGTACTTCCTGCTGTGAATTTTTCCCAGTAGTATTGAGCGCAACTGAAACCAAGTGAGATGATCTGATGGTATCATCTAGAAAAACAAGAGATGCATATTCTGGGTCACGAAGGTAAGGCCACACCGGGGTGTGTGGTTTGGGGTGAAACTAACATAACTGAAGCTTTCAATCTTCTCCCCACGAGCAGCAACCCCCAGGCTTTTAGCACAAGGTCTGTGTCGTGTGTTTTCCACTTGATCCCTCAGGATCTCGCTCATCCTTAGAGAGTCATATTAAAGTTGGTCTTTAAACGTAGCTCACTGGACTGCGTGTAACCAGACTGCTGACTGGGGTCTTAGGCAGTCTCTCTTAGAACTTGGTACAGCGTTAGAGACCTTCTTTCTCTTGGTGAGAGCACAGCATGGGACTTTGGCGAAGGGGCTGGGGGAAGCTTTGTTTATCTGGAAATTACTCTATTTTAGTGTAGGCATTTGTCGGAAGCAGAAACATTTGATGACATAGACAATTGAGGTGTTGTTTACACTGTAGTTAAAAATATATGTATATGAACTCATTTTCCTGATTTTAATAAAGCTCTGCAAATGTTTCCTTCCTCATTCTTTTCTTTTCCACACTCTGAATGTGTGCTGGGGTTGATCCTTTGCTTTGCCAGGTAAAGTTAAAATGAGAACTAGACACTTTAGTTTAACTGAGTTCATCTGAAGAGGAAGGAAGTCCTCACAGAATGTGCCCACCACAGAAAGCGGAGCCAAAGTTAGTTGGTTTTGCCTGTTTGACTTGGTTTCATCCCTCAGACAAGTATGTACACATCTCCGGCTTCTGGCTGGCCGTGTGCTGAGCGCTGACACCCCCTCCAAGGAGGAGACAGAAGCCCTGTGGACTTGAACTATAGCCCCATCAGCCAGTGGGTGGTCCTGGAATGCAGTGGGGTCACTTGACACTGGCGGGATGGGTGTGGGTGGCCATGCAACAAGAGAAACCCTGGGAGGGTGTTTATGTGAAATAGCAGCGTCGCTGTGGGAGCTGGACCCGTGCAGAGCGGCAGGGGTAGCTGCCCGTCTTCCTGACCCAGAAATGACTGGGCGGGCCACCTTTGGGGAGAGGGGCAGTGGGAGGTCTTCACGGTGCCTGTGTGTTTCAGCCGTCTGTTCAAAGACCGAAGAGGTGATTCGGCGTGAGAGTGGGAGTGGGGTGTGTCCTGAGGATGGAACTTCATGGTCAGCATCAGGGTGCCTATGTGTCTTCCTGTGTCTCTGTGAAGTCCGGGTGTGGCGCTGTGGGATAAAACACTGGGCCACAAGGTTGGCGGATCAAACTTACCAGCCGCTCTTTGGAAGCCCTATACAGTTTCACTCTGAGTTGGAACTGACTCGACAGCACTTAACAACAGCAAAGTTACTGCTGTGTTTAGCTAGGTAACCGGCTAGAACAGGCTGCTGGAGAGACCAAGGTCACAGATTTGACACGTCAGTAACCCTCACAGTCCACATGGATCAGCACGGTGGCCGCAGCAGTGGGCTCAAGCGTAGTGACGATTGTCAGGCAGTGTTTTGTTCTGTTGTGCACAGGGTCACCATGAATCACAACTGACTCGATGGCCCTTAACGATAACAAGTCCACACATAGAACACACACTCCCCATTCCACCCTAGCTATGGGGAGCATGTTCATCTCTCCCCGTGCCTAAGAGCACAAGATCTCAGGGAGAGGGTTGTGCTGGCCCATCAGCACCTTACCTGAACCCAGCTTCACTCTGATGAGATCTTTCTGCTCTAACCGATTTGCCATTTGTGTGTATGGTTTCATTGCATGAGCCAGCTTTGTTGTGTTTCAGAAATTGTCACTATGTGATTCCTGCTCCTTCTTTCCGGTGTGAATGGAAAGAGTGTCAAAACCAGACGTGAAGAAAGCCAGAATGTTGGGTGTTGTCTTCAGCGGAGCCAGCTATCAGAAAGTTCCTGGGCAGGAGGGGAACTTAAAAAGGACAAGGTGGAAAGTAGTGCCAGATGGTGGGGAGGGTTAGGGTTAGAGCAGGGAACTGACCAAAGATTGGTAGCGGTTCCATGTGACTTGTTTTAAGATTTGTTTTGTTTTGTTTTTAGCTTTTCCATTTAACTGAATTATCTGAGTTAATTTTCATGGTTGTTGTCGTCATTGTTAGGTGCCGTCAAGTTGGTTCTGACTCATAGCGACCTTATGCACAACAGAACAAAACACTTCCCTGTCCAACGCCAATCTCATTGTCATGACGCTTGAGCCCATTGCGGCTGCCACTGTGAGGATCCATCTCGTGGGGCATCTTCCTCTTTTGCGTTGACCTTCCACTTTATGATGTCCTTCTCACGAGACTGGTAGAAGGAAGGAATCCAGAGTCTTTTCTTTTGTTTATGGAAAACCCGTTGTCTGTGCACCATTTGTTGACAAGACTATTCTTTTCCCATTGAATGTATTGGCTCCCTGGTTGGAAGTGAGTTGACCATGGACCCTCAGTTTTATTCCATTGATCTATATGCCCGTCCTATGCCTCGCCCTAACTATATGTACTGCTCACGTAGCTTTGTAGTAACTCTTAAAATCTGGAAATATGAGTCTTCCGACTTTGTTCTTTTTCAGAATTCTTTTGGCTATTGTTTCAGGGCCAGCTTGTCAGCCAGTGTTCCTTGCCTCTTTCTCTCAGTTCCTCTAGCCTTCCTGTACTAGGGTTCGACTAGAACAATGCTGCCCAGACTCTCCATGGGGGCTTCTCCACCTCTGAGGGGAGAACTTGCTCCATATAGAAGCTGGAGAAATCACCTACAGTGGACCCCGAAAACCCTCAAGTGTCCACCTTTCTGAGGTCTTAAGTTTTGCCATAAAAATGAGATTCGAACGTTACATTCTGGTCCACAGTTTGACAGTTGAATGTGAAAATGTCTAACACTGTTTAACTGCTTATAGAACTAATATTGCCTGAGGTGGTGTCATGTGCCTTCTGTGGCTGTACGCACCCCCAGAGCGCATGCCCCAGCAGGAAAGGCCAAGCTGGGGAGAACCCTGCTTGCTAGAGCGTTGCTACTGCTTTAAGCATCTGCAGTCACGTGTCTGGTTGGGTTTGGCTTTGGCTTCCGTCGCCAAGTCCACATTGAGGGAAGTAGCGTGACTTGATTTATAGTTTGTTCGTTTCTCTGGGAACCCGTCCTTTCTTTTTTGCTGGTTCTTGACATAGGTTTGGACCTTGTCCACCCTGGTCATCAAAAAAGGTTTAAACTCTTACTTCATTCTCTGTTATCTCTTTTGGGCAAAGGAAAGCGAATTCAAATTCTTGGCCAGTGAGCAAACATTCCCAGCTATCTAGTCGAGACACACTAAAGGTGGGGCCGTCACTCATTGGCAAGCACTCAGTGACAGGGTTTTGCTTGCTCACGGCAAAAAATACGGTGGTGTCGTGTGGGTTCTCCAGAAAGCTAAGTTTATTCCAGTTTCAGAACTACCCTTTGTTCCAAGATTGCTCTTTGGAGGTTTGAAATGTCTTTTGTTTTGTTTTTTGTTTGTTTGTTTTTGTTTTAATAAATGTTCTTACTGGTCAGTTAGACGCTGTGAAATGTGCCTGAGATCCTCAAGACTCTTTGTGAAGTGTGACTGAGGTCCCAGAGTTGAACGGCCTAACACATCTGACTGTTTATGTAGCTTCAGAGCCTGTTTTATTCAGTGTGTAATTCTAGATCAGGAGACTCAGATTTTGGACTTGCTGTTGTTTGGGTTCGGACTCATAGTGACCCTGTATAGGGTTCCCAAGGCTGTAAATCTTTGTGGGAGCAGAAAGTTTTCTCTTTTTTTCTTCACGGAGCAACTGGTGGGCTTGAACCGCCGATCTTGTGGTTCACAATCCAGTGCTTATCGCTACTGAGCCACCATATTCACAGAATTTGGGAGACGGGTGTTTTGTTTCAGATGGTATAAATTCAGGTGATGTACATACATGCATTTGCACACATGGAAACACACATGCATACACAGACAGATGTGTGCATATGTATACACACATATGAGAGTGTTTCAAAATGTTTTTGTAGTTAAATGGAATTTAAAGTTAGTGTAATTTTTCCACAAACATTTCAGAACCCCAACATATGCATACATTGTTGTTAGTGCCATGGAGTCAGTTCCGACTCTTGGCGACCCTGTATAGGGTTTCCAAGGAGCAAGTAATAAATTTGAGCCACTGTCTTTGTAGTTCAAACTGACCTTGATGTCCATGCTTATCCTATAGTGCCATACTGTACTTATAGTATACAGCATGCATGTCCCACTTACATGTATATATGTGCAGTGCAGATGAACACATACATATGTACACACACACCTTGCTCAAGGATTCCTAGTGGCATTGTGGTGGGGGTTGTGGAGGTAGATATGTAACATTAATTTGCATTTCACAGTGGGACCATTAGAAGCTAACTAGACACACTTTCTGTCTTGGAGCAGCAGAAGGGTTTGGTTTAGCACTCCATAGGGACGCAGGGCTAGTCTGTATTCTCAGGATTTGGCAACCTTTCACACTGCAACGTTGGAGTTCTGAAACAACAGGAAATCTGGATACAAGTTCCCTGTTGTTCAGTCCTTGGAGCCTGATGAAGTGCTGGGTCTTGCTTCTCCTTCTCACCTGTCTACCTTGAAACAGAAGCCAGGAATTCACCTCAGCATCTCTCCTAAAACAAGGCGCCTGTTAAAATTTGTAAAACTGTGGTAAATATATATGTGGTAACCATTGGCCATTTTGACCTCCTTTACTTGTGCAGTTGAGTGGCGTTACAACATCACCCATGTTCACCTTGAGTTCAGTAATCACCCCTGTCTGTTCCCCAGCTATCCCATCACACACAGAATTTTTAAGTGAGCAAGAATGCTTACTAAGAGGGCAGAGTCTGACGTCACCTTTACACTTTTGCTCCCTCCTACAATGTCCTGCAAACTCCTCCAACCCCACAGAACAAAACCCACATCAGAGACATTTCGGGCTAGGACCATCACCAATACTTGGGGTTCCAGAACAACCCCAAACAGTCACTGCTGTTCAGGTTTCTGTGTTTCCTGAGATAATTGAGTGTATTGTTGTTGTTGTTAAGTTCCGTGAAGTCAGATCTGACCCATAGCGACCCTGTATAGGGTTTCCAAGGATCAGCTGGTGAGCTTGAACCACGAACCTTGAAGCTAAAGTTAAATTACTGACTATGCTATGCTTTTTAAATTTTGGTAAATATTACTGTTTTAAGTGCCATCGAGTTGGTTCTGACACATAATGACCCTCTGTAGGGTTTTTGAGGAGCAGCTGCAAGCTTCACTTTGCAGTTCCATCCAGCCTCGCAGTCCAGTGCTTATCCTATATGCCCACTCCAGGACTGTTTGGTAAATAGAGACATAATAAATCCTTTGCCAGCTCAGCCTTTTCTCCATGCATAATTCAGTGAAGTTGGTGGCATTACATTGCACAGCATGATCACCATCCTCGTCAGAAGAATTCTGCCACCCTGCGCAGAGGTATGGCTCTTCCCCTCCCTCCTGCCGCTGTAACCACTCGTAAGCTTTGGTTTTTAAATATTTGCCTATTTCATGGAAGTGAGATTGTGCAGTTTGCCCTTTTGTGACAGACTTGTTTCACTCAGCCTAATGTTCTCAAGTTCAGTATGAAAAAATCATTTCTCTGCATGGCGGAGTCACACTCCATTGTGTGGATATGTGTGTACACCATGTTGTGTTTACCCATCAACTGTTGGTGGGCATTCAGGTGGTTTCCACCTTTTGGCTATCGGGAGAAGTACTGCAATGAATGTTGGGATACAGGTTTCTGTCTGAGTTCCTGCTTTCAGGATTGGAGTCCTGGGATGGCAGGATAAGGCACGCTACATCGCAAGGTCAGTTTGAACTGCAAGGGCAGCTCCTCGGAAACTATACAGCGTTGATATGAGTTGGAACCGACTCGGTGGTTTGCCAACAACAATTTGGGATTGGGATTTCTGGCACCTGTGGTTGGCTGTGTTCAGCTTTTTGAGGAACCACCAAATGGTTTCCCACAGGGGATGTGCCATTTTTGCCTTCTCGCCAGCAATGGATGATGTTCCAGTTTCTCCATCTCATCTCCAACACCAGTTTTTTTTTTTTTTTTTTTTTTTTTTGTGTGTGTGTGTGTGTGTGTGTGTGTTTTACAAAACCTATCCTAGTGGGGATGAGGTGGTGGTATCTCACTGTGTTTTTTTATTTGTATCTCTGAAGTGGCTAACAGTTGAAAATCTACTTGAAGGAAGCTAACAGCAATGGCTAGTCATGCAGAGTAGTGTCTTTTCATACGTTTGGACTTTTTTGTTGTTAGATGCCATTGAGTTGGTACCCACTCATAGTGACCTTATGAGCATAACCTTTTTGGTGAAATACATATTCAAGTCCTTTGCCCATTTTTGATTGTGTTGTAACAACATTTAATTAATCTTGTAATGTTCCATAAAATGGAATTGTTCAAGATGTTTTTCATTTAACTTTAATGCCATGTTTGTAGATGTGGTTTATAAAATTAAATATTTTGTTAGTTGGTGTTTTGGGTCCCTTTTTTTTCTCTCCAGTTTTAAAATGTTGCAATTCAAAGCGAAACGTTGTTCGTATTCATGTTGTTAAGTGCCATCAAGTTGGTTCCAGGTCATGTGGGCACTGTATATAGGGTGATCTGTTCCCACAGAAATGCCAGCCGTTCGGCTTTGACTCAAGAGTCTGTCTGATTCGCACTGACCACCTAAGACAGGCAGCGTCCCTTAAACAATCAATAAATAAGGAGGACTCAGATGCAGACAGTACAG
>NW_006408543.1:10124574-10145020 GCF_000296735.1 Chrysochloris asiatica
GAGTTGGAATCAGCCCCACAGCACACAACAACAACATAGTAAAGGCAGAAGGTTACTTAGATTCAAAAGAAAGCTGAAATGTTTTTAAAACTGTAGAATTATTCTCATTCCTCAAGACTTATGATAGTGTAGTCCAGCAGAGAGAGAATTTCTCAATTCATGAATTCAGGTTTTTGTTATCAACTCATGTGCTACATCTTTATAAAGTTGTGTTCAGTGAAATCATCCATTAGTGCAAGTGAAACCTCACCGGACTTAAGAACACACCACACTGCCATCCCCTAATGAGACACAGGGTTTCATTTCAGCCAATCAGAGAGGCTGTAGCTCAGAACCAGACACAAGTTCTGAGCGGTGGCTTTGTGAGTTCTGACCTGGTTTAGTTCAGCTCTGAGGATGACAGCAGCCTGCGTGGGCCCAACCCCTATGACGGAACAGCAGAGGACCACCTCACCCTTCCACTGCCCCAGGTACCTGGGCCATGGCCTGCACCTGCTGCGAGCAAGTACTGAAGCGTTTCTTATACGCCACACACACACACCCCACCCCCAGAAGTCGTCCCTCCTGGCAAAGGCACTTCGTTAAAACTCAATACAAACCCGCCATGTGCCAAAAGGATCTTGTAGTTTTGTGGATTCTATTAAACTGGGTCAGATTATATTATTGGGTTTATATTTGTAAGTGGAAAATTCAGTTCAGTCGATCAAGGAATAAAAGATGAGCAAGACAGCCTGCCCTAAGGGGGGCAGTTTGAGTCTAAGAATCTTTGGAAGGGAACAGAAAGTCCTGATGGGGATGTGTGGTGAGCCAGATGACTAGCTTGTTTCTAGAGGCGTTACCACCACTTTGTGTCAGGTGGCCTGGGCTCTCCACAGCTGGGAATGAACTTGGGGAGAGGTGAGGGACCTGGCAGAGAAAGCACTGTTGGGTAACAAAGGGATGATGGGAAGGCCCATGAGTAAGACAGTTGGACTTTGAGGCTTTATCGTAAATGGAAACTTGTCGACATGGTTGTTTGTCAGATAGCTGTGATGTGCCTATACCAAAGCCGCAGTGCAGTAAGCTCCCTGCAGAAATGGAGTTCAAGGGCGGGAGGGCAAAGTTCCCTCAGCCTGGCTGGGGGCAGAGGTCGCAGGGGCAAGTATATAGGCTTCCTTCTGTTTCCTGTTAGCGTGCTCATCTGACCACGAATGAAATCACCCTCTTGATATGTTATTATCTATGTCTTAATATAGAAAAGGAGCTCTGGTAGCATGGTGGTTATGAATTGGGCTCTGCTACCAGCTATTCCGTGGGAGAAAGATGAGGCTTTCTGCTCCCGTAAAGATTTGCAGCCTCAGAAACCCTGTACAGGGTCACTATGAGTCGGAACCAACTCCACGGTACTTAATAACCACCATGTATATAAAACCTGCTTCCATGCATATAGAACATTATAACATTTATATGAGGGGGCTTCAAAAAGTTTGTGGAACAAATTTGTTCTCTTTTTGTTCTATTTCTCCACAAACTTTCTGAAGCCCCCTCATATTATGTCTGCTTCCAAAAGACAGTTTGATATGGCTTGGAATATTAGCTCATATATAGCTGTGTGTTGAAGGGAAAACCATCCCTAGCACCTACTGTGCAGGGGTCCTAGTTTCCTGCTGTCAGATAAGCACTGGACTGTTAATCACAAGCTCAGCCCTTCAAACCCATCAGCCAGTCCTTGGAAACCAAGTACAGGGTCACTGTGAGTCGGAAACAGCTTGACAGCACTCAACAACAGAACAAGTGTATGGGACTGATTCTGCTTTTGGACTGGGTTACTCAGCAGTTACAAACGGTTTGTGGTATTACTTAATAGCCAGTGGGCATAGCAGCTCCAACCTTCTTCTACTTTGCGAAAACCATTCCTACTTGACTTCTAAGACGAACCTACATGCCTTATAGAAGTAACGCTGGTTCAAGCTGAGTTCATTCTGTCCAAAGACATCCATATTTTAGCAGCAAGATTGTGTGCTGTGTATTTGAAGGCAAGTTTTCAAAGAGCCCACGAGTCGTATGGGAGCCATGAAGAGTGTCCAACAGGGGGCAACTCAGTCGTGTTTTATTTGTTTAGAGGCAAAGATTGGCAGAGGATCCGCAAAGGCTGAGAGATGTGTCTGTCTGTCTGTCTGTCTTCTCCATGAGAAGAAACGACATTATCCTAGAAGCAACATCATTTTCTCACTCCACACAGACTAATACGTGGGGGAATAGTGATATTGTCAGCAAAGAGATCTATAAATGCAGCAACATTGTAGCTGCTAAGCGCCATCAAGTCGGCTCCGACCCATAGCAACCCTGTACAGGGTTTCCAAGGAATAGCTGGTGAGCTTGAACCACTGACCTTGCGGTTCAAACCGACTTTGCAGTCCAGTGTATTAACCCATTGCATTAACGTAGCTAAATAGAAGGTTCTTTTTTGTGCTGACAGTGAGGTGTGCTCCACTAGTCTTGGTGTGGCGCTGTAGGATAATCACTGGACTGCTGACCACAAGGTTGGCTGGTCAAACCCCACAGCTGCTCCTTGGAAAGAAAGCCTCAACAAGGGTCCCTGTAAGTCAGAACTGCATCAACAGCACTTAACAACAGCTGTGGGGTAGTTCTGAGGGCTGGAGGGCTGGAGCATTGCACTGCTAACCACAAGGTTGGTGACCCAGACCCATGGAAGCTCTACCCAGGGGCTTCCTGGACGGCCCCTGACACCCACCTGGGACAGCCCGGGGTTTCCAGCTGTGGGGAGCATGCAACACTGATGGTACATGAGGTGACTTTGGGTGATTCAGGGTTGGCTGCAATTTTATTTTAGTAATTACATATTGATGAACGTAGAACTATATAATTAGCACATCAAATCCATGATTTTGTCCAGCTTCAAAGTGCTCAAAAAATGTTGTTGGTTTAAATTGTCACCCTAACTCAGCTGGGTGTATGTGGGGTTTCCTTTCTCAACTCTCTTTATTGAATCAAAACTTAAAGTTCTTCATTGCTCTCATGGTCCAGCGGTGATTCCGTTCAGGTGTGAACGTTCATCTTTCCAGCACACTGCACGTTAACTCACCTCAGAGGCCTGTGTTTGGGGCAGGGGTGAGGGAGAGACCTTTCGTTCTGTACCTTGGTGTCCACGTGCTCAGATCTCGAGGTTGTAGGTGAGGTTAGAACCTGCCAGCAGGACTGAAGATCCGCTTTAGGAGCTTGTGGGCTTGTGGCCTTTGCCATCTAATGTTCTCAAAACACTGAGCTACAAAATTCCAAAAAAAAATGCCCGGCTGACTGGTCAGAAAGAAACCGGAGGAACCCGAGATTGTGACCCTCGGCTGCCCTTCGTGTCTAGACTGAAGCTCAATCTCGTGGCCCAATTTTCAGCCAGGTGCTAGTGAACTATATAGGGGTACAGCACCACCAGTGAGGTATGACCACCATGGAATGGTCAAGCATTCAGAAGGGCAACATTTACCGAAGGACATAGTTGGGAAGGAGGGTGGAATGGAAGCAAGAACCACAGAGAGGAAGTGGGATCACTGTTGATGCAGGGAGGGGCTTGGAATCGCAGACATGAAACAAAGTGTGTGATTTGTTGAATGTCAAACTGATGGCCTGCTCTGTAAGCCTTCATTCAATTCACAATAAAAAAGAAAAGAAAAAAAACAAAAACACAGAGCTAGACAGAGGGCTGTACCCCAGGCCCCCCAAAAGTGCACTGACGGGTATTTCCCTCTTTCATGCCAGCGGCGGTCCTGGAGAGCAGACTCAGAGAGGCCTGCTCTCCGACAGCTCAGTGTCTGGGTGAAATGTCAGAAACCCACAGCCAAGGTTGGCATTCAGAGCTCGTAAATCGCTCGGTCATATGAGACGCGTTACAAGATAGAAAGGCCCAGGCAGTCAAGGTGCTTGGGGATACTAGTACAAGGGCTATTTACAGTCTTAGTTTGACGTGAGGGACAGCTGGACCTGCATCTTGGTCATGTGCTGGACACGTCAAATGTGGTCCCGCCCACACCTACACCACCACCAGTCCCTCTCCCAGGATGACGACGCCAAACCACTGAGAAAACATCCTCCCTTTCTGAAATTCAGGGAACCCTGGTGGCACTGTGGGTGAACACTCAGCTGCTACCTAAAAGGCTGGTGGTTCAAACTCACCAGCCGCTCCAATGGAGAAAGATGAGGCCGTCTGCTTCCAGAAGACTTTCAGCTTCAAAAACCCTTGAGGGCAGTCTACTCTGTGGTGTACGAGCAGCCGAGTCAGAATGGACTCAACAGCCATGGGTTAGGTTTGGGGTGTGGCTTCTCGGATTCAGATCCCTGTCAACACAGGTGGTAACGGCTCTTCAGTTGCTTCCCCTCCCTGCCAGAGTTCTGGGGGAGGCGCTGGTACTTCCAGGAGTATATCTCCGAGCACATTCCTCATAAGAAAAGTGTACAACCCTTAGTCTCTCGGGTCTGGAGGCTCTAAGCTGTGGAGGAGGGTGGCCTCCTTGGCTGGGATCCTAGGAAGCCAGGACACAGGCTGTGTGGCAGATGAAGAGAATGTCATGTTCTGTGGCAGGCTGCAGTGGGACTCTGGGGTCTGTGGGTTATACTAAGGAACTGCCATAGTCTAAACACAACATTGGGTATGTACCACCAGGTTGGCACACATTATTTAGCTATTGCCTACAAGTGTTCAAAGGGAATTAATTACAAGCAACTTGACAATTGGGATATTTGGTTGGATATAGAATATTCCATGGACTGCTGAAAGAATGAACCAATCTGTCTTGGAAAAAGTCCAGCCCCAGCGTTCCATCAACATGAGGATGGCCAGACTTTGTCTCACATGCATTGGACATGTGACCAGGAGGGAGCAGTCATGCTTGGTAGTTGTTTGTTGTTAGGTACCATCGAGTCAGTACCAACTCATAGCGACCCTATGCCCAACAGAACAAAACACTGCCTGATCCTGGACCAACCTCACTACTGTTGCCACGCTTGAGTCCATTAATGCTGCCACTTTGCCAGTCCATCTCGCTGGGAGTGTTCCTCTTTTTCTCTGACCCTCCACCTTACCAACATTGATATACTTCTCCAGCAACTGGTCCCTCCTGACAATATATCCAAAGTATGAGAGACAAAGCTTGGCCATCCTGGCCTCCAAGGAGCACTCTGGCTGCACTTCTTCCAAAATGGATCTATTGATTCTTTTGGCAGCCCATGGCTCTTTCCATAGTCTCCTCCAACACCGTAACTCAAAAGCATCAATTCTTCTACAATCTTCCTTAGACACTGTCCAGCTCTCACATGCATATGAGATTATTGAAAATACCATGGTTTGGGTCAGGTGCACCTTACTGCTCAAGGTGACATATTTGCTCTTCAACACTTTAAAAAGGTCTTGTGCCGCAGATTTTTTTTTTTTTTAATGTTTTATTGTGAATTATGTGATCATTATTTACATGGGAGAACGAACATTGGTTTTACATTCATTCTATCGTATATCGTCTCATTGCCACGGTTACAATCCCCTCCATGCAATCCTTCCCCAAGTTTTCAGCACACAGTCACTGTCCCTCTCTGGATCTAAAGTCTCCAGCTGCTCCATTGCTCCACGTTTGTGTCGCAGATTTGCCTAATGCATTACATCGTCTGATTTCTTGACTGCTGCTTCCGTGAGTGTTAATAGTTGATCCAAGAAGAATGAAGTCCTTGACCACTTCAATCTTTTCTTTGTTGATAAGAATGTTGTTTATTGGTCCAGTGGTGAGAATTTTTGTTTTCTTGACATTGAGATGTAATTCATACTGAAGGCTGTGCCCTTTGATTTTCATCAGTAAATACTTTTAAGTCCTCTTCACTTTCTACAAGCAAGGTTTTATCATCTGCATATTGCAAGTTGTTAATGAGTCTTCCTCCAATCCTGATGCCACATTTCAAGGGTTAGTGAAAAAGAGCAAGAACCTTACCAGGGTGGATACAGTGATGGTAACTGTGGGCTTGAACAGCAGCCAAAACTGTGAGGATGGCAGGGCCGGGAAGGGTTTCATTGTCGTGTTTTACATAGGGTCACCATGAGTCGGAGTCAACTTGACAGCACCTGTCAACAAACATCAGTGTTATTCAGTCAGACTTGGGGCTACAGCAGCATCCCAAATGTTTGACCGTTGGTTGACGGGGCTCCTTCCTAATTCCTCCTTCCAACTTCTTGTCTACAACATGGGCTCGTGGAGGCTCTTGGCCCCTTCCCACCTTCTCATTTGTAATATGTCTAAATATATTTCTGTTAGAACCCGTTGGCTTCATTTCACACATGCTCTCCGTGAGGAGCTTAAAACTCTTGAGAGCCATAGTCTCGCTACTGTTTCTGAGATCTCCTGGGGACAGGCACCTCCTGTCTCTCTTGATTTTGATCAGGACGGGCAGCATGTATAGGACCATTCTGAGAGCACAGTACCTGGAACAACATAGTGAGCTCTCAAAAAGTGTGAAGTAGTACAGTTCCTTAAAATAGTTTAAAGTGAAAATAGTAAAGGACATTCGTAAGACAAAATACCATGCAGAATTAGAGTTTTAAATTACTTAAGGAAATTCTTCAAACCCCAAACAGAAATCGGTAGGGAGTGTGTGGTGTGCAGGGAAATCGTTGACGTGACCCTCTAGCTTTTGCCTTGTAACTCCTACCAGATGATGGGGGGTGGGGGTGGGGGGGCAGGGTTGTTGGTAGTTGCTGTCAAGTCAGTTCTGGCTCATAGCACACTCTGTTCACAACAGAACACAACACTGCCCTATCCTGCATCATCCTCAGAATCACTTGAGCCCATTGCTGCTGCCACTGTGCCGATCCATCTCATTAGGCGTCTCCTTCTTTTCTCTGACCCTTCACTTTACCAAGCTTGATGTCCTTCTCCAGGGACTGGTCCCTCCTCTAATGTGTCTGAGGTATGAGAGATGAGGTTGAACTATCCCGGCTCCTAAGGAGCACTCTGGCTGTACTTCTTCCAACACAGATCTGTTTGTTCTTCTGACAGTCCATGGTATTTTCAGTATTCTCCTCCAACAGCATGACTCAAATGCATAAGTTCTTCTACGGTCTTATCGAACCCAGCCGAGTGCCGTGGGAGGGACAGCTGGGGTCAGAATTCATTAAAAGGTTGGAGGGTGAGGGTCTGTCCGGCCACTGCTTCCTAAGAATCAGCCTTGGGCTGTTGATCTTGAGTCTCCTCCTGCTTTGTGAAGTTAGAGGAAGTCAGATGCCCCCACCGTGGTATTTTAACACTTCGACATCAGCTAAAAAAGTTTTATGCTGTTGAGGCTATAGAACTGGGCAGGGTTTGGCTCAATTGCTGTCAGAGCACTGAGCTGGGAGTTTCAACCTTCACTGGGTAACCACAGTGAGGGGCAAGCCAGCACTTAGCACCCCAGTGTCTGGTCACCCCACCCCTGCTTCCCAGCTCCCCTCCCTCCCCTACACACACACACACACACACACACACACACACACAGACCTTGGACTTGGCCGCAGTGGCACAGAAAGCCGGACACAGCTGTGTCAGCAGCCCTTCCCCTCCTTCTTTGTCCCTGGCCTGCTGACCTTTTTCAGTTAGAATCATGCACAGATACACACACTCATGCAGTTTTTGAGATCTTGTTCAGTCATGATTGTAAATTCTCTTATTTTGAAAATTTATGTTTCAAGCCGGGGGATACAAAAAAAAGTCATTTTTCAAAATGCCATTTAGACTGAATATCTGTTGTTGTTGTTAAGTGCCATCGAGTCGATTCCGACCCAAAGCGACCCTGTATAGGGTTTCCAAGGAGCAGCTGGTGAGCTTGAACCACCGACCTTGCAGTTCAAACGATTTTACAGCGTGACACATTAGCCCACAGCGTCACCTCAGGACTTGTACTTACATGTAATATTTCCCTTTTAAACATCCGGGGGTGTTGCACTTATTTTTCTTAACTAGCACCACTTAAGGATTATTTGCATAATTTATAAGTTGCATTTGTCTTTCTATGTATGCTACGTTATAAAACAAATGTAACAAACATCATTTCTCCAACTTTAGCTTTAACTCCAAAAGTGATGTGGGTAGCATATGAAAGGACATTGTTGTTAGGTGCCATCGAGTCGAGTCGATACCGACTCATAGCGACCGACCCCATTAGAGAGAGTGAAGATGGGTACTAGGCAAAGGCAGACGAAAAGCTGGGATCACCGTCTGAATACTGCGCACATTTGAATTCAAGGCAAAAATGAAATGAGACAGGATTGCTTCACGATGCTGACGTGTACTGAGATCATTGTCATGTGCTACTGAGTCAGTTCCAACTCATAGAGACCCTCTATAGGGTTTGCCAAGAGTGGCTGGTGGGTTTGAACCGCTGGCCTTGCAGTTAGCAGTCCAGTGCTGGTCCTCCAATGGTATAAGACAAACAAACAAAGAAACATCATTGCTCCCGAGTCAGTTCTAAGTCATCATGACTCCACAGGACAAAGTAGAAATGCCCATTGTGTTTCTGGGACTGTAAATCTTCAAGAAGCAGATTGGCTCATCTTGGTCCACGGAGAAGCTGGTAGTTTCAAACCAACCGCCTCTGGTTAGTAGGCATATACTTAACCCACAGTGCTACCAGGGCTCCTGTAAGGTGACGTAACTATCATGAACCTTTGTGTTCTAAATGACTTAGCACCGAAACACATAAAGCAAGAACTATAGGAGCTCTGGTAGCATAGTGGTTACGAATCGGGCTGCGAACCGCAAGGTCAGCAGTTCGAAACTACCATCTGTTCCGCTGGAGAAAGATGAGGCTTTCTGCTCCCGTAAAGATTTACAGCCTCGGAAACCCTGTACAGGGTTGCTGTGAGTCGGAACTGACTCCATGGCACATAACAATAACAACAACAACATAGTGTACTCGCTTTGGTGGAACACCACCGAGAAGATCAGCATGGTCCTGTGCAAAGACAACACTGACATCTATGAAATGCGGGGGTCAGGGAGTGGGGAGTCACTTTCTAGATAAGTGGCGGTGTTGGAGTTGGTTCTGACTCATAGAGTCAGAGTTTCCGAGGCTATAAATCTTTACGGGTGCAGAAAGCCTCATCTTTCTCCCACTGAGCAGCTGGTAGGCTCCAACTGCAGACTTTACAGTTCACAGTGCACTGCTTATTGTAAATATGAAGCCACCAAACTCACGGTGGGATTTGGTGGTGGGAAAGGCAATACTGAATATGGGTGAACTCTACACAGCCTGACCACAGTCAATGAAGACACTGAAAAGTGCACAAGAAACAGGACTGTTTTCAGTAAATGCTGTAGCCTATACAACTCTCAGGGTCGCTATGGGTCGGACCCGACTCGATGGCACTTAACAACAACAACAACAACAATACAACTCTGCAGCTGCTATGATCACAGCCAAAAATAAGCATGTGGTTGTTTAGATAGATACATGGGTAGGTCCAAACCTATTACTACAAAATCGTAGTTGTTGTTGTTCTGTGCTGTGGAGTCGGTTCTGACTCACAGTGATCCTGTACAGGGTTTCTGAGGCTGTAAATCTTTACAGGAGCAGAAAGCCTCATCTTTCTCCTGTGGAACAGCTGGTAGTTTCGAACTGCTGACCTGAAGGTTCACAGCCCGATTCGTAACCACTACACTACTTAACAAAATCATAGAAACCTTCATTAAACAAAAGTAAAATGTGGAGCCATTGTTTCCTGCCCTGCCTATCCTCCATCTAGGTCTGTGGCCTTCTGAAGGCTGTGCCTCCGTTTCTCTAGCTCTTCTCCAGAGAATTCTGCACCCTTTGATTGGTACCACATCTAAACAACAGTTTGGGCATCCTCAAGGGACTTAAACCGTGGGCCTTTGAAATGTTTTTGAATTTGAGGAACAAAAAGATATCTGAAGAGGCAAGATCAAGGCAGTAGGGTGGATGAGTTAAGGTTTCCCAATGAAATTTGTGTAGGACAGTGCTTGCTACCCTCAAAGAATGAGCAGGTGCTTTGTCCTTGGCACAACTTCCTGGCCTTTTTCCATCTATGCTATTTTTTAATTTTCTTAAACCATCATCCTAGTAAGCATGATTGTCTTATCTCCTTCAAAGACCAGAAAAAATTATCAAGAGTAAAGGTGGTGGTTTGTACCATCGAGTTGGTTCAGACTCATAGCAACCCTGTTGATAGGGATTCCGAGGAGTGACTGGTGGGTTTGAACCACCAACCTTGCGGTTAGCAGTCCAGCTCCTACAGTGTCACACCAAGACTTGTGTGTATAAATTCGTGTTGTAGTGAGCGGGGAGTTGTTAGCCCCCTCACCACTTCCGGCAGTCGTGGGCTTCCTTTTGTCCTGTTCACTCACCAACCCATAAAAGCATCATTCAGCATCCCGTGGGGCTACATATTCCAAAACTGGTAGACGCCTCAGTGACAGGGATGATGAACCCAGCTACCGGTGGATTTATTTTGTTCTTGGTTTGATCCACCTTCGCGATTCTGCGAGCTGGCTGATACCATCAAATACGATGAGAGTCGTGCTTTTACTCGTTGCCTCAGTGGGAAAACTGGCTGTTAGCTACTGTCTGCCGTTTTTGTTGTTGTTGTTGTTGTTGTTGTTGTATTATGTGCTATGGAGTTGGCTCCAACTCACGGTGACCCTATATAGAGTTTCTGAGGAGCAACTGGTGGGTTTGAACCGCTGACCTTGTGGCTAGCAGTCCAGTGCTACAGCACCACACCAGGAGTTCGTTCTCTGCCATTACTAGAGCCCAGCCCCTGGCAATATATTGAATGCAAGCCTTGCTTTCTCCAGGTTACAGACCTCTAATTGTGTCACCAGGAGCCCCTGGGTGGCAGGATGGTGACCCACACCCACCCAGCAGCACCTCAGAAGATTATCCTGGGGATCTTCTAAAAGGTCGCATCTTTGAAAACCCCATGGAGCAGTTCTCGTCTGTAACGCGTGGCCAGGGGACTGGTGAGGGCTAGTCTTCCCTCATCTTCACCCCTTTCATGAGCGCCTGCTTTCATCTTCTCTGGAGGCCTTGGCTTGGCCAGGACTCAGCTTGCTACTCCTCTGCTTTCCAATGGCACGTCAGGGTCCTGCCAATCCCTCTCTCATGCCCTGCCAGCCACCCCGCAGCCTGCTCTCGCCTGGTTGGGTGTGTGCCTCCTCCACCCTCTCTGTCCTGTGTAATTGATTCTGTCATTTTAGTGCAGTGTTGGAAGATAGCAGAGCCATGGAAACAGGTTCCATCTCTAGATATGTGTACAGTGAACTTGCAGACAATTAGAAATGATGTGGATGGGCTTGTGGCTGTCAGGTGCCATCGGGTCACTTCCAAATCTTAGCGACGCTGTGGCAGCAGAATGAAGCCTGCCCAGTTCTACACCCTCCCCATGGTAGTTGTGAGAGCCCATTGTTACAGCCACTGTGTCTGTCTGTCTCATTGAGGGTCTTCCCCTTTTAACCGACCCTCTCTTTTTTCCAAACATGCTGTCCTTCTCCAGTGACTGGTCCATCCTCATAACATGTCCAAAGTGCATGAGGCCAGGCTTCACCATCCTGGCTTCTGAGGAGCATCCTGGCTGTACATCTTCCAACCCAGTTTGTTTGTTCTTCTGACAGTCCATGGCATAGTCACTATTCTTCACCAACATCATCATTCAAAGGCATCAGTTCTGTGGTCTTTCTTATCCACTGTCCAGCTGTCCCAAGTATATGAAATGATTGAAAATACCACGGCTTGAGTCAGGTGAGCCTTAGTCCTCATAGTGACATCTTTGCTTTTGAACACCTTAAACTGGTATGGAAAGAAGTCCTTGGTATAAGGTCACGTGAGGTGGAGAGCAGGATTCTCAACCATGTGCATGTGCCTCTCTGTGCGTGGGGGTCCCGGGGTACTCTTCTTCCTTAATACTGCTCGAATTATTTTTTATTTTGCATTGAGCATGCATCATTTTTCTGAAAACAACAATTCTCCAATAGTATCTAAGATATGTTTAGACGTCACATGTTAGCAATTGAACATGAAGTTCTAGATTCATTTAAGGCCAACGGTCAGTAATAACACAGAGGAAGTTTTCATTTACAGGTGAGACTCTGAGATTTTTGTATGTTCCTCCCTTGTATGACCCATGCTGTAAGTTACTCTTCTGGGGTTAAAAAAAACCCTCCTCTGTTTCGAGGCCCTGACTAAGTTTTCATCTTTCCCCCTTTCTAGGATTGGCTGCTGGGGCTCTGGTCCCTGAGGGAGATACTCTCTCATTGACTCTTAACACCAGAAGGCCCCTTACTCTTTGTGGAACTATGAGGCGCAGAAAGGTTAAACAGCTGGCCACAGCTGGTTAATGAACAGCAGTACCGCTCGCCGGCAGGCTCTTTTCCCACTTTCATTCGTCTCCTGGCTTATTTGAGCTTCTAGCAACCCTCTCCCAAAAACCAGCTCTGCCATAACCCTTTATAAACCTATTCAACTAAGGATTCTTTTTATCACACAAATCTAGTTATGCCGCACAAACTGGTAACACTAAAACGTACATGAACTCACCAGAGGGATTGGCTCCTGTGTGACTCAGTACGCCCGTCGGCGGTAATTGGATTTGGGTCTCACTCTGCCTCTTTCAGCCCAAACATCAGCTCCCACAAGTGCATTGTCCTGCCCCAAGCACTAGGGCAACCGAGTGCTGTTACTGTGGTCTGTTTGCTAGGACGCACGTAATTGTGTTAAGCAGGACCAGACGCTGTCAGATTGAGGTCCTGCCTCTTGTCAAACTCCAGTGTAACTGACTAGTGCTGTCAATGGCTAGCTCAGAAACGCCTGGGGACCTTGAAAAACGATGCTTCCACCTTGGACAGCCCTGAAAGGGGGAAGGACATACATGAGAGACCATGCAACGTAAGCATATGGCTAGGAAACACTCATTGATATTTCTTGAGAACATACGGTATTTCAGACTTTACTCTGAGCACATTGTCCACTCCTTCACTACAACCTTATTAGGTACAATGAGCCCCATTTTCCAGTTGAGGAAACCAAGACCCAAAGAGATGAAAGCATTTTCCTAAGGCTACTAAGGAATCCTGATGTGGCGCTGTAGGATAAGCACTGAGCCACAAGGTCAGTTTGAACAGCAGGTGAGCAGTTCAAACCCACCAGCCACTCATCGGGATCATCATTACAGGGTAACGGAGTTGACAGCACTTAACACGACAAAGTACTGAGAGGGGACGCTGGGCTTCCAGCCCAGGCCCTTAGCCTGTATGTTGTGCTGTTGCCTCGCGCCCTGCCATTGTTGTTGTTGTTGTGTTCCAACTTACAGCAGACCCAAGTTTCCAAGGTTGTCAATCTTTACAAGAGCAGATAGCCTTCTTTTTCCCATAGAGCCTGCTGGTGGTTTTGAACTGCTGAACTTGCAGCTAGCTGCCCAATGCATAGCCCACTATTACCACCAGACTTCTACCTCGAGCCCCCAGAGCTGGCTGAACATTGACTTGATGAAGGATGTTTTTCTAAGTCCTCTGAGCAGGCCTGAACTTTAAAAGCCTGAGGGTGCAACTTGGACTGTAGGAAGTCTGAGGAAATAGTTTGAGGGGGAAAGAAGAATTTAGTGACAGGGAGGTTACCCCAACTGGCACCACCTTCGATCACCAAATCTCAGGTGAACCTGAAAGGTTCAGGGTTGGAGAACGTGGGAATCGGTTCATGGAACTACACCGGTCATCTCACATGGTCTCTAGTGTCCAGGCCAGGCCCCCTAGCCCACCTGGGGCCCTGTGAGGGACTATAGGAAGATGCTGTCATCTTTGTAGCCATGCCCTTCCGGGTCCAAGCAGAGAGAGGTGTTCCAGGCCTCGGGAAAGGATGGGTTCCAGGAGGAACATGCTGCCCAGGGGCCGGTCAGCAGGAGGCTCAGGCCGAGGCACAGGGAGCAGCACTGCCCTGCCTCACCAAGTCCTCCTCAGGGACACCAGCTCAGCTTCAGGTTCTCGGGTCCTTCTCTGGTGCCCACGTGCATGGCTGCCTCTTAGAACAAACTCCACTTTAGCCACTCCACAGGCTCCCCTTTGCCTACTAGGTCAGTGACTTCAAGAAAAAAAAAAGCAACTGCCGTCAAGTCAATTCCAACTCAAAACCATCCTATGAGACAAGAGTAGGACTACTCCTTAGAGTTCCTGAGACGGGATGTTTTTACAGGAGCAGACACCCGCTTCTTTCTCCCGAGGAGCAGCTGGCAATTCCATGTGCTTAAACAACTGACACTAGCCATAAGTACGTAGGAATGCCGTTGTGAGCATGATGTAGAGAGGGTACTTACATGCTAGCAGTTTCCTTGTTGTAACTGAGGAAGTATAGCTGGTGTGAACCCCCTCCTCTGAAGTACAAACGTCACGTTGAGTCCAGGCGGCACCCTCCCTGCCTCCCCTCCTGTCTCCTGTTAACTGAGAAGAGGAGGGTGCCCATGGCTTTGAGTGGGTTTCTCTGTTAATTAATTGCATTTGTGCAGCCACTGAGCCTGCAGCCCCAGGAGAGTCTCTGGGAGAGCTGGGGCGAGCTGGGGCTTGGCCCCGCCTCTGTGTGTTCCTGTCAGGATGTGATGTCTTGGAGCCAGGAATGGGCAACAGTTGGGGACATGATGTCTCTAGAAGCGGTTGGTTACAGTGTAATTACCCTGCCACCTTGCCATCCAGGTGCACGTCTGAGAGCCTGCAGGTTGTGCCCAACCTGCTTGTTTCATTCTTGAACTTAAGCCCGGTTCACATATCTGGGTCCATCTTTATGCCAAGTAAACTGCAGTGTGCTGAGAACAAGGCCGTTGTCACCTGACACCAGGTAGACAGACCTACTAAGACCTTGGTCTCAGCTTCATGCTGGACAGCAATGGAGGCTCCATCACCTGACACCAGGTAGACAGACCTGCCATGGCCCCAGTCCCTCCGTTTCATGTGAGACAGTGACTGAGGTTCCATCACCTGGCACCTCAGTCCCCTCGGGCTCTCACGGAACCATGACTGAAGTTTCATCACCTGGCACCTGGGAAGATGGGTCGCCAAGGCGTGGATCCCTCGGGCTCACTAGGAGCAGCAGTCAAGTTCTTCATGTTCTTGCAGGAGTGACCTTAAAAGTTTTTCATCGCGTCTGTTAACTATTTGGGGGGAGTAGTCTTGATAAATTTTCTCAAAGGACATAGGACAGTCACAGGGGTGTATTAGGAGGAAATTTTAAGAAAATGAAAGCTGCATTGGCGAGAAAAAAACCCAAGAAAGTGCCAGGGAGTTGTTATTTTTTTTCCCATCGCAGCAGGGTACCTGTTCATTGTTGAAGGGGTTAGTGAGGGCTGTCCTGGGAGAATTGCGTTGGGAAAGCTAACCCTAGCCACTGTACAGCCCTGATTGTGCCCTGTCAGACTTCTTTTCGTTCCCTGGACTCAAGGATCATTTCAAAAGAACATGACTTAAGACCCTCAAGGATGGCAAAATGGCCGTTTTGAGGTGGTGTACATTGAAGGGTGCAGGCTTCTGCAGAGAAGAGTTGTTGTTTTTGTCAAGTGCCGTTGAATCGATTCAGACCCATAGCAACCCTATACAGGGTTTCCATGGAGCCGCTGGTGAGCTTGAGCCACCAACCTTGCAGATCAAACAGCTTTGCAGTCTGGTGCATTAACCCGCACCGCCCCGCAGCACCACAAAAGGGTTAGAGAGATGGAAACACCACCTGCAGAGGTCTACAGATGTAGATGGAGAATGTGTTGAGAAACAATAGCTTCACATTTTGCTCAGTAGAAGTTTCTGTGATTTTGTAGCAATACTTTTGGGCTTACCTTCATATATAGAGCGTGGTGGCTCAGTAGGATAATCACTGGACTTCAAACCACAAGGTCAGCAGTTAGAGCCCACCAGTCACTCCATGAGAAAAAGATGAGGCTTTCTGTTCCCGCAAAGATGTGCAGCTTAGAAACCCTATGCAGGGCCTCTATGAGTCAGAACCAACGCTGTAGCACTTAATAATCACACCAATGTGTATAGAGGAACTTGTGTTTTGGCAGTTCAAGCCCAGCAACGTGCTCTGAGGAAGAATGATAAGTCTTTCTGCTCCTGTAAAGGTTTAAAGCCTATGAGTCATAACTTACTCCAAGGGCATTTAACAACAACATGTAGAGGAGAGATGTATTTTAAGGAAATGACACACAGGTGTGGAGGCTTGTTGTTGTAGTTAAGTACCGTGGGGTCGGTTCTGACTCATAGTGACCCTGCACAGGGTTTCTGAGGCTGCAAATCTTTTCAGGAGCAGAAAGCCTCATCTTTCCCTCCTACGGAACAGCTGGTAGTTTCAAACTACCAACCTTGAGGTTAGCAGCCCAATTCATAACCACTAGGCTGTAGAGACTGGCAGATCCCAAATCCATGGGTCAGGCACCAGGATGAAGGCTTCTCCTGACTCATGTTGTCACAGAGGCTGATGAACCCAAACTGGCAGGTTAGATGGTAGGCTGTTAGCTCATTGGACTGTAGGAAGTGGTGGACCCCCAAATCTGTAAGGTCAGGCTGCTGGCTCATGTCTCAGCTCAAGGTCAGATGCTGATGAGTTGGAGGCAGGAAAGAGAAAGGGGGCTTTGCGAGAACAGTTATATATATTGGATGCAGACCGTACCCCCTTATATCAGAGTAATTCTGTTACGGAAGATAATTACATGATACTGAGAACCTTGGCCTACCCAGCTTGATATGTAACATTGGTCATCGTAGACATGAAGAGAAGCAATGCCAGGTCGTCTGCCTGCCTCTCTGAGCAGTGCTCCAAGAGGAGCTCAGTGGGTTTGAACTGCCAGCCCTGCAGTTAGCAGTCCGGGGCTTATCCTACAACAGTGCCACACCAGGACTCACTGTCGTGGAAATTCTATGGGCCAGGGTTCTCCTGTGTCCTCATAGGTCAGTCTGAGTTTTCATCATCGGCCGTTGGTGCCAGCGAGGCAGCAGGAGAGAGCGTCGTGGGCATATGGACACTTGGTTTAGGTTCGAGGGGACACTGGAAGTAATCGAAATACGACGGTCATTTCCAAACAGTGGCACGTGGATTTTCTCTTTAAAAAGACAAAGGAGTATTGCTGAGCTCTTGTTTTCTTAGAGGAAGAAACTTCCTCAGACAGGAGCATGACTAGGGAGGATTGAAGGTACATTAGTGAGCAAGCCTACGTTGACACACAAACTGTTGGCAATTGTGTTTCACTTTATTCATACCCAGGTTGTAGTAAGCGTAAATGTATGGTCCCATGGCTTCAAAATGGTCTGGGACACCAAAAAAGCTTCCCTTTTGGAGAGCTGGTTCTTCCCAGTCCATTTGGTATGAGCTGATGCTTGTCTCCAGGCTGAAGGTAGTTGTGTGTTTTCATGGGTCCTCACAGGATCCACAGGCACTGATTTGAGGAGGTGATGCTTGGCCTCTGGTTGCACTGTGGACCACCCTTGAGAACCCAGCGACTACAGCTTCTTAGCAGATGTCACGTGGGAGTCAGAAGACTGGGTGACCCGGAAGTAGTTCCCATCCTCAGGAGCTTGTGCGTTTGGGGGGCAAGGCTCATCATTTTTGCAGCTCTGTCTCTTTGGAGTTGTTTTTATTTGGGAGTCATTATCTCTACTGTTTATACCCAGAAGGTCCTGGTTCTGCTTTTGTAGCTGTCTTGTTAAAAGTTGGTCATTTGTTAAATCTCAGACTGCTTCTGTTAACCACCAAAGACTCCTTGCCCTTTAAGAGACTTGTGGGTTTTTGTTTGTTTGTTTGTTTGTTTAATCATTTGCATATCTGCAAACAGTTCACATGACACACTTCTTAGCATAGAGCTATAATTGTTGTGGTTGTTAGGTGCCATCCCATCATTTCCAACTCATAGTGGACCCCCGTGTACAGCAGAATGAAGCACCATCATTCACAATCAATTCTCTGTGAGTCCATTGTTACAGCCATGTATCATTCCATCTTGTTGACAGTGTTCCTCTTTTATGATGACCCTCTACTTTACCAAGCATGATGTCCTTCTCCAGGGAGTGGTGCCTCCTGATGACATGTTTAAAGTAGGTACGATGAAGTCTGTCCATCTGGCTTCAAAGGAGCATTACAGGACTGTGTTTCTTCCAAGACAGATTTGTTCATTCTTGTAGCACTCTGTGGATACAATTAGGATTCCTCACCAGCACCATCCTTCAAAGGCATCTATTTGAATCAAAGACATCAGTCTTCTTTATCCATTGTCCAGCTTTCACATGCACATGAGACATTGAAAGATATCATATCTAGGGTATCTTTCTTAGATACCATCTTAGTCCTCAAAATGACATCCTTGCTTTTGAACACTTTAAAAGAGGTCTTTTGCCGCCGATTTGCCCAGTGCAACACATCGTTTGATTTCTTGACTGTTGCTTTTTGTGGGTACTGCTTGTGAGTCCAAGTATAATGAAACCTTTGACAACTTCAACCTTACTGTTTATTATGCTGCGTATTGGTCCAGTTGTGAGTGGATTGCTGAGGTCTAATCCATAGTGAAGCCTGGAGTCTTTGATCTTAACCTTCATCAGTATTTCAAGTCTTCTTCATTTTCAGCAAGTCGGGTTGTATATCTGCATATTGCAGGTTGTAAATGAGTCTTCCTCCAATCCTGATGCCTTGACAAAGAATATTAAAAGCACCATGGACTTCCAGAGAACAAACAAATCTATCTTGGAAGAAGTACAGCCAGAATGCTCCTTAGAAGCCAGGATGGTGACACTTTGTCTCTCATTCTCTGGACATGTTGTCTGGCGGGACAGGTCCCTAGAGCAGAACATCATGCTTACTAAAGTGGAGGGTCATCGAAAAAGAGGACGACCCTCAACAAGATGGATCGACACAGCAGCAGTAACCATGAACTCAAATATAACAACAATCGTGAGGCTGGCGCAGGACCGAGTAATGTTCTGTTCTGTTGAGCATAGGGTTGTGAGTCGGAACCGACACCTAATCCAATACGTCTTTGCTCCTGGTATCCTTAAGGAATTATTTTAGAATAATTGGGAACTGTCCTGAGTTCACAATAACAAATTAATGGAAATACTGGATGGTCCTGGTGTGATACTGTAGGGATAACATTGGACTGTGAACCACAAGGTTAGCAGTTCAAACCCACCAGACACTTCTCAGAAACTCTATACCAGGCTTGTTATGAGTCAGACTGACTCATAGGCACATAGCAGCAACAACAGGGGGTGGGGAGTGTGCCGGAAAGGTCTAAACAGCATAAGGTATCTCCGATAGCATCTATGTGATAGGATGTTACAGCTAGCTTTTAATTTTTTAACAAGAATTAAAGGTTGCATTCATATTAAGAATGTTCATCCTCCAAAATGATGATGCATGCCTTCCTTTTGTCTCTTTCTGTCAGACTGGCAGTTTAGAATCTTTAGCACAGTGTTGAGTTTTGGTGGTGGTTGCATGACTTTTCCTGGGCACGTGTCCCTTTACACACCCTCCTGATTAAAGAGCCCAGTCCAAGGGGGTCTGCTAGCAACCCAAAAATCCAAGTGAAGTTGGAGTTTTGTTACTTGTGCTACATAGATGACAGTTTCTTGTTGGCATCAAAACTGCTGTTTGTTCTAAAGCAAATATGTTTACATTATTAACCAGCATAACTGCTTTTAACTTTCTGTTGTAGTGTGGCTCAAAGTTTACAAAGTTATTTTTCATATTTTCTTTTTTTTTACACATTTATACATATTTTGGTTTGTGCCATTGGTTGCAATCCCGCTCCATGTGAGGGCACGCTTCACACTTCCTGTCTGGGTTCCCATTTATTCGTCTTCCTTTCCTACCCCTTGCGTTACTCTGCCTAACCTGTGTCAGGACCTGGCACGAAGGGGCTGAAGCCTCTACTGCCATCGAGTCAATTCCAACTCATAGCGAACCAGTACTGGACTTACGGGAGCAAACAGCCTCATTTTCTCACATGAAGTGGCTGGTGCGTTTGAACCGACAACTTTTAGTAGCAGCCCTAACCCTCAGCACCAGTAGCTTTTAAGACTTACAGCAACCCTTATAGGTTTTTCTGAGGAGCGGCTGGTGGGTTTGAACCTTGCAGCTCAAACTGACCTTGCAGTCCAGCTAGCACATTATCCTGCAGCACCGCACCACTCCTATGAATAGTGGGGTAGATTCCCCCCCCCCAATGGAGATATGGCTCTAGTAGCATAGTGGTTACGAATTGGGCTGTGAACCACAAGGTCAGCAGTTCGAAACTACCAGCTGCTCCGCGGGAGAAAGATGAGGCGTACTGCTCCCATAAAGATTAACAGCTTCGGAAACCCTGTGCAGGGTCACTGTGAGTCGGAACCAACTCCACGGCACATAACAACAACAATGGAGATATGGCGCTGTAGAATAAGTACTTGACCTCAAGATTGGTTTGATCCACAAG
>NW_006408543.1:10145280-10146218 GCF_000296735.1 Chrysochloris asiatica
ACCCTATACAGGGTCGCTATGAGTCGGAACCAACTCCACGGCACATAACAACAACAATGGAGATATGGCGCTGTAGAATAAGTACTTGACCTCAAAGTTGGTTTGATCCACAAGGTCAGCAGTTCAAACTCACCACCTGCTCCTCAGAAACCCTATACAGGGTCACTATGAGTCGGAACCAACCCAACCAGCAACAGCAACTGTGATTCAAAAGCAAAATTCAAAATCCATTCCTTTTCTTTTTTTAACCTTTTTATTGTGAATTGGGTGAAGGTTTATAGAGCCAGTCAATTTTACTGACAGTTCTTACACGTTTTGTTTCACGTCTCTGATTGCAGCCCTCTCAGTGGAACATCACTTATCCACTTCCTCTTGCGTTTCCTGTTTCCAATTCCTCCTCCTTTCCAAACCCTTCTGAACCTTGTCATTGGTGAATGCTGTCCTTTTGATTTCAGATGGGCATTATTCTAAGCTGTGTGTACTGCCCTGATGTTACTGTTCCTCCGTTGAGATGTTCCATTGCCTGGCTAAAAACCAAGTCATACCTGGAGGGTGGCCAAGGGGCATACTCTCAGGGAAGGCTGGGCTATCTTGGGATTCAAAATTCAGTCTTCTTTTTGATTATGCTTCACAAAAGTAGTTGTAACATTTCAGTCAAATCCAGATCCCCGGTTTACGACCATACAATCGGGTTAGTCATAACTAGTCAACACCATGCTTCCCACCACAGGTGATCATCCTGAACCATTTTCACATCCGGTTCACACAATCTACAAGAGTTGAGTCGCCCCTGCTCATCATGTAAATCAAACGTCTAGGGACATTAGTCTCGCTCATATGATCTGAGAGTAAATAGACAAAGGCTCACAAAACAGACTAAATGCTTTAGAGAAAGGAAGACCGCTTAAGGGAAATAAGACCCAATATATCCAGACTAC
>NW_006408543.1:10147177-10175108 GCF_000296735.1 Chrysochloris asiatica
TTATAATTGGTGATGGTGGTGGTGGTCATGTGTCATAGAATCGGTTCCGACTTTTAGCGACCCTGTACAGGGTTTCCGAGGCTGTAAATCTTTACGGGAGCAGAAAGCCTCGTCTTTCTCCCGCAGAACAGCTGGTAGTTTCAAACTGCTGACCCTGAGGTAACCACTGCGTTACAGTTGGTCATGCTTTTTCCTTCTTTCAAGATGAACAAGGCTAACTTGAAATGTTTTTAAAGTCTTTGTTTTTCTAACAACAAAAATATCTCATTATACTGTTTTCAAAAATCAAATACACAAATGCATAAAGCGTATTTCTCCACGGTCTGCCGTTTCTGTTCCCCATCTCTGTTGAACACACCAGAGTCCTAGTGTGGCGCTGAAGAAAGAAGCACCGGACCGCAAGATCGGTTTGAGCCTCAAGGTCGGTAATTCAAACTCACCAGCCGTTCCTTGGAAACACTATACAGGATCACTATGAGTCAGAACCTGCTTCACAACTCTTAACAACATTGAACACACTAGGGAAATGACGTATTTTGAATATGCTGACCGAAAAGAAGCCCAGGGAACTTGCATTCAAATAAGAGATCGAAGTATTCCAAAGAACTTAGTATGTAACATTTCTCTTCTGGGCTCAGTTTGATTGCTAGACCCTAGAGTGGTGTTTTTTTTTTAAGTAGTGAGATTGTAAAAATAGCCGAATGAGAGTTTTAAAAAGGAACACAGAGAAAACTCATGGGATTATAATCACAAACCTATTTATAGGCCGGATATAAACAGAAACAGTGCCCGCAACACCTCGGCTGCCCAGAACCCTGAAAGAATTGACCAGCAATTGAGGTTTACCTGCCTTCTAGAAGCGTTTAGGCAGTGCGCTGGCTCCGTAGGAAAAGAACCCTAAGGTCCACAGTTCTATCATACCAGCTTTCTGTACCTGCAGAGATTTACAGCCTCAGAAACCCTACATAGGGTCACGATGAATCGGAACCAACTTGCTGACACTTAACAAGAAGCATTTTAGATAGAAATTTTCTGAAAGGGGTTTTACTTTGCTCTTTTTTCTTAATCATAATAGATTTATTTATGTGTTTTGGTGACAACTTTGTCTTCATTTAGCTGTTTTACTGTGTTTAAAAGGTGAGTGATGTTTTCACGGTCTACATGACTTAGTTCGTTCACCCCAAGTGATCCCAGAGTCCTTTGCGTCTCATTGCCCTTGTCTCGGAGAGCGTTGTCCTGTGGGCTGGGCCAGGTGTTTGGCTTCCAAGCCTTGTTTCTTCATCTCAGGGAACATGGGTACAGCATGTCCTTAACAGTCTTGTTATAAGGAATCGGCGAGAGATTTTCCCAGAAAGACTTACCTCTTCATAAAAGCCAGGATGTGAGTCGGTCCTGAGGAAGGGGTACTGGGGGACTCCTGGGGGCGGGGGGTGCACGTAGACTTCATACTTTGCTGCGGTACTCCATAGATACAAGCCACAAACGGGGGCACTTCAAAAAGTTTAGAAAATGGAAGTCAAAGATAATGGCATTTTTCCGTGAGCTTTTTGAAGGTCCCTTGTCTGTGAGCCGTCACCACACCTGTGACCTGTCTCAGGAGCATGTTGCCACACCTATGACCCATCTAGACTCCCAGCACACTGGGGTCTGAATAGCAGGGTAAGATGAAGTAAGGATTGGAGGCAAGTCAAGAGGCCATTCAGAAAATGAAACGACGTCATCTTGAATTGAAAAGGGCTGTCTGCACCTTATGAGATAGGACATTATAACAGTGTCTTTGAGTAGATGAGGGCTGGGTGCATCCAAGAATCAGATTTGGGTTCTCTTGGTCTGGAGTACCATGTCAGGGTTGAACACCGTCACCCTGTCTGCATGTTTCTGATCCCTGCCTGCATGCTGTGTGGGCAACAGTGGACAGTTAAGTCCCCGGAGCAACGTCTCAGTGCCTGCTCTTGGCAGAGCTCCATGTTGGCATGATGGGGTTGATGTGGGTGCTGCCAGGTTGTCTTCAGAATAGAACTTTCCCCATAGGATTTTCTGGTGTGGTGGTGTGGGTTAATGCACTGGACTGCAAAGTCGGTTTGAACCACAAGGTCACTATGAATCGGAATCAGCTCGATGGCACATAATAACAGCAACAACAATCTTTACAATAGCAGATCACCAGGCCTTTCTCCCTCTGAGCCCACTTGGTGTTATGTGCCGTCGAGTTAGTTCCAATTCATAGCAACCCTGTCCACAACAGAACAAAACACTGCCCGGTCCTGTGCCGTCCTCACAATTGCTGTTACGTTGCTGCTGCTGCTGCTGCTGCTGCGTCAATCAGTCTTGTTGGGGGTCTTCCTCTTTTTTTGCCAGCCCTCCACGTTACAGAGCATGGTGTCTTTCTCCAGGGACTGGTCCCTCCTAACAGCTTGTCCAAAGAACGAGAGACAGAGTCTCACCATCATCACTTCTGAGAAACATTCTCACTGTACTTATCCAAGTCACATGTGTGTGTTCTTCTGTCCATGGTACTTTCAGTATTCATTGCATCAATTCCCTTCCAGTCTTCCTGATTCATTGTTCAACTTTCACTGCATATGAAGCGATTGAAAATACCATAGCATGGGTCAGACACATCCTAGTCCTCAAACTGACATCTTTGCTGTTCAACACTTTAAAAAAAAAGTCTTGTAGCAGTTTTGCCCATTGCTATATACATCATTTGATTTCTTGATTGCTGTTTCCATGAGTGTTGTCTTTGACAACTTCAGTCTTTCCCCTGTTTATCATGATGTCATTTATTGATCCAATTGTGAGGATTTCTGTTTTCTTTACACTGAGGTGGAATCCACACTGAAGGCTCTGGTCTCTGACCTTCATCAATAAGTATCTCAAGTCCTCTGCGCTTCCAGCAAGCAGTGTTGCATTATCAGCATATTGCAGGATATTAATGAGTCTTCCTCCATTCCTGATGCCACGTTCTTCTTCATATAATCCATCTTCTCAGATTATTTGTTCAGCATGCAGATTAAATAAATAAGTATGGTAAAAGAATACACACCTTTCCTGATTTTGAACCATTCAGTATCCCCTTGTTCTTGTACACGCCTCTTGGTCTAGGTCCAGGTTCATGGACACAATTGAGTGGAATTCCCTTTCTTCACAATGTTTTCCATAATTTGTTATTATCCACACACTCAAATTCCTTTGTAGTCAGTAAAGCACAAGTAAACATCCTTCTGATATTCTCTGCCTTCACAAGATCATCTGACACCAGCAGTGACATCCCTTGTTCCATGCCTCTTCTGAATTCAGCTTGAATTTTTGGCAGATCCCCATTGTTGATGTACTTTTGCACTTGTTTTTTAATTATCTTCAGCATAATTTTACTTGCATGTGATATAGATGATGTTGTTTGATGATTTCCACATTCCATTGAGTCACTTTTCTTTGGAATGGGCAAAAATATGGATCTCTTCCAGTTGACTGGCCAGGTAGAGCTGTCTTCCAAATTTCTTGGCATAAATGAGTGAGCGCCTCCAGTGCTGCATCAGTTTGTTGAAACAGTTCAGTTGGTACTCTGTCAATTTCTGGAACCTTGTTTTTGCCAGTGCCTTCAGTGCAACTTGGATTTCTTCCTTCGGTACCATCGGTTCTTGATCGTATGCTACCTCTTGAAATGACTTTTTTGATACATTTACTCTATGTATTCCGTCTGTTTTCTTTTGATGCTTTCTGCCGCATTCAGTATTTTGTTCTTCTTGTTGCTAAGTGCCATTGAGTTGGGTCCTACTCATAGTGATGACCCTGTATAGGTTTCCGAGGAGCAGCTGGTAGGTTTGAACTGCTGATCCTACAATTAGCTCCACACCAGGAGTCCATCAGTGTCACAAGAACCCTTCAATACTGCAAGTCAAGTCCTGAATTTCTTTCTCAGTTCCTTCAGCTTGAGAAATGTTGAGTGTATTCTTCTCTTCTAGCTTTCTAACTCCAGGTGTTTGTACATTTCATCATAATACTGTACATTGCCTTCTCAAGCTCCCCTCTGAAATTACCTGGTCAACATTTTTTACTTCCTCGTTTCTTCCAGTTGCTTTAGCTTCTCTCCTCTTAAGAGCAAATTTCAGATACTCTTCTGCCACCCATTTTGTCCTTTTCTTTCTTTGCTGTCTTTTAATAGCCTTCTGCTTTCTTCCTGTATCCCACAACTCCCCGGGCTTTCGGTCGTTCATGTCTAGTGCATCAAATCAATTACTGAGATGGACTCTAAATTCAGATGGGATATATTTAAGCTCATAGTTTGGCTCTCATGGGCTTTGTAAATTGTCTTCAGCTTCAGCCTGAACTTGGATATGAAGTTGATGGTCTACTCTGCAGTGTGTCCCCTGGCTTTGGTTTGGTTGATGATATTGAGCTTTTCCACCATCTTGTTCCAGAGATATAGTCAGTTTGATTTCGATGTAGTCCATCTTGTGCCATCCATGTGTGTCAACTTTATGTTGTTGAAAAAAGATATTTGCAAAATTCTATCATGCAGTCTGTACTGTCATTTCTATTTCCAAGACCATATTTTCCAACTACTGCTCTTTCCTCTTCATTTCCAACTTTTGCATTCTAATCCCTAGTAGTTATTAATGCATCTTAATTGCTTGTTTGATCAACTTCAGATTGATGAAGAAATTGGCAGAATTCTCTGATTTTGTCATCATTGGCTGCAGTAGTTGGTGCATACATTTGAATAATAGTGGCATTAACCTGGTCACCCTTGTAGGCATATGGATATTTTCCTATCAAAGATAGCATTGTACTTTAAGATAGATCTTGAACTGCTCTTTTTAATGATGAATGCTATGCCATTCCCTTTCAGTTCGTTGTGCCCAGTATAGTCAACCATTGTTGATGTTAAGTGCTGGTTGGTTCCAACCCATAACAACCCTGTAGAGGGTTTCCAAGGAGCAGCTAGTGAGCTCGAACCCCCATCCTTGTGGTTCAAGCCGACCTTCCAGTCCAGCGCATTAACCCACAGGACACCACCAGGACTCCATAATCAAGCATGTGATTGTCCAGTTCATCCTGACCACTACCAGTCCATTTCAGCTCACATCAATCTTGATGTATTTCCAATTCCTTCTTAGATGACTTGCGATTTTCCTAGATTCATGCTTCGTACAGTCCACATTCTGCTTATCAACAGATGTGTGCAGCTGTTTCTTCTCATTTTGAATTGTGCCCCATCATCAAATGAAGATTTCAAAAGTTTTGCTCCAGTCATGTCATTATTGTCAACTCTACTTAGAAGAGGCAGCTCTCCCCCAGCCATATTTTGAGTGCCTTTCACCCTGAGGGGCTCATCTTCCGGCCCTGTGTCTGACAGTGCTCCTCTGCTAGTCACAAGGCTGTCATTGTCTAAACACTCAGAAATAATCTGAGGCTCCTTCTTCCTAGCCCGTCTTAGTCTGGAAGTTCTGCTAAAACCTGTCCCCGCTAGGTGACCCTGCTGGTATTGAAAATAGCTTCCAACATCACAGCAACATGCAAACCAGCGCAGTACGACAAACTGACAGACAAGTGGTGGTTATTATAATAGTTGTTATTATTATTTGTGCTCTGGCTATGTTGTTATCATTGTTACTGTCTCCACGCTCATCGTGTACACCTCGAGGAATGAAATGGACTTTGTGGCGTCGTAGGTGGTTCCTCTGACCATGTGTCTGCCAGTCGCCATCTTCAGACTGATGCCATTGTTTTGTGTGTGTGTTGGTCAGTGTGAATGGCCACTGTGCCCCTTCCCCTTTTGTAAGCTGGAAGTCTCCTTCCTCTCGGGCCTCTGTTGCCTTGCCTACAGTACACAGTTAACACATGGTGTGCACATCACGTTCCCTCAGCCCTACACTCTCAGTAGTCTGATGCCAGCACAGGTCTGCAGAGGTGACTGGGGTACAGAAAATGTTTGTTGAATGAAGCCATTTAGTGGAACAGTGCTCTCCACGTGGTCAAAAACATAAAAATTTTGTTATATTAAACATATGTTGTAGGCATTAATTAGTGTTTTTATTTAAGAAGTGTTTAGCCTCTATTCACCCTACCCTATTTCTTTATGGTTTTTTTCCTTGAATCTGTTAATTAAAAATAAAGATAGGAGGCTAAGTGTTTTACAAGGAGCTCTGGTAGCGTAGTGCATTACGAGGTGAGCTGCTAACCGCAAGGAGAAAGATGAGGCTTTCTGCTCCTATAAAAGTGTATCGCCTCGGAAGCCCTTTACAGGGTCATTAGGAGTTGGACTCTACTCCATGGCATACCACCCCCAAGGACTTTACAGTAAGTTTGCGTTGAACATTTTTGTAATCAATATCTCTTGCTGTCTGCTTTCCAGATGTTCCTCTTGCTGATCAAGAGAAGCTTTTTATCCAGAAGCTGCGTCAGTGTTGTGTTCTCTTCGACTTTGTTTCCGATCCACTCAGTGACCTCAAGTGGAAGGAAGTAAAACGAGCTGCTTTAAGTGAAATGGTAGAATATATCACGCATAATCGGAATGTGATCACAGAGCCCATTTACCCAGAAGTAGTCCATATGGTAAGTGACATTGGTTTAACCTTCCTGTCCCAGCCCCAAGTTACAAACAGGACTCTGACATTCATAGGATAGGCTGTGATGTGCAGACCCAACGCAGCGCTCACCCAAAGCCAAACCAACTACCATTGAGTCCGTTCCAACTCTTAGCGGCCCTAGAGAACAGAAGAACTGTCCCACCGGGTTCCCAAGGCTGGAAATCTATATGGAAGCAGACCGCCACATCTTTTCTCCCACAACACAACACTACCCAGAAAAAAATCCTCACGTTCCAGAATTTCTACTTTTATCTTGGAGAATGATGGTCTTTTTCCATGTGCCATGGGACTTCCTGCTTGATCAGGGGTGTCTTTTGAGGACTGTACATGTTCCTTGTCAACTCATTTAGTCCTCACCCCCTTCCTTGTGGGGAGAAAGGTTAACACCTGGGTTTATATCAATTATCTTGTCCCCTTTAAATTTCTTTGAAAAAATTTTTAACACATATGACAGTATAATCTTGTCCATATGTGAGAAGGCTTCCAAAAGTTCAAGGAAAATTCCATTATCTCTTCATTCAATTTTTTGCAAACTTTTTGAAGTTTCCTCCTCTAGTTTGGAATTAAATATGTGTACGTGGATGTATAGGAAAATTCTAATGATGGGTGAAAGTAAAGAGAGTGATGGAACCAGGTGAGTATCAGAAAATCCATCCTGATTGGCAAGAATAACCTCCACCCCTCTGTGCTGGTATCAGACAGTCTGTCCTGATTGGCTGGGACAGCTTCTACCCACCTCTGTACTGGTATCAGGCAGTCTGCCCTGATTGGCTGGGACAGCCTCCACTCCTCTGTGCTGCTATCAGACAGTCTGCCCTGATTGGCTGGGACGGCCTCCACTCTGTGCTGGTATCAGGCAGTCTGCCCTGATTGTCTGGGACAACCTCCACTCCTATGTGCTGGTATCAGACAGTCTGCCCTGATTGGCTGAGATGGCCACCATCATAGTGAGTTGACTTGTTTGGTCCAGTCCCTCAATCTCCGTTCTCCACCTGCCCTGTTACAGGCTTTGTCTGTTGTCAGCTGCAGCCATGCCACTGTATCTCGCTGAGACCTCTGCCAATACCACCAGGGAGTGTCAGGAGATTCACTTACTCAACTGAAACTACGCATTTGACCTAGTTTTCTGCTGTGTTTGAGTGCTGATTTAATCCACCTTTGAAATGGTGCTCCCCAGTTATTAGTCATCATTGCGGCTGAGATCGGTTTTCAGTGAGCTCTATTTTTATTGCTGCTCCTGACCTGCAAAACTCTTAATTATGAATGTGCTCAAAGCTGTACAATATTTGTGTATACACTATATCTTAACAAAACAAAAATCTCTTGCTGTTGAGTCAGTTCCAACTGGAAGGGACTGTGTAGGATAGAGCTGAACTACCCCCATCGGGTTTTGAGGTTGTCAGCCTTCATGGAGCCGACTGATGTATCTTTCCACCACAGAGCACCTGGGGGGCGCCACCCACCAACCTTCTGGTTAGCAGCCAAATGCTTAAAATCACTGTGCCACCAGGCCTCCTTGTGTGTATGTGTGTGTGTGTGTATAGAGGGAGAGTTCTAGTGTGGCACTATAGGATCAGCACTGGAGTGTGAACCACAAAGTCAGCAGTTCAAAACTACCAGCTGCTCCTTAGAAACTCTATACTGAGTCACTATGAGCCAGAACCAACTCAAGGCACTTAACTACGTACATAGAAAGATATCCAGGTTCTAGATACTTCTGTTTATCTAGGAGTCTTGGTGTGGCGCTGGGCTGGGCTGCAAAGTCAGTTTGAACCACAAGGTCGGTGGTTCAAGCTCACCAGCTGCTCCTTGGAAAGCCTACACAGGGTTTCCAACTCGACAGCACTTTACAACAACAGAATCACTCTGGTTGAATGACCTAAAATACCTGTATTTCTTCACTTAGAGTGTGTACTTTGGAAAGAAAATAAAAACAATGGTCATTCTGCCATTCACAGTTGTGGTGTGCCCAGAATTGTTAACTAAGTTTATTAACTGGTTATTGGCTCGAGAAGCTGAGAACTTTCCAGTGTGAGTTAACCTGATGGGTGTGAGGTCCGCTTGGCACTTCTCCTTCATACCCTGACCAGATGAAGGAAAACTGGGAACTACCTTTCTCGCCTTTATTTCAACTCCCTTTTGTGGAAGGCCTCCCAGTCCCAGGATCATAAAGGGACAGATCTAGTATTTTCTCCAAGTGCTTTCATAACTTTGCTTTTCATGTCACATTTGATGCCCGTCCTGAATTTTTCTCTTTTTTTAATGATGCGGACTATGGAATTCACCTTCCTTTCTTCTGCAGTGATGGTCACGTGTCTCCTCCAGAATGTGTTGGATATTTCCTTTACCCCGTTGATTTCATACACTTTTGCGTTACATAGTAAGTTCACATGTATGCAAGAGGTTTCTGTCTCTAAGGAGCCTGTGCTGCCAGCAGCCCCGAGTCACAGTCTGAGCCTCAGAGTGAAGAGTCGCAGAAAAGTCTGGACTTCTGTTGCCCTGGTGTGGCTCACGTGTGCTCCCTTGAACCGGATGTGGTTCTAAGTGCTGGACCATGCCGTGTCTCATGTGTATCTCACAGTAGCATTGGGCATTACCACAACCGCTCCGCTTATTTACCACTCGGAGGAATCCTCTAGTTTCAGTGAATAATCATTACTTTTCCTCCCACTATTGTCATTGTTGCCTAACTGGATTCTCTACCTGCTGCTTAACGCTGTTCCCCACCCCTGAAAATCAAACCAGCCCTTTGTGTTGGGCACTTTGTCACCTAGAGCAGTTAGCAAGCATGGAGTTGTGAACAAGACCTCTGCCCTCTCAAAGCATTCGTTCTAATGTGGGAGATAGGCGTACAATAAGTCAGTGGCATGAGTATGCCTCACAGATATTGCAGGATTGGTTCCAGACTACGGCAGTATCTCAAGAAAAAAGGTCACACAAATATTTTGGTTTCCCAGTGCTTATGAAAACAATGTTTGCGCTGTACTGTAGGCTAGTAAGTACATTGTTGTTGTTGTCAGGTGCCATCGAGTCGGTACCGACCCATAGTGACCTTATGCACAGCAGAACAAAACACTGCCCAATCCTGGGCCAACCTCACTACTGTTGCCACGCTTGAGTCCATCAATGCTGCCACTTGGCCAATCCATCTCGCTGAGGGTCTTCCTCTTTTTCTCAGACCCTCCACCTTACCAAACATGATATCCTTCTCCAGCGACTGGTCCCTCCTGACAATATGTCCAAAGTATGAGAGATGAAGTTTGGCCATCTTGGCCTCCAAGGAGCACTCTGGCTGCAGTTCTTCAAAAACACATCTATTGGTTCTTTTGGCAGCCCATGGCACTTTCAATATTCTCCTCCAACACCATAACTCGAAAGTATCAATTCTTCTACGGTCTTCCTTATTCACTGTCTAGCTTTCGCATGCATATGAGGTTATTGAAAATACCATGGCTTGGGTCATGCGCACCTTAGTCCTCAAGCTGACATCTTTGCTCTTCAACACTTTAAAAAGGTCTTGTGCAGCAGATTTACCTAATGCAATACATCCTTTGATTTCTTGACTGCTGCTTCCTGGAGTGTTGATAGTTGATCCAAGAAGAATGAAGTCCTTGACAACTTCAATCTTCATTGATAAAAATGCTGTTAGAATATGGGAACACTGAGTGGTTTAAAATTTAAAAAGGTGAGCGACAAGGTTGTATTTTTTCACCATACTTATTCAACCTGAATGCTGAGCAAATAATCCGAGAAGCTGGGTTCTATGAAGAAAAACATGGCATCGGGTTTGGAGAAAGACTCATTAACAACCTGCGACATGCTGATGATACAACCTTGCTTGCTGAAAGTGAAGAGGACTTAAAACATTTACTAATGAAAGATCAAAGAGCACAGCCTTCAGGATGGATTACATTAAGTATGAGCAGTGAAGAAAAAAGTTGAAATATCTCAAGAATGACCAAATCGTGACCCAGAGACCCAAGGTGAGCACATGGTGTTGGGAAAGTGGTGCCCAGAGACTCGCTCACACAGAGTTGCCACGAACCGTCACGAAATATTGTCGAGGCACAATAAAAGGAGGGGTTTGAGAGTCTTTGACAACTTCAGTCTTTTCTGCATTTATCATGTTGTTATTTATGGGTCCAGTTGTGAGGATTTGAGTTGTGGTCTTTGATCTTCATTAAAAAAAAAAAGCATTCTAAGTCCACTTCTCTTCAAGAAGCAAGGTTGTATCATCTGCATGTCACAGGTTCTGAATGAGACTTCTGCCAATCTTGATGCCACATTTTTCAGATAATCCAGCTTCTCGGATTATTTGCTCAGCATATAGATTGAATGACCCAAGCCATTATATTTTCAGAAACCTCATATGCATGCGAAAGTTGGATAGTCATAGAAGAATTGATGCATTTGAGTGATGGTGTTGGAGGAGAATATTGAAAGACTGCCAGAGGAATCAATAGATCGGTGTTGGAAGAAGTGCAGCCAGAGTGCTCCTTGGAAGTCAACATGGCCAAACTTTGTCTCTCATACTTGGGACATATTGTCAGGAGGGACCAGTCACTGGAGAAGGATATCATGTTTGATAAAGTGAAGGGTCGGAGAAAAAGAGGAAGACCCCCAACGAGATGGATTGGCACAGTGGCAGCATCAATGCATTCAAACATAGTAATGATTGTGAGGTTGAGCCAGGACCGAGCAATGTTTTGTTCTGTTGTCCACAGGGTCGCTAGGAGTTGGTACCAACTCAGTAGCACCTAACAACAACAATATAGATTGAAGAAGTATGATGAAAGAACATCCTTTTCTAGTTTCACACATTCAGTGTTCCCTTGTTCTGTTAGAAATACTGCATCTTGAGCCTGTTGAGAGTTAGGGTTGAGGTTGGGGTTCTGTTCAAACTACTGCCTCGTGAGCACAATTAGTGTTCTGGAATACAGTGAGTGATATGAAATGCCATTCTTCATAATATTGTCCATAACTTCCCGTGATCCACAGAGTTGAAAACCTTTGTGTAGTCAATAAAGCACAAGTAAACAAACGTCTTTGGGATAAAGCACTGAACTACAGGTCAGTCTGAAACACAAGGTCAGCAGTTCAAACTCACCAGCCACTCCTTGGAAATCCTGTACAGTGTCACTATGAGTCAGAACCAACTTGATAGCACTCAATACTAACATCTTTCTGGTATGTTCTGTTGTCTCAAGATCCATCTGCGATCAACAGTGATATCCCTTGTTCCACATCCTTTTCTGAATCCGGCTTGAATTTCTGGTGGTTCTGTGTCAATATACCGTTGAAACTGTTTTGAAATTATCCTTAGCAAAATTTTACTTGCATGTGACATTAATTTTGCGTAGACCATTTTGGGTTAAACCCTGAGAAAATATGAAACATGTACCTAGGTATTTAATTTTAACATGTGATTTCAGAGGGTTCAAAGTCCTCATAGCCTGCAGTGGATCCCAAGTTAAGAACTGCGGGGATCTTTTTATTCTTTTTCATTCATCTTTTAAATCTGTAGCTATCGTGGGAGTCCTGGTTCAGCACTGCAGGAAAATGTACTAGACGGCAAGGTCAGTTTGTACCACAAGGTCTGTGGTTCAAACCCACCAGCCTCTCATTGGAAACCCTCTACATGGTTGAGTTCTGGGTGATATAGTCATGTATGTTCATCTCAGGTTGTCTGCTCTGAGGTTACCTATCTAAAGAACTCCCTTAAGTATTTTTTGTAAGGTTGGTCCGGTATTGATAAATTCTTTTAATATCTAGTTGTTGTTAAGTGCCATCGAGTCGATTCCGACCCATAGCTACCCCGTATAGGGTTTCCAAGAAGCAGCTGATGAACTTGAACCACTGACTTTGCAGTTCAAACAGCTTTGCAGTCTGGCGCATTAACCCACAGCACCACACCAGAACTCCAGTATCTAATTAGAAATGTTTTAATTTCACCATCATATCTGAGAGATCATTTTGCTGGGATATGATTCTTGATTGGAAATTTTTGTCTTTTGGAGTTTTATATATGTCAACCTTTGTCTTCTTGCTGCATGGTTTCCGCTAAGAAATCAGAGCTGAGTCTTATTAGCCCTCATTTGTAGGTAACGTTTCATTTTTCCTGAACCTCTCTTAGAATTCTTTTCCTTTGACTCTGGAGAGTTTGATTGTAATAGGTTTTGGTGATTTTCTTTTGGGGTCTGTTCTGTTTGGAGTTCCTTCAACTTCTTGACTGTGTATCTTCTCTTCTTTCATGATGTGAGTGACGTTTTCTCCCAGCAGTTCTTCAGCAGACTTCTTGGTGGTTTGTTGTGTCTTTCCCTTTTCTGGAATTCCAGTCACCTGTCAGTTACTCCTCTTGATGGTGTCCTACACAATCCTGAGGCTTTCTTCAGATTTGGTGGTGGTTGTTCTTTTTTTCCGATTGTTCTTCTATTGTTGTTGTTGTTAAGTGCCATCGAGTCGGTTCCGACCCATAGCGACCCTGTACAGGGTTGCCGAGGGTGTAAATCTTTACGGGAGTAGAAAGCCTAATCTTTCTCCCATGAAGCAGTTGGTAGTTTCGAACCGCTGACCTTAAGGTTCACAGCTCGATTCGTAACCACTACGCTACCAGTTCTTCTATTAAGTGCCTTCAATTTGGTTCCAATTCTCCAAGAGACCGGCGAACTCAAACCACTGACCTGGTGGTTCACAGTCCGGTGTTTATCCTACAGAGCCACTCAATTGTACTTCTATTGTAATTGTTGTTACGTGCCATTGAATCAGCTCCTACTCATAGCTACCCTATACAGGGTTTCTGAGGAGCAGTTAGTTGGTTTGAACTGCCAACCTTGTGGTTCTCAGTCCAATGCTTATCCTGTAGCGCCACACCAGGAGTCCAGCAGGTGAATATTGAGAGATTGGTGTTCAAGTTCCCTGATTCGCCCTTTCCATTGATTCACTTCTACTTCTCTGCCCCTTCAATGTGAGATCTATTTCTGAAATCTTTATATTAATCTTGTAGATTTCTGTTGGATGTTTTTGTATGATTTCTGATTTTTTTCATTTACTTTGTCAGTTTGTCCTTGTAATGTTTGTATTCTTAAATGTTTTCCAGGTCATTCGTTCTTTTTTTGGCCTTAACAAACAAATTTATTCGCTCACAGTTTAGGAGACTGGAAGTCCCAGTTCCCAGCACCAGCTCTGGAGAAACGTCCCTGTCTCAGCATCTGTAGGCCCAGCATTCTTTGGAGCTCCCCATGTATCTGACCACAAGTCCTTCCCTGGATTTAGGAAAACAGATTGAAGTTGTTAAAGACTTCATTTGCTCAGGTTAGCCATCAACATTCATGGAAGCAGCAGTCAAGAAATCAAAAGATGTATTGCATTAGGCAAATCTGTTGCACGAGAAGAGCAAAGATGTCAGCTGGAGGACTAAGGTGTGCCTGACCCAATCTATGATATTTTCAGTAAACTCATATGCATGTGAAAGTTAGATGGTGACTAAGTAAGACAGTAGAAGAACTGATGCATTTGAGTTATGATGTTGGAGGAGACAGTTAAATGTTAAAAGTGCAGATAATACTGCCAGAAGAACAAACAAATCTGTGTTGGGAGAAGTACAGCCAGTGTGCTCCTTAGAAACCACGATGGCCAGACTTCATCTCTCTTACTTCAGACCTATTGTCAGGAGGGAGCAGTCCCTGAGAAGGACCTCGCACTTGGTAAAGTGGAGGGTGAGTCAAAAAGAGGAAGGCCCCCCAATGAAATGGATTGGCACAGTGGCAGCAGCAGTGGGCTCAAGCTTAGCTATGATCGTGAGGTTGGAAGTGTTTCCTTCTGTTATGCACGAGGTCATTATGAGTCGGTACCAACTCGGTGACAACAGGAAGTTCTCAGGGCAGAGACTCCAGATCCAAATGATGCATCCGCTCCTGGTCTTTTTTTCTTGGTGGTAGGAGGGCCCCCCTTCCCAGGTCGTTGTTAAAGTTGCCAGAAGTTTGTGGATAACACATCAAACTAACCTTTCTCCACTGCCCTTCTGAGCCATATGCCCTCCTAGAACCCCCTGCGGCAACGCTTCCTAACTTCCTCTGTGTGGTAATCGCCTTTCTGCATAGATGTGGGCAGGGAGACTAGAGGGCAGCAGTCACTGATGAGTTGAACCTTTTAGAAATGTAATCAGTTAGGTCCTTGATGGAATGAGCTGAACAGCCCAAAGCTATTTCACCTCACAGTGGACTTCTGCAGAATTCTCCAGGTCGGCTGTGCTGGATTAGTACCTGGAAGGTGGCCTGGAGTCTCACTGAGTCACCTGTCCGTATAACCTGCCTGCTGCAGTTCAGGCACCAGGCTGTCTCTTGGGACCATGGCTGTGGATAAGATTTGGCCTCTACCCTACCGAGCACATCACCTGTCTGGTGCCATGCCAAGAGTGGAGCGTGCAGTCCCAAGGTCATCAGAAAGACCAGGAGAGCACATGCGCAGAGACCTACCTCACCCATTGTCGAATGTCCCTCAGAGGTGGCAGCTACGTGGAGGGCCTAGGTGGCTAAGCAAACAAGCCCAGAGACCAGAGAGAGCAGACACGTCTGAGTTTGATCAAAGCTTTGCTCTCTGCGTGGGATGAGGCTAGATATAGAAGACGGAGCTCCAAGGAACGGAGATTGTGTGCTGGGGGCCAGGGGCCCATCGGCTCTGGCTACAGTACAGAGATCAAGACAGGAAGGATTCACCCAAGTGGTTGCTGGGATACTGCAGGGGAGAAGCACTGGGGCGGAACCAGGGGCTGTTAGGAAGGTGGAAACAAGATCTGAGGGTGGAGCTGATGGTGACGTTTGGGAAGAGGCCTCCAGACGCAGTTCTTGGCTGCAGCAGGTGGTGTGGGCTCCGTGTCAGACGGTCTAGGCTTAGATCTCATCTGCTGTTTCGAGCCCTTCAGGTTACAAGTGCTGGAAACACAATGTGGCATCGGTCAGACCCAAAGGGAACTTACCGAAAGGCAGCCCCCAGGCAAGCTCACAGACTTCCATCTGGCCCCAGGATGCCTCACCACTTATTTTTTTAGGTGTAGTGGTGGCCCCAGCCCAGAGAAGGATGCCTGTTGTCTGCTGGGAGAGTGTGCTGTGGTCCTGACCTAGCCTGGGTCACACGCCCATCCAATCACAGACTAGAACGGAAGAGAAGGAATTCCCCAAAGTATGAGGCAGGTGCACGATAAAGCAGTTGTATTATATAGGTGAGGGCTTCAGTTCATCCATTAGCCAGATGCCCACTAACCTGCCTTGCAGAGCAGTTAGGACCCAAGGGGGACGCCTGTGCCTCTTGCAGCAGCACCCCGTCATGGAGGTGACAGTCAGGTGTGCACATGTTTCCTTCTGATTACCCCAGGCCCCTGTTGGCAGTGGTCCAGCCCCCCAGGTTTGGCTGAGTGACCCCTCGTTTAAAGTGGATGGACACCCAGGTAGACATTTACGTGACCGTTCTGGGTGTTAGTGCAGACTGACATGTAGAGGTTCCTGTTCCTCAGAAGGTCAGCCTGCTCCTGAAGGACAGGTGGGAGTCAGATTCATTTCAGTAGTAAGTATTTGAATTTGAGGGATTTAAAATGTAGGGTCTGAAGTGGGGTGACGGGTCTGTAATGGAGCTGAGTTCAGAGAAGTGAACCCCGAGTCAGGGACAGAAAGTAAGCTGTGAAATTTCATCCACAGTCGAGTTACACAACTCATAAATAGATCATTACAAAAATAAATTTCCAGGCATATAGGACAGACTTAATAGCCGCTGCCTTTGTGTGGGGTGATGGTGTGACTTCCTCTGTCTTCCCCGTCTGTAGATGTTTGTGATTTTTTTTCTTTTCTTTTCAGTGTTTAATGTGCTCGTGTCACACCTTTGTCATGTTGAGTGTTTCTGTGAACAGCAGCCCCCCTGAGTCTGGGGTCCTGGTAGTCTTGTCACTGGGTCTCTAGGAAGAACAAGTTCAGGACACTATTTGAACTCTACCCACACTGTCTGCAAATGACGAGGTGTGAACGTACAAACTTGCTTTTCCCATGTACCTTGGGTGAAAGTCAGTGTTTTCTCTTAAGGTCACAGGATTTTTTTTCTGATGTATTTCTTGGCCAGGACCTTAGTGGGATTCCACCCTCACCCCCCAAATCCCGGCTAGCTGTCTGTGCTTCTCTTGATGTTGGGCACGTTGCTGCTTCTATATTTGTATCTGATATTTACAGTGTGTTCTGGGAAGCGTTACTTGTGAGGGTGAAGACAGGTTTGAAACGAGAGAGAAAGGGTGGTTTTCATTAGTCCAGGGGAGCAGTACATTAACCCAGGAAGCCTTCAGTCATCTTCAGACTCATTTCAAGTGCTCATTGGAGCCAGGTCTTGCCAGTTTTGCTTTAGCTGTTTCTGTTTTGACAGTGTTACAGTTGTTGTCGTTGTTATGTGCCGTGGAGTTGGTTCTGACTCATAGCGACCCTGTACAGGGTTTCCAAGGCTGTAAATCTTTACAGGAGCAGAAAGCCTCATCTTTCTCCCACGGAACAGCTGGTGGTTTCGAACTGCTGACCTTGAGATTTGCAGCCCGATTTGTAACCGCTGCGCTACCAGAGCTCCTTTAACCCAGGTCAGAGAAGAACTGTCATTCATGATGGACTAAAGTGCTCAACAAAACCCAGAGAATGGTTTTTCTACTTTAAGTATCAGTGGGCTCCCTTTTGGAGGTTTTCCCTTTTGCTCTGTTTAGTGTTTTAATTTGTCAAAGAAACACATGCTTGTTCTAACAGTGTAACAAAGTACAAACACAACCTCTAAACAACACACACACCAAAAAAAAACACAAAAAACCCCACAAACCCACTGCCCTTGAGTTGATTCCAACTCCTGACGACTCTGTTGGACAGAGTAGAACTGTCCAGTAGGGTTTCTGGTCATTACAGAAGCAGACTGCCACGTGTTTCCCCAGCAGAGTGGCTGCTGGGTTCAAACCACCACCAACCTTTCAGCCAAGAGTTTAACCACAACGCCATCTCCAGTTCCTCTGCCCATACCGTGCCCACTGCTTTATAATCAATCCTGACTCATAACGACTGTCAGTCTTTACAGGACCAGAATGCCGCTTCTTTCTCCTGTGGAACTGCTGATGGATTTGAACTGCTGACCTTGTGGCTAGCAGCCAGCATGTAACTTACTATGTCCTCAGAGCTAGACACTCAATAAGCACCTTTTCCACTCCAGCCACACAGGTGGCCCGGCAGTAGTCATTTTAAAGTGTACTTGTCAGAGATTCCAGGTAACTTCTCCTGGGTGGTGGTTAGGGAGCACGGGGTGAAAATAGCTGGATGCAGAGACATGAATGGAAGGTGGTAAGTACTTTCACTCCGAAACCTCACTTCCCAGTTTATTTTTATCACATGGGATGCAGAATATTTAGTTGTGTAATTATAAAACATTTCTCACTGTTCTCAAAATTGACTGCAAAAAAGGAAAATCAGATTATGTGATAAAACCAGTCCAGTGGAAGGTCAGTGCTTAATCAGATGACAGCGATCTGGTTATTCACTATATAAATGTCTTCCCCTTTTTTCACATTTGAAGATTTTCATAATAAAATATTGGGTGATACATCCTTCAGAATCAGTGGACAACTAACCTTTGGCTCTGAGTAAATAACCTAAGAAAAACTCCCAAACCCACTGTTATCTTGAAATAGGACTAAACTGGGTTGAATTATGTTGTTGTTGTTTAGTGCCATCGAGTCATTAGAGACCCACAGTGATTCTGTATAGGGTTTCCAAGGAACCAGTGAGTTTGAGCCATTAAACAACCTTGAGGTGGAGTGCTTATCCTACGGTGCCGCCACACCAGGATTCCAGATTGGATTGAATGTAGTTCTTACGAATTATCACCTACTAAGTAAAGGAGCTGTGGTAGCGTAGTATTACAAGTCGGGCTGCTAACCTCACGGTCAGCAGTTCAAAACTACCAGCTGTTCCACCAGAGAAAGATGAGGCTTTCTGCTCTCGTGAAGATTTATAGCCTCAGAAACCCTATACAGGGTTGCTATAAGTTGGAACTGACTTTACAGCACATAACTACCATGTATAAATATGTATCGCTGTAGGATAAGCACTGAACTGCTAGCCACAAGATTGGCGGTTCAAACCCACCAGCCGGTCCTCAGAAACACTATGCAGCATTGCTGTGAGTCAGAACTGACTCAGCGGCACTTAACAACAATGTATAAGTACATTTTCTATTCTTAAAATAAACACATATGTATGTATAATTTCAAATGACTAGTGTATTTTAAAAGAACACCTTGTGACGCAGGTTAAGCACTAGGCTGCTAACGTCAAGGTCAGCAGTTCAAAGCCACCAGCCATTCCTTAGGAGAAAGATGAGGCTTTCTGCTCCCATAACGATTTACAGCCTCAGAAAGCCTACACCGCAGCTCTGTAAATCCGAATGGCGGTGAGTTTTGAATGAGCGTGTTTTCATGCTGATCTGAAGCAAAATGGAGTTATATATTTACTTGTGACTTAGTCATACGATTAAACCATTCACTACTTGAAAGCTTGAGACAGGATTCCCTTTATTATTAAGTGTTCTACAAGGATTTGTACATTTTGCTTTCCTGGCTCTGCTTAACTGTGATTTGAATGTAACATATTTGAATGTAAAAATAGCAAGTTGCTCAAAATAAGAATTTGACTTGCTCTTAATGTAGTCCTTTTCTTAAATATCACATTCTGGTGTCTCTTTGGAGGTGTGCATCTTGGCTCCAGAAAGAGCATGACAGAAGTCCAACGCCCATCACCTAACAACCCCAGCCTTGATGAGCCTCAGGGCTGGGGGGGGGGGGCGGGTAGATAAAGAGCGAAGGGATATCCCTGGTACCACGCTCGAGAGGAACATGTCAGGGAGCATCCACAGTGTGCTTGGGCCCTGACACTGGGGGGGAATACTTGTAATGGGATCATACTGAAGCTCAGACCCTGAGGTACAGTGGGAGGTTTTTCCCAAATCTCAGGTGACTGCTTGGCACTGTACTCACCAGGTGACTGACAGGTGCTGGGGGGAGGGGGCGGTGCAGAGCACACATTCTCTTCTCAAGGAAGTAGGAGTCAGCTGACTTTACAGCTGAGGAGAGGACAGGGTTGCCCCCTATGATGACCGCCATGATGATCAGTTCAGTGAGTTTGTCCAAGGTTTCATTAAATCTCAGATTGACAAACTGGGAGCGGGGGTGGAGGGGTGGCTGACGTCATGACTCTACAACGCCGTGTCACACAGGAGACCGGGAGCCCCTCTGTTTGTCTGGGCGTGTAACCTTCCTTGCATAAAGGTTCACATTTATGCACCTTTCTCCTCTGAGGCCGTATAACTTGATAGCTAAATCCTAAGCACTGTACAGCTTGGGTGGCTGCAGCGAGGGGCTTCCTGTCTGTTTTCCAGGTGTGTATTGTTGGTGACGAGACGGTGGCTGTGTTAGTTAGTCTTTGTCGTCTCTTGGTTTTTGTATTGCTGGCTCAGCTGTGATGGCTTGTCTGATGCCTCTGTTGGTTTTTCCAGGTAGAATATCGTATCATTTGCCAAGAAATAACCATCTTATGTCTCTTTAAATGCTGCTGGAACCCCCACCTGCAAGGTACCTCTCACCGTGTGGCTCTGAGAAGCTGTCACCGAGGGAGCCGTGGGGGTGGAGCAGAGAATTCTCTCCTCACTTGCCTCTGACATTCGAGTTTCAGCTTCATTTTTGGAGCGTATCTCTTCCTAACGCCCTGATGGCACAGTGGTTAAGTGCTGAGCTGAGCCCACCAGCCATTCTGCCGGCAAAACATGAGGAGGCTGTCTGCTGCCATAAAGACTTGTTGTAATTGTTGTTAAGTGCCGTCGAGTCGGTTCCAACCCATAGTGACCCTGAACGGTGTTTCCTAGGCTGTAAATCTTTATGGGAGTAGAAAGCCTCATCTTTCTCCCACAGAGCAGCTGGTAGTTTCGAACTGCTGACCTTGAGGTTTGCAGCCCAATTTGTAACCACTATGCTACCAGAGCTCCTTTTAGGGTAGAGTAGAGAGAAGGAAAAGCTCCCTACCAGTCTCCAAGCGGAAACTCAATAGTTAGTGTGGTCTGTTTCTTTCCGGTGTTGGTTAGACTTACAGCCTCAGAAATCTATGAGGTTTCTACTAGGTCCTGCAGGGTTGGGATGAGTCAGAATCCAGTGGAGGGCAGTGTTTGGTGTGGGGTTCTCCACATCTGAGCATCGTCATGCGCTGTGATGTGATGCATTCTAGTGACAAATGTCAGCCACGAGCAGTGGTGGTGGTGGTTAATTGCCCTCTAGTCAACTCTAACACGTGGCACCTCATGTACTGCAGGGAGGCAGCGTGGTATCGCTGAATTAAAAGCTCTTCCGTGGTGTTTGATTTGCATAAAACTCAGCAGAGTGGGTGCTTCAAAGAAGAACGCTTTAGGTGTTGAGGGTGGGAATAGAGTGAGAGGCGGTTGCAGACAGAGCCTTTGACACACACACAGGCGCGGCCACCGAAGGAGAAGCAACTATAGATATTAGGAAAATGCCAGGTGAGGTAATGATGCATTTTGTGTAGTCCTCACAACAGCCCAGTGCAAAAAAGGTGGTTACAAATTGGGCCACGAACTTCAAGGTCAGCAGTTCGAAACTACCAGCTGTTCCGTGGGAGAAAGATGAGGCTTTCTGCTCCCATACAGATTTACAGCCTCAGAAACCCTGTATAGGGTCGCTATGAGTCGGAACCGACTCTACGGCTCATAACCACCAACCACCCCTTCACACAGGTGAGAAAACCCAGCCCGGGTAGGCCCTTCCCATCTCAGCAGACAACGGAAGCCGTGCCGACATGCTCTGAAACAGGGTCCTGACTCAGCCATCCCTCCTCTGCTCTCGGAGTCTCTATGTTTCCAGAGAGGACAGTGGGTGTGTGCAATCCATGCGAGGCCTGATGTTTGGCCGTGGCACAGTGTGACCGAGCTTGCCTTCTGTGGCTCAGAGCTAGCGCCCTCCACTCATACAATCCCTGAAGCTTTTGTGCCGTGCTGAGAAACCTTTCTAGATTTGAATCACGTGAGGCGGCGTAATGTTTGCCTTCTGCTCCTTTGTCACACATGAGTTTCTAGGATGTTCAACCTTCCCTCAGGATGATCAGTGGGTCAGTGAGATGCTCGAGGGAGGGAAAAGACAGGAGAGGAAAGATGAGGGATGAGATGTTCTTGGTGTGAGCTGTTTATCTGTTAGAGTTGACCAAGAGCAAAACTTACTGGGGATTTCTGCATCTGGACCAGAATGGTCAGCCTCTTGGTGATGGTGACCACATGAGGATGTGAGGTAGGCGCGTAGCTGGACGGACTGGACGTGTGCACTGGGGCTTCGACTGGAAGTTGCTATCAGTACCTGGGCTAGTTATTGACTGGAACCAGTTTGGCGCATTTTTGTCGATTCCAGTGGTCGCCTTTAACCATAATCCTGTGCCTCATCATCTTCTGCCCCTAAGTGCAAGGGGGCTTGACAAGTTTGTGGAAGAATTCTATTTTCTTCTCATTACTTTTTCCCCATGAACATCTTGAAGCCTGCCTCATACAAATCAGACACTTTGCTCACCTTTTTCATCATCTCTGATAGAGGAAGTCCAGTCTGCTTTAAAACTTTCATCTCGGGTGCTCTCAGAATCTTATCTGCTCCCCTCCCAGTCAGGTTAACCATGTTTACCGTGGACACCCCCAGGTAGTATGTGAGGGGCCCTGGTGATGCAGTGGTGCTAACCAAGAGGTCAGCGGTTTGAACCCACCAGTCTCCACAGGAGAAAGATGTGGCAGTCTGCTCCCGTAAAGGTGTACAGCCCTGGAAACCCGATAGGGCAGTCCTACTCACTTCCTTATAAGGGCATGATGAGGCAGAATGAAATCGAGGGAGGAAGATTTGGTGTTGGGGGGAAGAGAGGTGAGGACTCTGTAAAGGTCAAGAGGGAGGAAAGAAGAATGAGTCGTATGAACGTGCCAGCCGAACTCCAGAGAGATTGCTTGATTCCGGTGTAAGGGGCTCCTTTCCCTTCCCTGCCCTGGGGGTATGTCCAGGCTTTCAGACTGTGGGTTCGCTCCCCGTGATACTGCAGTCCTCTCTGGAGAAACTCAGGCAGTAGGGACTCTGGTAGACGACTTGGCTTCCACACTGGACACCCAGGTTCAATTCCTGGCCAGATGCACCTCGTGCCCAGCCTCGGCCCAGCTGTGAGTGCAGGCCTGCCTGACCCTGTGATGCTGACCAGGTTCCAGCGGAGCTTCTAGAGTAAGACTAGGAAGAGAGGCCCGGTGGTCGGCTTCCCAAGTTCAGTCCGTGAAAACCTGAGGGGCCACAACAGTTTGTAAAGGACTCACCATGCGCTGGGCCAACTCAGAGCTGCCCCCATCGTCACCATCGCTCCTCCTCATGGCCAACTGTGCAGGGCCACCCGCTCCCACCCCCCGAGTCACCCCAGTGCCTCTTGTGCTCATTACTCCCAGCTGTTTCCCTCCGTCTTCGTCTCAGCCTTGTCTGCCAGCACGTCGGGCATCTGTCTTGCTGCTTGTGTTCACACTGAGTGCCATTCATGCCCACCCCCCGAACAGTCTTCACCATGTTGCCTCCACTGGTACCAGCCTGCTGTACAAGTCAGACTCGGCGCAGCTTCCAGTCCTGATGCTGGATGGAGAGCCGAAGCTAGCACTAAAGTCACTTAGGACCTTGATGATGTTTGTTCTCTGTGCCCGTGTTTAATGCCCTGATTATAATCACGAAACATATGGGTTTCAGTTTGCAGTTAACATGTTTCGAACATTACCACCTTCCTCCAATCCTACGGGAGCAGAATTTGACCCAGAAGAAGATGAGCCCACGTTAGAAGCAGCCTGGCCTCATCTACAGGTACAAACAGGAGGGTGGGCATCACAGCAGTGGGCACGTGGGGGGATTTCTCCAAAGCCAAGGCACCTCAGACCCCCTTCAGCCAGTCACAAGGGCCTCTGGTCTGTAAACCTGTAAATGCAAGGAAAAGGTTTTTTTGCAGAAAAGTGAATGGGATTTTGTATGTATGTTTGTTTACACACTTGACACACATTTCCAAGATGTGGAACTGCCCACATTTTAAGTGAAAACCACATTTCATTGGGAGCTGTGAAATTCAGACCCAGAGAACTCAGTGGAATTTTCTTGAAGTTCTTAGCACTTAGAATTAAGGGATATCCGCAGTGCACCCTAGGACACATTTATCAGGCCAACCAGAGAAGGGAAGGCTGGCTGGGTAGGCCACCCTTGTGGCAGTGTGCTAGATGGGAGGGACTGGGTCCGCCCTGCCAGAGGGTGGAGAGGTAAAGAGATGGGGAGCGGGGAGGTAGTGGGGCCTACAGGAGCACAGGATATCTGTTAGTAAACCATAGTATTTTGATGTCACCACCTGGAGCAAGTCAGGTGTACTAAAAACACACACACATTAGCAAAGGGGAAAGACTGGCCCAATTACAGGTAAAAAGGTACTACTACATCCTTATCTCCAGCCTTGCTTTCCCAGCAGCCCCAGCCTCCTCTAGGTGTGGCTCTGTGTCACCCTCCAGGTACCAGGCCTCAGGTTCTGTGTCTGTAGCCACAGCATGCTTGTGGCCTCCCAGTACTGCAGGTTAGCACTGTTGGCATCAGCGATGGGAGGGTTATTTTGTCTAAGTGCCAGTGAAGGGCATAGTCTGTGCTTCTCAGTTAAATAAAATAACGAACCGTCATCAGTTATAATTAAATTAAGGCATGTAATTTAACATTAATTCTGTAGATTTATAGCCTATTTTTACGACTAATATTTGTAGGATTCATGATAGATTTTATTTCTGTTTAACAAAATGTCGTGTTGCTTGACTCATTCTGGGTTTTCCCCTTTCTTTTCCTCCCAGCTTGTTTATGAATTTTTCTTAAGATTTTTAGAGTCTCCAGATTTCCAACCTAATATAGCAAAGAAATATATTGATCAGAAGTTTGTATTGCAGGTAAAGTACAAACGAACTAACACTCTATGCACCCTCCTGACCAGTGGGCCTGATGAGTCACTAACGTGTCCTTTTCTTCTCAAAGCTTTTAGAGCTCTTTGACAGCGAAGACCCTCGAGAGAGAGATTTTCTCAAAACCACCCTCCACAGAATCTATGGAAAATTCTTAGGCCTAAGAGCGTACATCAGAAAACAGATAAATAATATATTTTATAGGTAAGTCAGTGCGCGGATGGCATTTATCTGTTTGCCTATTGATGTTCAGTTTAACAGCTAATCCTACGCCTCCCTCTCCCCTCATCATTTTAAGGAACCAGTATGTTTTCTTGAAGGAGTCCTGGTGTGGCCCTGTAATGGGGTAAAGCACAGGACCATGTGGTCGGTTTGAACCACAAAATCGGCAGTTCAAACTCACCGGTCACTTCTCAGAAACTCTACACAGGGTCGCTGTGAGTCAGAACCGACTTGATGGCACTTAAGAACAACAGGAATGTTTTCTTGAAGGAGCCCTGGTGGTACTGTGGTTAAAGCACTTTGCTGCTAAAAGTAAAAAGTGAACAGTTTGAACCCAGCAGTCGCTCTGAGGACAAACAGTGAGACTCTGCTTCCGTAAAGATTACTTACCGGTACTGAATCGGTTCTCACTCCTAACGGTACTGAATCGGTTCTGACTCAGACGACCCTGTAGGTCCGAATACAAGTGCCCCATGGGGTCTCCCAGGCGGTAAATCTGTGCAGAAGCAGAGTGCCTCATGTCTCTCCTGTGATGTGGATAGTGGGCTCCAACCACAGACCTTTCGGTTAGCAGCCCCCCACTTAACCCACTACACCACCAGGGCTCCTTCTGTAAAGATTAAACCAAAACCAGACCCACTGCCATCAATTCAGAGTGAACCCGTAACCACCCTATGCCGGGTTTCCGAAGCTGTCCATCCCTCCAGGAGCAGAAAAAATCCTCTTTCTCCCTTGGAGCAGCTGGTGGGTTCAAATTATTACCCTTGTGGTTAGCAGTCCAACGTGTAACCCATTTCAGTTAGTGTTCTGTTAATTCCTGGAGCCTTGTTTTTCACCAAAAAAGACTTCTTCAGTACCACCGGTTCTTGATCATATGCTGACTTCTGAAATGATTGAGCACCGATCAGTTCATTTGGGTACATGATTCTCTGTCCTGCCTTCTGTTAGGCTTCCGGTGGCTTGTGTCTTTCAGTATTTCACCCAGAGAATCCTTCTAGACACAACTGAGGGCTGGCTTGAATGTTTTCTTCCATTTTGTTCAGTTTGAGAAATGCTATGTGTGTCCTTCCACGCATGTTTGGTTTCCTAGCTCTGGGTGTTTGCACATTTCCCTATCGGGCTTTACTTTGCCTCCTCCAGGTACCCTTTGAAATCTTCTGTTCAGCTCTTTTACTTCAACATTTCTCCCATTCACATTAACTGCTTTATGTTCAAGAGCAAGTTTCAGAGTCTCTTCTTATACCCACTCTGGTCTTTTCTGTCTCTCCTGTCTTTTTCATGACCTTTGCATTCTTAATGTATGATGTCCTTGATGGCCTCCTTACAACTGTCTGGTGTTCGGTCTTCAGTGCAGTGCATCGAATCTGTTCTTGAGACGGTCTTTAAATTGAGATGGGAAATACTCGAGGTTGTACTTTGCCCCTCATGGACTTGTTTAAATTTTCTTTAGCTTTGACCTAGATTTGCGTATGAGCAGTTGCCAGTCTGTTGCTCAGTTGGTCCGTGGCCTTGGTTGTCTGATTTGATACCATGTCCTTCCACAGATTGAGTTGATTTGATTTCTGTGCATTCCATCTGGTGAAGTCCATGTATATTGTTGAATTTATATTGTTGAATAACATATTTGCCACAAATAAATCATGAGCCTTGCAAATTCTGTCATATAATCTCCAGTGTCATTTCTATTACTGAAGCCATGTTTTCTACCAATCCTTCATTATTTTCAACGTCTGCATTTCAATCACCAATAATCATCAGTGCTTCTTGGTTACATGTTTGATCAGTTTTAGACTACAGCAAAAAAATCCCGCCCACTGCTGTTGAGTTGGTTCCGACTCATAGTGTCCCATGGTACAGAGGAGAGCTGCTCCCTAAGGTGTCTGAGGCTGTAAATCTTTTGGGAAGCAGACCACCTCATCTTTCTCCCGCAGATCAGCAGATGGGTTTGAACCGTCAGCCTTTCAGTTCACAGCCCAACACTGAACCCACTGTGCTACCTGTTTCTTTCTCTTTAGCATTGGTGATTGGTTCGTAAATTTGAGTAATAGTCACATTAACTGCTCTTCCTTATAATTATCCTATCACAGAGACAGCGTTGTACTTCCAAGATAGATCTTGAAACTTTCTTCCTGATTATGAATGTGATGCCATTCTTCTTCAATTCATTGTTCTGGGCATAGTTGGTGTTAGGTGCCATTAAGCCAGTTCCAACACGTAGAGACCCTTTGTACAGCAACAGAACCCTGCCCAGCCCTGTCCTAGCCTCACAGTTGTTGCTGGGCTTGAGCTCTCTATCACTGCCCCTGTGTCAGTCCATCTCATTTGGGGTCTTCCTCTTTTTCGTTGTCCCGTCACCTTACCAAGCATCATGTCCTTCTCCAGGAACTGATCCCTTCTGACCACAGGTCAAAAGTGCAAGAGATGCAGTCTCACCATTTTCACATCTTAAGGGGCCTTCTAAAGGACATCCCAGCTGTACTTCACCGTATCAGGCACAGTAGACCATGTGACTGGCCGATTCAGGATGGCCAATACCAGTCCTTGTTAGCACACTCCTACCTAGTAGTCATCTTTTTCTGCATTCCATTTCATTGTTTGAAGACTTCCACTTGTCCCAGATTCCTATTTCATACATTTCACATTCTGGTTATTCGTGGATGTTTGCAGCTGTTTCTTCCCTTTTGGAGTTGTGTCACATCAGCAAAGGTCCCCAAAGCTTTGTTCCATCCTGGTATTCAGGTCCACTCGACTTTGAGGAAGCAGCTCTTCTTCCGTCGTATTCTCAGTGCCTTCCAACCAGAGGGGCACGCTGTCATACAGTGTTCCACTGCTATTCATAAGGGTGTCCGAGGCTAACTTTTGGGAAGCGGTGGTCCTCTTCCTAGTCTTTCTTAGTCTGTGCATTTCTGCTGAAACCCGTTCACCATGGATGACTCTGCTGGTATTCGGAGTACCGGTGGCATTGCTTTCAGCAACACACAACCCCCAGCAACACATGACCCCAAGCAACACACGGCCCACAGCAACACACGGCCCACAGCAACACACGGCCCACAGCAACACACGGCCCCCAGCAACACACG
>NW_006408543.1:10175301-10213007 GCF_000296735.1 Chrysochloris asiatica
CAGCAACACACGGCCCACAGCAACACACGGCCCACAGCAACACACGGCCCACAGCAACACACGACCCCCAGCAACACACGGCCCACAGCAACACACGGCCCACAGCAACACACGGCCCACCACAGTACGACAGACGATGATGGGCTTCCACAAATAGATGTGCTCATTACTGTCTCATATTTATGGTGCTTTATAGGTTTTCCTCCTAAAATCACAGTTTTCTTAGAGAATTTTCATCTTTCCAGCTGCCATTTCCAGGTCTAAATCTAACTGACAAATTGTTTTCCCTAGGTTTATTTATGAAACAGAGCATCACAATGGCATAGCAGAATTACTGGAAATATTGGGAAGGTAAGTCACTGTTTTTGATACTGCATGGCTTTCAAGTGGAATGGATACCAGAAAGATCAGTTCATTTAGTTCAACCACACACCTCCCCAACCAAGTTCATTTAAAGATTCTCCGGAGCACAAGGGGAGGGTCAGCCCGTGCTTGAATTAGGACACCCCCAGTGAGAAGTCTCGCCCATTTTCCATATGTGGATTCTGCATCACACACGGATAAGTCACAAAGTGTTGCTACTGGGGTTCCAGTTCTTATGTTCACGGGTTTATTCCAAACAAAGCATATGTGTACACATCTCTCTACCCTGGGTGGATGGCTGCAGACAAGTTCTGGCAATAGTAACATTTAGACAAGGGTTACTCCTTAGGGTTACCTTCAAAACAAAGGTCCAATCAGAACAGTGGCTTCTAGTGGGCTGCTGCTAGGCCAATTCAACTCAAGGCAGAAAGGTCAGCTTAGAAGGTTATGGGGACCCTTTTAGGAGAGTCCACTTGATAAATTTTCGCCAACGACATAGGATGGTCACAGGCTTATTATGAAGACATTTTAATAAAATTGAAAACTGCATTGATGAGGGAAAGGCCAGAAAAAAATTGCAACAAGGAATTGCTTTTCTGTCAGAATCTTAGACTTACTCACTCTCCAGCGGTACCGCGGAGCCGTTCATTGGGAAACTTTGCCCTGCTCTTGCCATTTCAGGCTTCTTTTTGTTCTCAAAACTGAACATTTAAAAGAATGTAATTTGAGTCCCTTGAGGATTTTTAAATGGTCATTTTGACAATTGAAAGAGCACAGGATTCTTCAGCGAAGGGGAAGAAAGATGGAAAAACCACCTTCAGAAGTGTGGAGACCTACAGGGGGGGATGGGCAGAGAAACAAGAACGTTAACATTTTGATTTTATTTTTAAGTTTGTATTGTGAATTGAGTGAACGGTTTACAGGGCAGATCATCAGTTTTACATTCAACAAATCATACACCTTGTTTCATTACAATGATTATAATCCCCTCAATAACAGTATATCTCTCTATTCACTTTAGCTCTGTTTTTTTTTTTTTTTTTTTTCCATAAACACTCAGGCATATATAATAATTCACACCACCAAAGGGCACATTCTGCAAGTCTGTCTCCTGGCTGCCAGCTCCCAGTCCCTCTCTTCCCAGGAATCTAGAGTCCTCAGCTGCTCCCTCTCTCTACGTTTTGATATTCTTGTTCAATAAAGTTGTCTGTGATCTTGTAGTAATACTTTTTGACTCACCCTCATATGCTTTACCGCAGTCACATTACTATGGAAACAAAACTTTAATTATTTGCTCAAGAGCAGTATTAAAACTAGCAATGTAAGCAGGTTTGTATTAGAAGCTTAAAGAAACCTAGATCATTATGTTTAGGGTTTTATATAAATGCTAATTGATAGCAGGGGGGTGGGGCTTCAGAAAGTTCCTGGAAAATGGAATTAAAATTTTATTGAAACCCCTCCTATGTCTGAGTACTTTGGTTTTAAATATTTTTCATATGTAGACTTACAATTTGCATTTCCAAGTGTCCTTCAGCTGAATCCAAGCCAAGTTCTTACTTTGCTATTCAAACTCGACGACCCATTTGTGTAGAGATTATAAAAAGCGAACTTCTCTGCTGGATAAACCCTCACTGTAGACACAAATAAAATATTCTTTCAAAACAGAACCAATAGATACTGAATTAAACTTCCTAACCCAGTGCTCCCAGAAAGGGTTCCTCAAGGATTCTATGACTAAGGAAGTTTCAGGGAAGGGCTCCGATCCTGTGTCCACATTCTTGGGGATGGTCAGTGTGTGGTAACAAGTAAATGCCCTGAGAAATTCTGCAGCCAGGAGACGGGTGCAGTTTGGAACTCTTGGTTCCAGGAGCACCATTACAATCCTGTGGCTCTGTAGGTCCACCCTGTAGCTTGGAGGAATCGGCCCTTGTTAGGTGGGACTGGCAGCGTGTTAGTCCTCACGGAGCTTTCTCCTCTGTGCAGTCAGCGTGGTGAGAGGTGACAGAGCGAGTGGCCTCTGCGAAGTGCTGGGTGCAACCTGCCCACTGTGCACAAGAGCGGCTCCCGCTGCCGTGGTGTGTGGTGTTCCTGCTCTTCCAGAACACGGGTTTGCCTTAGGTTTTCTCCGTATATACAAGCACGTCGTCCTGATTGGTCACTTGAGACAAAGTCCTCCTGCAGTGACCCCTCCCCCCCAGCACTGAGATGGATGGGTACCAGCGGAGGGGCAGGGGGACAGCTGGGAACCTGCTGTGACTGTTTCCATGACAGGGAGACTGTTGGTGTTTGAAGCAAAGCCTCAGTTGAGAGGCCGTACCTAGGCCCTCTTGTCCAAGCAAATGAGAAGACCGTTCTTGGTGCTGTTGTATAAAGGCCCATTCTGTTCACACTCCACACCTGAGGTGGTCATGGAAAAACCCTGGTGGCCATCCCAAGGGAAGGAGTGGACACAGGAGCTGGTCCCACCAAGCCCCGAGAAAGAAGAAACTGGCCCCAAAGGCTTCTGGTAAAATGCCTGTCCTCCCAGAATTTTAAACTTGTAGTTAACAAAGATAAACATGCCTTGAAGGAATGTAAGTGGATTTTGGTTTTTTTCTTGCTGATATCCTTTTTTCTGAAGCACATTCTGACTTATGAAACCGAAGCTGGAGGAAAAACAGCAAAGTTTTTTGTGGGGTTGGTTGGTTTTTGTTTTTTGTTTTTAATTTTGAAATTTGCAAATATTAACACTTGGCATAATTCTTTTTTTTCACAGTATAATTAATGGATTTGCCTTACCACTGAAAGAAGAGCACAAGATTTTCCTACTGAAGGTGTTGCTGCCTTTGCACAAAGTAAAATCTCTGAGTGTCTACCACCCACAGGTAATGGGGTCCTTGGAAGCATCATCCACCCAAGTAGTCACATTTGAATCTTAGTAAACCCAGGAGTCCTGGTGTGGTGCTGTAGAATCAATACTGGACCACAGGTGCAGTTAACCTACTAGCCACTCCTCAGAAACCCTGCAGAGGGTCACTGTGAGTCGAACCGACTCTATGGCACTTAACAACAACAATCGTAAGATACTGGGTCCTAACCTTTTAACTAGGAGTATTTCCTTTTGTATCTCACACTGCTGATTTAGGCAACAAAGTTCACATGACAGTTAAGAGGATAAAGGAGGGAAAGAGAGGTTCCTTTTAAGAAATTCAGAGAAATGACTGGAACGAAGAAATTGCAGTTTGTTTAAACATAGAGGAGAGAGTGGCCGACAAAAAAGGAACCAAGGCGAACTTCTTGGAGGAAGCTGTTTTTGTTGTTGTTGCTAAGTGTCATCAAGTGGGTTCCGACTCACAGTAACCCTGTTTCCAAGGACCAGTTGATGGGTGTGAACCACCGACCTTTCAGTAAGTAATCCAGTGCTTTTCCTACACGGCCACCCCAGGACTCCTCGAGTTTTGTTGTGTGATCTCAAATCTAGGGTCTTCCAGAAGAAAGCATAGATGAATGCACGTGGCTCCTGAAATGGCCTACCAAAACAGTTTTGCTTTGTTTTCTGAGTTGCTGTCAATTACTTGTACACGTGTAAAAAGCTGAAAAGGCAAAAGTTGTGTGATAACATATATTTACAAAAAATTATTTTAACTAAAAAGGTATAGCTTATGCACAAACTTTCTGCATAGGGTTTGGGTCCTACGTATGGAGGTTTACAGTCAGGCACTAACGGGACTTCCTGGTTAATTAGCTTTAGTTCTTTGCCAGGAGACCAGAAGAGCTAGGTGGTGCCCAACTATCGTGACTGGACACTTTGATTAAAAATTCATTAGGTGAATTCTGATCAAAAGGGATAAAAAGTATAACTGAATTTAAAATTTTCATAGACTTCAGATTTCCTGGAACCACAGAGGCTGGATGAACCCCTAGAACTTTAAACCAAAAGGTCCCCCACAGTCTTTGGAAAGCCGGATAGTTTAGCTTAGCTGGTTAAAAAAGGTCTGCCTTGAGAAGTCTACTCTCATTTGAAGAACTGTCTCTGTGGGAATCAAATTGTGGGCGGCAGCAGCTGGAAAGATTTGATGGGCGCCTTGGGGGTCCATGAGCTGATGTGAGTGAGAGAGGAACAGCACAGAATAGGCAGTGATAATGTCTGCGCGACTTAAAGATGGCAGTCACTGTCACTAAATTGTTCACAGAGACTGCTGAATTCGGTGCATGGTTTCCTGTGCATGTTAACAACAGCAACAAAATAAAATGTAAAGAAAAAAGTATGGGTTTTTTTTCAACTTTGTGGAAATGTAACTTTGGTTCTATAAATGTTTAAGCTGATAATTGGCTGTGTTTACTGTGTTCTTTCACAAATAACGTGCCCAGGTGTAACGTAACACGCAGCATAGTTGGCTTGCGTTGTGTGGAGACACGGTACCTGGGCAGTTTGGTTTCTCTTTCACTCCTGTTAGTGTGTGAGCACAGAACTGAAATTGCTGGGAGGTGGCCCCGCCCTCAGCTGCAGCCTGGGTGGTGCTCTGACAGTTACAGGGTCCCCAGGAGGCATGGCGTGGGCAAAAGTGCCACCGTCATGATAGTATCACATTACGATGGCATCATACACACCGTCATCAGCGCCTTCTGCAGCAACAGCTTCCCCAGGTCCATTTGACGTGGGGTGTTTTCTCCAGTCGCGGTTAGCCGATAATGCCCTCTCTCTCCAGCTAGGTGACTATATATTAATTGATTGAAAGCAGAAATGAACCATTCAGAGATTTAAATTTAAGATGGAGCCAAATTTTAGTTTGTTTTTGATTATGTGTGTTCCTTATAATCTCCAAAAGGCTGCAAAGTAAAGCCCCCACCCTGTGTCACACCTGGGCTGGCTCACTCGTCTTGGTCTGCGAGGCTGTTTCCTGATGTTTCTCATTCTGTGATCTGCAATTGGCAGTGAATGGGGGAAAGATGGTCAGCTGAGCACTGGACTCCTGAGGCACCTCCCTAAGAGCTCCCCTCACAGGGCCCCCAGGTCCCGTGTCACCCTCGGACAGTGTCTCCCAGCATGGCGGCATGTTGCTGTTTAAATGAAGGCTAATCCTCTTGTCTCCCCTCTAGCTGGCATACTGTGTCGTGCAGTTTTTGGAGAAGGACAGCACCCTCACGGAACCAGTAAGTACCCTTGTCCAGCCCCACTCCTGATGCACACATGTGCTTACTGAATGCACATGTGGTCCCCGTGTTGCCCTGAAGACAGGTCGTCACTGTAGTCTCAGGTGCAGCGCTAATAAACAGACCACTTCCAGCCGTGTGTTCTAGCTGTTCAAGGGCGCCCGTTTTAACGAAAAGCACCTTTGTTGCCTTGATAAGATCCCCGTCGTGCCTCACTGCACGTCGCCTCTGAACCAAAAGCCCTGGCAGGACTGCCTCCACCAGACCAGAGGTGCTGTCACGTGTCCCAGCCGCTGCTCAGACCGCACATGTGACTGGAGGCCACAGTCAGAGGAAATTGTCGGCAAGGTAGAAACGCTTGTTGTACAAAGGCGGTTGTGTGAACTTGAAAATGCTTTTCAAGTGACGAATGCCCGTCTCGTGACCATTGCACCTGATTCAGTGGTAGGCAGCTGCCCGCGTGTGGCCTGTCAACAGTCCGGCGGGTCGGGTAGCGGTTTCATAGTTGAAATGCGCCTTTAACAGATACTGTTAGAAAAGTACCTGTCCCTCATGAGTAGTCACCGCAGGGGAGGCCTGCAGCTTGCTGTGACGCTGAATGGGTTTCAGTAGAGCTCCTAGACTAACAAAGACTGAGAAGAAAGTCCTGGAGAGCGATCCACTTCCCAAACTCAGGCAGTGAAAACCCTGTGGGTCACCACAGTCCCAGCCACAACCCATCCTGGTGATGCCACAGGACGGGACAGCGTTTCCTTCCTTGGTGGGTAGGCTCACCATGCCTCGGCACCCACTCGACCTGGCCAGGAAGAGCAGCATGTTGGAGTAGGAAAGGCAAACTTGAGCCACGTGAGAAATTATTCATAGCAAACCTTTGAACAAAACTGGCTTCTAACCTCTGCTCTCTTTGAAGCTTTTACATTTTGTGTGTAGACACTTCCGCTGCCGCCACACTCTCACCCACAGAATTCTCTGAACCCAGCAGCACTCACAGGGTCCGCCCCCCCTCTGCACTTGCCTTGTGGGTTGTGATGTAGCGGGTGTGAGAACTAGCGGCCCCCAGGCAGGGATGCCACCACTCTCCAGGGTTCACTACCAAGCACAACCGCAGCCCTGAGTGCAGTGTGGAATGAGGCTCATGGTGTCTGTCCTCCTGAACTCAGCAGAAGCCATCACTGAGGATGAGGGGGCATGACATGGCTAATAGTAAAAAAAAAGCCCCTTAGGAACTGGGGGTCTTCTCTTCGTTTTCCAGGTTCATAATTTATTGTCCAGCTCTAGGAGTGTGTGATGAGTTGACATTAGCGTCTCCAAGTGTGAGAAGTTGGCATCTGAGGAGCAAATAGTTTAGAGTCCGTTTCTGAGTCGATTTCACAGCTGCATTTCTTTCTTTGGCTTGACGTGTGAGACAAGCTAAGCTATGCATGTCTCTTCCCGCCCCACCCCACTGCCATATGTGGTCAGCGCACAGTGCATACCACCTGTGAAAGCAAACGTTGAAATATGGCTTAATATTGACCTGGAATTGAGCGTCTGACTCTGGACCCACAATCCAACACCACACGCTCCACCGTCTGTGTCCTTCGATGTCTGTAGCCCCCCCACTTCCTGCGGGTCAGACAGACTCGCCCAGCACCTTACAGCAGTCACAGAGCACACTTGTTCTAAGTTAGTGTCTGGGATGGATGTGCTCACTGTGGAATGAGCAGCACCTGGCCTGCTGCGCAGTGAGGCCAGGCCGTGTGGCCGACAAGCTCATGAATGTTGAGCCCTGGCCGCCCTTAAAACACCCGATGCTAGAGCAACATCGCTGCTGTCCTGGTGGCGGCACAGGTGCCTGCTTCTGGGATGTTCCTGCTTCCAGTGTTCTGCGTGGATCTACAGTCAACATCCATCAAAGCAGCAGTCTAGACGAGCAGCGTGTTGCATTGGACACATTTCTTAAAGTGCTCAAGAGCAAAGATGTCACTTTGAGGACTGAAGTTCACCTGGCCCGAGCCATGGTCTTTCCAGTTGCCTCCTGTGCATGCAAAAACTGGACGGTGAATAGGAAGACCAGAGAAGAATTGATACTTGTGATTCAGGGTGTTGGCAAAGAATGCTGAAAATACCATGGGCTGCCAGATGAACAAACGGTGTTGGAAGAAGTACAGCCAGAATGCTCCTTAGAAGCCAGGATGCCCAGACTTCATCTCTCATACTTTGGACATAACCATCAGGAGGGACCAGTCCCTGGAGGAGGACATCATGCTTGATAAAGTGGAGGGTAAGCGAAAAAGAGGAAGGTCCTTATGAAGATGAATGGACGTCATTGCTGCAACAGCAAGTTCAAGCGTAACAAGGATATCTGGGCAGTGTTGCGTTCTGTTGTGCATGGGGTCGCTATGAGTTGGAACTGACTCAGTAGCACCTCACAGCCACAACATGTAGCACACATGAAAGTGCTTTCTGGAGTTCAGTGACCTGTTTTAAACTCAGCCAGTTCTGAAGATACTGTTCATCTGCTAACCCACAGGGAGCCAAGTCCAGTATAGTGGGTAGGCAGTGTTTGTACTGGTGCCATCAGTGAAGGGAACCTGGAAACTACAAAGACAGTGAAAGGAAGAGTCACGGAACTTGCATGAGGCTTGTTTTTCTCATCCAAATTTATGATGGCATGACCCTGGCAGGGACCTGAGTTTGGGGCGGGGGACAGGTTGCAAGCTGTGCCCTCAAATGGACCAAGCCTCCTCAAGACAATGCCTGTCTTCACTTGGCCCTCATTGAAGCCCTTGGCGATGGGGCGGTTACACACCTTTTTAATGAGGGCACTCAGGTTCCCAGGGTCTATATCACCAGCCCCAGAGGACAAGATGGGCTGGAGCCATACTCCCACCCCATATCAGAACACTGTAGACACACACACAGTTGTGTGTGTATGTGTGTGTGCATGCAGACATGCACTGTTTGGTCCAGAACTGGTCCCTTGCTCGCTAAGGCACACAGGCTGTTTTCTCCATGGGTCTCTAAACACGCCTCACTGCATGCTTGTTCTGTGTTGTCTTTGTGGTGGTGGTACGGGACCAACTCTTATTATAATTAAAGTGGTGGTTCCTCAGAGAGACTGGGCATGAAGATGAACACTTTGGTTCTAAAATATATCAAATTAGACCTATTTGTCTAAGTACAAAACAGATAAAACAGCTTTGTACTGAGTGAAACCGTGCTCCTCTCAAGGGAACAGCCATCTTGTTTGGTGGCTGGGCCCCAGGAGGCCCTCGTGGAACGACAGACATGACCCCCTGACGTTTTCTGTTCTGGAACTCAGCATGGTGTTTGCTCTCCTCCTAGGTGGTGATGGCGCTTCTCAAGTATTGGCCAAAGACTCATAGTCCAAAAGAAGTTATGTTCCTCAACGAACTGGAGGAAATCTTAGATGTGATCGAGCCCTCGGAGTTCGTGAAGGTCATGGAGCCTCTCTTCAGGCAGCTGGCCAAGTGTGTGTCCAGCCCACACTTCCAGGTATGGGGCTCAGGGCAACCAACAGAATGACCTCAGAGCTGAGCCTGCTTCGGCAACGGTGGGCTTTGGCATTTAGCCAGGAACTTGTTGCTTCTCGTGTCATCGCGTTGACTTGGTGACCTTACTCTATCTCTTGCTAGGAGCTCTTCCAGGCTACCCTTGTTCAACCATTGGGGGCCATTGGTCCTCCTGTCGACAGATGTGGGTCACAGTCCTGAGTGTTGTGTCTTTCAGGTGGCAGAGCGGGCTCTCTACTACTGGAATAATGAGTATATCATGAGCTTGATCAGCGACAACGCCGCCAAGATCCTGCCCATCATGTTCCCATCCTTGTACCGCAACTCAAAGACCCACTGGAACAAGTAAGCAAGCTCTTTCACCCAGAGGTGCTGAGCTGTCGCATCTTCCGCTGAGCTAGCAGTCCAGATCTTTTAAGTGTCTGTTCCAAGAAATGAGGAGGCATGACTCCTTTGTCGGCTTGTTAAACTTAGATAACAGTGTAGCTGGTTTCTGCAGCCTTGTCCTCTGCCTCCAGACCCTGTGTTAAGCCATATAGAGGCCGTAGTGTCTTCTAGAGTTCCCCCAGACCCCATGTTAAGCCATATAGAGGCCGCAGTGTCTTCTAGAGTTCCCCCTGAGGAGTTACGGGGTGTTGCAGAGCACACAGGGAGGGGAGGTAGGCTCAGCAAGGGCAGAGCATCCACCCCATCCCCAGGGGTCCGTCTCTGGGATCTGGAACTGTGGGCTCCCGCTAGCACTTAGAGATGGAGAGTGGGGTGACGTGAAGCGGCACTGGTGTTGGGTCTCAGGGCTGCCTTCATTTCTGTCCCTTCTCTGCTGTGTGACCACATCGGAATTCAGAGCAGGAGAGCAGAGCAATGACATCCAGCCCTGCTCCAGTTTCCATAAGAGCTAACAGGCTTGAGAGAGTGCAGAGCCCAGCCTATTGGTGCACAGCGCACAGCTGCACAGTGGCACATTGGGCCAGGACTGGGCTCCAGGGATGGTCAAGCCCCTCCCGCGCCACAAGCCCAGACCTGACTCAACTCCAGGAACAGATCCCGTCGCCATGGAGACGCCACTTGACTCGTGCCACTGTGCACCTCCCACCAAGCAGTCCAAATCCCCAGTTAGACTCCAGGGATGGAGACCCTCCCACCATGCAATCCAAACCTAGTCCGAATCCCGGAACAGTGCTCCTCCCACCAAACAGCCCAGACCCGATCCGACTCCACTCCCAGGACAATGCTCCTCCCACCACACGGACTTGACCCAACTCGACCCCTGGGACAGTGCTCCTCCCACCAAACAGCCCAGACCCGATCCGACTCCCAAGACAGTGCTCCTCCCACCACACAGTCCAGACCCGACCCAACCCCCAGAACTGTGCTGCTTCTACTACACAAGGCACACCAGCCTGACTCCAGAGACTAAGCCCCTCCCACTGTACAGTCCTCACCTAACCTGACTTCCGGGGCATTGTTCCTCCTCCTACGGAACCTGATCCCTGGGACGATGCCACTCCAGCATGCAGTCTAGCTCCCCAGCTGCACGCTGCACTGACCTGCACACTCTGGGACGCAGGAATGGGTTGCAAGGGAGCAGGTGGATCAGAGTGGATGAGCACACCAAGTTCTCGGAACGACGCCCCGGTGAGCAGAACAGACAGACTGATCCACTTATCTGCTCCACTACCTGAACGAGGCACCTTCTCTCTCTCAGCCTGGAAATCGAGAAAGTGATGGCCTATCCAGGTCACAGTTGTAGAAATTAAGATAATACCGTCCTAAGGAGCTCTGGTAGCATAGTGGTTACGAATCAGGCTGCTAATCTTACAGTCAGCAGTTCGAAACTACCAGCTGTTCTAAGGGAGAATGATGAGGCTTTCTGCTCCCAGTAAAGATTTATAGCCTCAGAAACCCTATACAGGGTCGCTATGGGTTGGAACAGACTCAGAGGCACTTGACGACAGAAACAACATGGTGCCGTACGAGTCCGGGTGTGGCGCTGTGGGTTAATGCGCTGAACTGCAAAGTCGCTTTGAACCGCAAGATCGGCAGTTCAAGCTCACTAGCCACTCCTCAGAAACCCTATACAGATCGCTGTGAGTCGGAAACGACTCAACGGCACTTAACAACAACAACGTGGTACTTGTAGGATCAGCACTAGACTTGGAACCACAAGATGGGCAGTTCAAACCCACCAGCCACTCCTCAGAAACCCTAGACAGGTTCACTATGAGTCAAAACCGGCTCGTCCACACTTAACAACAATGTCGCAACACCTTGCTTTGCAGATTCAGGTAAAGCCATGTGTACGCAGTCAGCTCTCAGTACCTGTTTGCTGCCAGGTTTGGGGCTGGGGGAGCAGTGGGGCGGGCAACAGGGTAGATTAGGGAGCAGCAGCTATCCGGATCCGTCCGGTCTCCACACAGTTGGAGGAGAGCTGTGCTCCGTGGGGTTTCAGTGACTTTTTTTTTTTTTTTTTTTTTGCCTGAATTGATCACCAGCCTTTTCTTCCAAGACTCCTCTGGGTAGACTCAAACCCCCAATCTTTTGGGTAACAATCAAGTGCAATCGGGCCCTCCATTTTTGTTAAGCGCCATCGAGTCAGTTCTGACTCAAAGCAACCCTGTATAGGGTTTCCAAGGAGCGGCGGGTGAGCTTGAACCACCAATCTTGTGATTCAAATGACTTTGCAGTCCAGCGCATTAACCCGCAGCGCCACACCAGGACTCCATAGCTATTGGTTAATCAATTTTTGACAATCTTTCTTCTAACATTCATGTTTCTTATTGAATTTGAGAGGTGCTAAAGTCCCCCAGATTTGACCATGGTTTCTGTTATAATTTAGCATCAAGTGAAGGCCAGCAGCAATCGGAGAAAGAAACATTCTTTTAGATATTCTCTTCATATCATTTTGGTTTTGTTATAAAGTGAGTTAAAAAGTAGCTATGTGGTAAAAGTTAATGTTTTAAGAAGCTGGTTTTTAGTCATTTCCCTTTTTACCTTTTGGAGCTGTCTTGTGGCGTTAAAATTTTACTCTTCTCTGCCTTTGGTGAACAAAATCGAAAGGGAACACTTATAGGAAATAAAACCTTTTCATTGTCGCCCTCTGTGTACTTTTTACATTTGTCTTAATACTATTCGAGTTTCAACTCCTTTTCCCAGTGAGAGGTATTTTGGCTATCAGGATGGGCCGTTGAACACCCTGAGGCTCCAGAGTGATTGTGAAAGGCTCTCCCGAGCTGTGACCAGCTCTAAGACAGCAGAACCTTGAGGCAGTGGGGCCAGGCTGAGGACCCCTGTGCCTGTGACCAGCTCTAAGACAGCAGAACCTTGAGGCAGTGGGGCCAGGCTGAGGACCCCTGTGCCTGTGACCAGCTCTAAGACAGCAGAACCTTGAGGCAGTGGGGCCAGGCTGAGGACCCCTGTGCCAGGCAGGACTCCTGAAATAGCCCGGCAGGTTTGGAGAGGAGCCATTTGTGGCAGAGTAGGGAAAGGAGAGAGGAGGAAAGCGCCGGCGTTCCGAGTCTCAGCCTGCAGTTCTGTCTCTAGGACAATACATGGCCTGATCTACAATGCGCTGAAGCTCTTCATGGAGATGAACCAAAAACTGTTTGACGACTGCACGCAGCAGTTCAAAGCCGAGAAGCTGAAGTAAGTTGCTTCCAGAGGGCTCTGGAGGTTGGGTTTTTTTGTGTGTTTTTTTGTCTCAATCCCAATTAAGCCTCTTCCATGGTTTTGTCCTAAACCATTATCCTTTACTTCAAAGCAAAACTAGCCCACTCATACCCGGAAAGCCCATTACAAGTTAGTTGTGGTGATGTATTTTCTAAGAATGCCTGCTTGAAGTGAGCACTCCCGGACTTGTAATGGTCTGCAGAGAGCAGGTGGGTAGTCAGAACATCTGCTTTTCTCAGGGCTCCGAGCAGACTGCTATGTGGAGCCTGGTTTTGGGTTGCTAAGGCAGGGGTTTGAACGCTGTCTTGCACGGTGCGTTCGTATGAGGGAGCAAGAATCTCCCCTGTAATACTACAAAGAGCTTTGTTGAAAGCCAGCCCCGCTCCCCTGCCCTCAAGGACTTCGGACCCAGGTGGCATGGTGGCCTGTCCCTGGACAGTACTCACACTGTGTGTGATTCAGATCTGCAGAGTCCAGCAAGTGTAGCTCGTCCCTAGAAACTAGCTGAGGTACACTCGGAATGAATGCTGTTCCATATACGGTCTATTTCCAGTTCTGTGCCTTGACCTTCAGGCTACAGTGGTTAAGAGCTAGGCTGCTAACTGAAAGGCTGGTGGTTTGAACCCAGCAGCCGCTTTGCAGGAGGAAAGGTCTGGCAATCGGCTCCAGGAAACCCTCAGGGGCAGTTCTACCCTGTCACCTGGAGTCGCTCTTAGTCAGAATTGACTGTATACAACAACAGCATGAGACGGGGCTTCAGAAAAAGTTTGTGGAAAATTCCATTATCTTCTCATTCCGTTTTCCCAGTAACTTTTTGAAGCCCCCTCGTATATGCATCATTTATTAATGCTTCCTTTCCCAGTATGCCCTGCACTCACGTTTCAGGTTCCTGGTGGCACAGCAGCCAAGAAAACAAACTGAAATCCATTCTTTTTAACTGGCCTCTTACACACTGGTATTTTCCATGACCGTATAAACACAGCATCAAAACTGTGTGGGTTCAGTGAAGAAGCAACTAGACAAAAGAAGGCGGGAGCGCTAAGATTTACTTGTATAAGCATCCTTAAGAATTTGAATTCCTAGACATAAAAATTGCCCCACAATTATTCTTTTAAATCGTTCCCTCTGCATTTTTGTTGTTTTCTTATATTGTGACCCACCAGTGCGTATGTGGCTGGGACCAGAAAGTATCAGAGGAAGAGCAGGTGATTGTGTGGGTTTGTTTTTTTTCCCCCTTTTCACGTTTCCTTGAATATGATTCACCTCTTTAATATAAGTGACATTTTACTATTTTTCAGAGAGAAGCTAAAACTGAAGGAACGAGAAGAAGCATGGGTTAGAATAGAAAATCTAGCCAAAGCCAATCCCCAGGTACTAAAAGAGAGATTCACATAAAAATGCGATGTGCAGGGGTTCCTGGAACGTTTTTATAACATAGGAATATGACCGCACCATGGGAGGGGAGGGAAATCGATTTCACTAACATTGTATATGAAATTATCTGCAATAAAAACTACTTTTCACTTTGTAACCCTCCTCTTGTACAAGTACTTATTTTGCCCCCACCCAAAAGTTTTGTTTTTTGTTTGTTTTTTGTTTTTTTACCACAGAATTGGCTTTTTTCTTTCCCTTTTGCTTTTTTTCAATAAGACACGAATCGTTCGAATATACTGTGGTCAAAAGAAAACCAGGATGCCTCCTCTGTTTTAGACCAAGATTGTCATTGGCCTTCTGCAAATAGCAAAGTTCTTGTAGAACTTTTGCATTTCTTTTGAATATCACGTTTCTTCAAAAGGGAAGGAAATGAGGTTTGGAATGAAGTGAGTTTGATGTTGGCGTTTCGCTCTCCTGAGATGAGGTTTCTCTGGACTCGGTGTTTGTTGTCGATAGAAATTCCGCCACCAGAGCCAGTGACCCTTTTCTCCGCTGGCACATTGGTACCAGTGCTCAGAGCCCTGGGGCTGCCAGCAGTTGAAAGCCGCTTCTAAGTGGTCTGAGCTCTCGGGTTGGCCCAGGGCTGCGTTTTGGGGGCAGGCTGCTGAATCCTGGTCTCTTGGGTTTCTGTACACTTGTCTAAAGGATTGGGCTTTAGAATGCTGTCACTATGCAAGCATTTCTTCGTCTTCTCTGTGTCTCTTCAATTATAACAACACTGCTTCATAAAAATGCACTGCTCTGAATCTTGGCCAATCAAAGAACTCGCTGACTTTCCTCAGCTCCCCTGAAGAGAGATTTACTGTCAACAGAGAACAACTTGGGTCCTTCTCAAACCTCAAACAAGGTGCTGAGTTATGTTGCTTTTGGTGAGCTGCGTGTGTGAACAATTATCATCTAACAGGTTTTTTCACTGTCTTTAAAATTTAAGGGAAAATGATGCGTGCCGTGAAAAGTTACTTATTTTGACCTCTGTGATGGCTTGTTGGCTCATAGTCCCTTTGATACACTGAAATCAAAAGACCAACCGTAGGAGGTTTAATGACACTCTGGATTTTGTTACGTCCTAGATGGCACTGAAAACAAGTAACTGCCAAACAGGAGTGCTGTAAATCCTCACGTAGCCATGCTGTTTGAAGATTACTGTCTGCAACCATGTGGTGCATAGCTACACGTGGTCTGCTTCAGAGAATAAAAACTGTGTTGAGAACGAGAGGTTTGAATATTAGAGCAAGATTGGGTGGTTCAGCATTGCCTGAAGAGGCTGGGCCAGGGCCACACGGGCAGGCATCCCAGAATAGTAGGACTAACCACCCACATGTCTGAACCAGCGCCATAAAAATCACATGAAATCTTGTGACTCATTGTATCTAGAATGTACAGGTGAGCTTCAAAAGTTTGTGGGAAAATTCCAGTATCCATTTTATTTTTTTCCACAACCTTTTTGAAGCCCCCTCAGAGAAAACAACCTCATGGACGCATCACGTAAGAGATTGGCTTTACAAACTCAGGGGAGCTGGATGGTTGCACTAACATGTAGCCTGCTTTCCCGAATGTACGAATGTTGCTTCCAGAACACAGACGTAAATATGAAGAACCAGCATCTCTCTTCCTCTTGTCTAAACTGAGTTTTCCTCACTTGCATTTTTCAGCTCCTTTTGGTTGCTCTCTTTAAAAACATCTCTGCAAGTTCTCTGTATACGTCACTGTCTCCACCTGTGTCATGCCTTTGCATGGAGCTGGTGTGACCGCGTGTGAAGCTGTGTTCTTACCATGGCCCACCGCTCAGCTCTGAACCCATCTTTGACCTACCCTTGTGTGTCCTGTCTACGTGCAGTCCAGCATCACTTGCTCTCTCAGGGCTGGGAGTTAGGGCCTTGGACTGGCTTTTCATTCTCTTGAGAGAAAGTGTTTCTAGACTCTCATCACTGCTTGCCATTTATTTTAACAACAACAACTGTTGTAGATAATGCTATCTGTTTCTTACTCTATAAAGTAGCTAGATTTTTTTGAAGCTAGGTTTTTTTTGTTCTGTATCTGAAATCTACCTTTTTGAGAATTGATTTAATAGTTTTATTTCATTTTTTAAGCTGAATGCACAGTAGTTTGCTGCATATTCACTGATGTGTATCTATAAGTTTCTCTGGCACGTGTGAGACTGCTGGCCTGGTAGTCAGGGTGCAGGGCAAAGCCTGGTGGCACCTAGTGCCACTGAACATAGAGGAAGAGACAGTGCCACTGAGCCACTTTGAGACGGGACAGCCAGGCAGGGGGAGCTAGAAGCTACGAGACTCCACAGGACAGTACGGAAGGGCCAGGGAGTGTCGGAAGGGCCAGGGACTGTCTTTTAAAGTGTGACTGAAAGAGATAGATGCCTGAGAAGGCCAGGGATGGAGGAGAGGAACTAGGAGAGGAAGGGCAGGGTTTCCCAAATGGGCTTCAAGTGCCTCACTCCGCAGGGAGTCAGTGCAGGCACATGGCTTAGCAACCAAGAGGTGATCGAGTCCACAAGGGGCATGGGAAGCTGACTCTGAAGAGGGGGTGAGCAAGATAGGGCAGCACTGAGCAATGACAGCTGTCACGCTGTCCTGGGCCCATCACCACGGCCACACTCGGCACAGAACCAGGCCTGGTCACTTGGGCCTGCTTGCCCCAGAACACTGCACGCGTGCGAGGCCCCGTGGTGCCCAGCAGGGATGCAGGGGGCACATGTTCACTCTGCTGTCAACCCTGGCGTACTGGGTTTCCTCAGTGAGGAAAAGAAAAGGGGGAGAGGGCTGAGAGAGTGGGGACCAGACCCACCAACACCACACAGGGTATAGAGTGAGAGCCGAAGGGGAGTGGGGAGTGGAGGGACAGACAGGTTTCTTTGGTGAGAGTTCCCATGAGCAAACCCAATTCCCCTCAGGTTGAGATCTCAGGCATCAAAAACCACAAGGCAGGGTGCAGGCCAACACTGAAGGCCCCATGGAGAGAAAGAGAGAGCTAGTTCAAACTGAGTGGGTCCGGCAAGGCAAGCCTACAGGGCAGGAGAGCACAGCGCCCCCTAGCTCTCCAGAGCACAGGGCATCTGGTGCTGAGATTGTAGGCCAGTTACTCTGCCCGCCAGAGCGTGCTGGGGAGGGCGCCCGTGGGAAGGTGCGTCCCAGGCAGGAGCTCAGCCTGAGCACCTGCCGGACCGTGACCCCTCACTTTGCATTCCAGTACGCAGTGCATAGACAAGCCAGCACCCTGAGCATCCCGGTGGCAATGGAGACAGACGGGCCTTTATTTGAAGATGTACAGATGCTGAGAAAGACAGTGAGCGAAGACGCTCGCCAGGTAAAAGCACACAGCTAAGCTGAGACTCCGTAGCCTAAGAAACAGGCGTGAGCTGTGTCTTCCGTTTCAATGAAAGCTAAACTCCCTTTTGATAACCTCATAGGAGACTCCTCCCATCAGCGATACAGTGATCAAATTGCTCAAGTTATGTGCCTGAGATCCCCTTCCATTAACAGTATAGTAATCTCAACTCTTAAACTAATCTTTACTGTAAACCCGAGCAAAATCAGAAGCTTTGCAGTAAACATAGTTTGCCACACTTTCGTCTCCGTGCCTCCCTCAGTTTCTCCCCTGGCCCTTAGTTCTCCTCCATGGTCAACACTTTAGCCCCGTGGCCCCAGGACCCCAAGCTGGAGCCTGGGTGTCTTATCAGGGCCAATGTCCCGGGAACAGGGCTCTCTCAGGACCCTGTGGTCCCTGAGCACCAGGGTTGTGTTACCATTGCTGGTAAAATATTTCCATCACCACTTGGTCCACAGAGAGTCTTGTAGGACTTGGACTAAGGAACTCGGAGTCAGTGCAGCCCGGGCATCAGAGCAAGGGGTTTCCCAAGGGTGTGTGGGCTCCTGCACTCCTCATCTGAGACCCACAGAAGCAGAGACATTAGGGTCACCAGACTTTCTGCCTCAGAAACTCCCGTGCCCTTTGAGCAACCCAAGAATCCCTGCCGGCACCCAGAACCAACATCGTCACGTTGAAAATGCCAGAGTGCAGATGGTTTCTAAATGCCAGTGTCATCTGCAGCTCAGTTAAGCAGAGAGAACTTCTTTCATCTGGGTGTTTTTAGTTCAAGGGAATCGCAGTCCCCACTTGGCCAGATAGGGTCTGACGTCAGCAGGAGTAGCGTCCCGACAGCCTGGAGCTGCTCTGTCCAGCACAGTAGCCTGCTGGAGCCGGCTGCCACTGAGCACTCACTACGCTTGCCAAGGGCCTGTCTGGCCTGAGCCCACACCGCGTGGACTCCAGGACTCCATCAAAGGAATGCAAAATTCCTCATTGGATTCTGTGTTGAAATGACAGCCTTTGAGGTAGAATGCATGGAATGAAAACAGTGGAACCTGGGGAAGCCAGAACCTGGCTGGACGGCCTTGTTTCCCCAGGCCTCATAAGTGTCCCACCTCTGACAGAGGGCAGCCTAGAACACTTCTCTTTCCCTCCTTCTCTGACCAGTTTCTGCCTTACACAGGTTCTGGCCTCCCTCAACCTTTGCAGGTTTTACTGTATATTATTAAAATTCATCTTTTTTTTTTTTTTTAATGTGACCCCTAGAAAATTCTGAATTGGACACCTGGCTGGCATCCTGTTTGGGCTGGATGGTGTTTGTCTAGACTCTCTCACAGGGCCACAGCAGGGACAGGCCAGGTACTTGTGAGCAGCCTCACTTACCTGCGGGCACCTGTCCCGCCCAGCGCCCCTTGAGGTAGAATAATGGACGCTGATTTCAACTCTTCAGAGTTTAAGAATCTCAAAACCCAGTGGAAACATTTACCGTACTCCTAGTGAACATAAATACCTTTTTTTTCCCTTTAACTTATTGTAGTTGAATACCATACTTGTATTCTATTTGTTGGGGCTCTTTTCCTCCATCTAAATTTTGTTTGTTTGTTTTTAAGGAACTTCTGGCTACCTTTTAATAACTGCTTTGATTTCATTGCCCAAACTAAGGTATATTCAAGATGTGAAAGCAGACCTCATTACCTGCAAACCGTCAGGAGTAGGGTCCCTCATACGTGTGGGCCTGCCTGTGGCTCTGTGAGGGTAGGCAGTTTGAAGTCACTTCGGCTACACAGATTGAAAAGGACGTTGAGGATTTATGAACAGACCCTTGCACATTAAATAGTTAGGCTTGGGGAGTTTTTCTTTTTGAGTGCACCCTTTGACTTCGGTCAGAATAAAACAAAAAAAAAGAATGAACCCACCCACAGTGTACGGACTGTGCCCATTGCAGATACGTTTATGACTTGCCCTGTAGAAGGTCAAGATCAAGAACACAAACCAAAATAGCATTCTTATCTTAAGTGGAGCTGCCCTTGGGAAGCAGCTCTAGTATGTGTGATACGCAATGCCAGGAAAACCGGCTTGGTGTCCCATTGCCCTTGGAAGGGCCATCGTTCTTGCTCAGCAGGACGTCTGTGTCTGTCTCAGGACAGACCAGCCAGCCCTCTGCTCACCTGGTTCCAAGCAACAAGATGAGATGTGCAGAGAGAGATGGCTTGGGGAAATCCAGTAGCATGTTTGTGTACTTGTTTTCTGATTCTTGGAATCAGGTGATACAAGGTATACTTTGTGGGTTACTGAGAATCTTCGAAACCCTCTTTCTCCACCCTCACCTTTAGCTTTCTGTGGATCATGTTTATGGGTCAAAAGATTCAGTGCCATTAAGATGTCAGTTCTCCCCACATCTGAATCAGCACATCTCACACCATCTCAGTCAGAATCCCAACATCCTAGTTTCAAGAAATTGACTAATTTTAAAACCCATGTAGAAATGCCAAAGACCTCCAATAACCAGAAGGACTCAGCAAAAGAACACAGCTGTTAGGATTGTTGTTGTTGTTGTTGTTAAGTGCCATCGAGTCGGTTCCGACCCATAGCGACCCTGTATAGGGTTTCCGAGGGTGTAAATCTTTACGGGAGTAGAAAGCCTCATCTTTCTCCCGCGGAGCAGCTGGTAGTTTCGAACCGCTGACCTTAAGGTTCGCAGCCCGATTCGTAACTACTACGCTACCAGAGCTCCTTGCTGTTAGGATTAAATGATCCAATTTTAAGACTTCTTGCAGATTTCTGTGGATGGGTGGAATTTTTTCCACCCAAATTTCAGCCTCACTCTATGAAGTGCTGTCTCCTTGGTATCATATTTGAAACGACTGTTGTTGTTAAGCGCCATCGAGTCAGCTCCGACCCATAGCGACCTTGTATAGAGTTCAAGCTGGTGAACTTGGACCGCCAACCTTTCAGTTCAAATGGCTTTGCAGTCTGGCGCATTAACCCATAGCACCACACCAGGGCTCCATTTGAAATAATGTTGTTGTTAGGTGCCGTCAAGTCGGTACCAACTCACAGTGACCCTATGCATAGCAGAACGAAACACTGTCCTGTCCTGGGCCGACCTCACAAGTGTTGCCACTATAGGCTCTTCTTAATCCTTAAGGGTGTGGAACCCAAATTGGCCTCCAAGTAATGGTAAAAAAAATAGCCCTAAGCTTTTCAGTTTTTACATTTCATAATTTAAAATACTTTCAACGTCCTTTTACTTTTACTTCCAACTACTTTGATTTTTCCCAAGATCATACCAGATTTCTCCAAAATGACTGCAATGAGGGGTTCAGAGCAAGTGTGGGGGTAAGTGATCGTACGGCAGGAGAAGTAGGGAGATGGCCCGAGACTCCAGTGCTAGGCTGGGATGTTTGTGGACAAGCTCAACTGGGCAGTCAGCCCCCCAGTAGTAGGTCGAGTCACTATTTGGATTCCTTTTGCAAAGCTTTCTTCCTTTCTATAAAGAGAACTCAGAGCAATTGAGTAAAAGTTCATGTGGGAATGGTTTCTGCCAGAGACATTGAAAATATTTACAATTGTCATTTTCAACAGTTGGTCGGGAGAAAAGCGGTCTCAACTAAGCAAGTCAGGAAGGTGTAAAAAGATGAAAGGTGGGAAGTGCAGGTATTTGTTATCAAGTACATAGAGCGGATTTAAGGGTGTCTCTTTAGGACCAGCACTGGCTGGTTCATGTGCACATGAAGTATTTTCCCTTTGCTCACCATATTGTTCCAGCTTGAGATGGTCAAGACAAAATAAAAGTTGGTCTGTCCACCATGAAGACGGGTCACCAGTTCTGTCCTGAACTAGATGCTAAGGTTTAAATTGGCTCCTTTAAGGAGGAAGCCACACGATGTCTCCCCAGCCCCCAGGGTTCCTGCACCTCTGATTGCTCACCTTAGGCCTCTGACCTCTGCCCGTGCTGGTCTCCTCCATGGAGCTATCCATAAGTCATGCTTTTCGTCCTTTCTGTCCCTCCACCACCACCTCCCATGCTCCCAGCATGTTTGCCATTATGTCCTTGCCCACAGTGTCCGATGTGGTCTTGTCTCCCGTTTCCTGCATGTGTGTAAGAGCATTCTCTACTTCCACATTGACCTCACACACCGCTCAGATAGGCCCGGTGCCTCAGCACATCATCTAGGCCATGTTTGCTTCCTGAATTTGCACCAATGGGTTCCAGCTACAAGGTTTTTAACTGTTACCTCTGCCTATTCAAATGGTGTTGCCTTCTCCTGGCAACGCCCATTGCCACAGAAATGAGATGTTTCCGGTGTCTACAGGCATGACTTTTGTTTTGCCTTAACAGATCCCATAGAGAGTGAACATAAAAACCCAAGGTTTTTACCAACACACTTCACAAACAAAAGCGTTCTTGTGAGTGCTGTACCTGTGGACAGACCACCCGTGGGAGCTCTGAGCACCCTCTCCCGGCTGGGTGGCTTTCCCAGGTCCATCTCTCCTGGGTTCCACGGACAATCACAACTGCCACCGGGGCCTCGAATGCATGATCCTACAAAGGTGTCATTGGCAAAAGTCTTTTTAAATCTTGGCATTGTGGCAGATAAATCTACAAAGAGCCTTGCTGAGAAATATTTACCCGAAAAAAAAGGAAACTTTTTCCATTATGAATTTCTCCAGATCCTTGGGGTTTTTTAAGAAAAATGTCTTTGACATGCTATACTCAAGTTAGAGATAACTGGAACCATGAGAATCTGTTAGGGGCCTGCTCTTTGTTGTCAAAGTACTAATATTCCCATGATGGCCCTGAGTGATCTGACTTTACATTACAACTGAAGGCCCTGAAAGGTGTACGTGGGGAAACACAAAAACAACTGCTTACCAAAAAGCTGGAGGTTCGAGCCCGCCCAGAGGAACCTGGGAAGAAATTCCTAATGATCTACTTCTGAAAACCCTGTGGAGCACAGCTCCCTTACAAATCACAGTCCACCCCATGGACATCTGGGTTTTGCTTCTGTTTTTTGATCCAACTGAATCCAACTGTTATTCATGGGAATGGATACTTTGGTATGGAAACACCCCAGATCAGACACAGTCCTTGAAATCTTGTAAAAATGAGGTTCATTTAGTGTTGTTTTGTTTTTAAGTAAAACCAGCATCTCCTAAATGTCTGGAAGAGATGCGTGGAGAAAGGGTAACTTTCACTTCTTCCTGTCAACATGAGTTTTGTGTCGGTAGTTAAAGACATTCTTTCCTACTTTCCTATGCTGGGAGTTTTTCCTTACCTGACCCACTAACGGTGTCTTTGTGGACTAAAATCCTCCTTTAAATCTGATAAAACTATTATATCCCTTAATGGTTTTAAATCCAGTTTAAATGTGATTCTTCTTCCCCCTCCCCCCCCCCCCCCCATTTTTACCTCCAAGAGAAACTGAGCATCTCTGGGCTGTTTCTGTAGTGGACTGAATCATAGAGTGGTGCGGTGAGATTTTATGAACCAGACAAAAATTGCCGCCTCTTTGCGGGTGGAAAGTACAATGGAGGTGCCAACTTTTCTGTCCAAAAGCCCCCCATTGTGGAAGACCAAAGCGCCCATTTGGCAGACAGTCCTCCACACACAAGTCACGTGGTTACCTATAAACAAGGCCCTCCTGGGCCATCCCTTCATCTCCCAGGTCACTCAGAGACCCTCACACTCTTTCCTGTGATACGTGAGGGCTGGATGTGTGGCACCCCACCCCCAACCCACAATGCTCCCGTGATCCATACGTAGTTGGTGATCATGGAGTTCACCCATCAGAGAGCTCCGTTGCTAGCCAATCCCATTGCATTTTTGGTTTCAGGCACAGAAAGATCTGAAGAAGGACCGCGCGCTGGTGCGCCGCAAGTCGGAGCTGCCTCAGGACCCCTACACCAAGAAAGCCTTGGATGCCCACTGCAGAGCTGATGAGCTGTCATCTCAGGATGGGCACTAGCCGTACCCGGGTCACGTGGGGGTGCCAGTCTTCTCTGGGTTCTGTAGAAAACGTAGTCCTTGTGCCATCCATATCATTTGCACTCAAAGCCCGCGCTTTCCCGCCGGTACATAGGCAGTAACACACCCCGGCGTCGGCTGAGAACAGGAGTTCAAACAATGGCAATGGTGGGTTCTTGGTGCCCATGGGCCGGTGGGCAGACAAGCACCCCAGTCAGCACCTCATTCGACCAAAACGGAATCTGTCCCCTTTCTCCCAGTGGTTTTCAAATCAAAGGAACGCTATACCAAGTATTACCCATTCTTTGAGCCTTTTGCAGCCCACATGATTGTTCTGTAGTTGCGGTTTGGTTTGGTTCTTGAACTTTTGGGTCCTAACAGGCCTTCCTGGGAAAGAGAGCCTAATAAGCCCCAGCCTCGGGTCTTTCCTTGGGATTTCTTTACCTGTAGTAATGGCATGAACAGCATTTCCAGTTTCTTTTATGTAAACTTAAAGCCATACTTCCCAGTCTGTGGTACAGACCCAGGATGCCAGGAGCACGCTAGTAGAAGAAACCTATTTCCAAAAGAGCTTTTCTCAGCCTGTCTTTGACTGGAGTTGGAATTTTACAAGTTATATGTTGGTATTTTCATTTGCAGAATTTCCCCCCCCCCCCTTACTCAGACATATGTTGCCAGTTAACAAGGCTCTTAAATGAATAGAGTTAAGCCTCTGAGGACTCACGTTCTGTAAGAGGTCAGGACAAGATCAGTTTGAGCTCACCAGCTCTTGGCAGGTTGAGAACTGCAGCTGCCCGCTGACCTCACAGGACAAAACTCAGCCTGGTGGGCACCAGCACTGCTACTAGGTCACTGCCCGACTGAGTGGGTGCTCGGAGCCCGGATGAGGCAGCAGTGAGGAGGACTGAATCTTTCCCAGTGGAAAGAACACACATGTGATCAACACCCCGTAAGTAAAATCTGGTATCTAAGATTTCGTCCATCTTCAAATGCTGCTGCCTAGCTCACAGACTTCTGCATGCACTCAGCTTTGTGTGTTAGATGGGATAGCACGAGGAGAAAACAAAACAAAACAATTGTGACATTTAACCCTGTGTCTGTTACTCATTTCTCTCAGGGTGGCCAGTATTTTGACTTTTTATCCTGCTTGAAAGCTATTTTGAGATGTGTCCTGCGATTCTAAGCAAGTGATTCTAGTTTCTTTTGTCTCTGGCATAAGATGATAAGACTTAGAGTTAGATGTCTGGATACGTAAAAAAATCCCATGTGGCTGACTTCCCAGAGGTCTCTCCTGTGTCCCTTAAAAACCATCGTGACACGCAGACGTGGTTGGGTCCTGTGGCATCTGCTGCCCTCCGGTTTGATTTGAACCCATCAATATCGTTCCTTTTCCTGTGTCTGGGAGGAGACCCCTCCTGGGGGAGGCAGTGTGTACGGAAGTAGAAGGCTGTCCCCACCTAGCGTGGGGGAGTCCACGCTTTGTGAAAAGAAGCATTTCCTGAGAAACTTGACAAGTTATCCATTTTACCATTATGAAATCTATCATTAAAAGAATTAAAAAAAAAAAAAGTTTAGATGCCTTCTTTTGAGGGAAAAAGGGTGCTTTTTATTGTATAAAGCAGCGTCTTATGTATTTTGATAAACCGTTGTTTGAACTTCCGTCTTTAGCCGGTAGATTCTCAAATCCCCTTGATTTTTGGATGTTCACTGTGTTTGTGAGAGAGGTTTCTGGGGGAGAAGAAAAATCCCTTTTGCCCTAGGGAAAAAACAACCTATCAATGTCTGATTGATTGGGTAAAATTCAACGTATAAGAACATCTCGTCTAGGTTTTATTTCTGCTCTTTACTGAAGATAAAACATTCACCAACATTTTTTTTAAAGTTCTGAGAGAAACTCCTTTCCTTTGACAAGAGTCTGACTTAATATTTTGGCCTATTAAAGTTTCCCTAGTTAGGACTTGGGTCCCCTGTGCTAATTGTTCAACTTCTCTGTCATTCTATAGACAACAGTACTCATTGTACCCAATGGAATTCAGACACATGGCATTGAAAATCAGCTAGTAAATTTGGTGACTGTTTTTCTTCATAAAATTCTGCATTTGACATCTTCACCTTTCCCCCAGTGTATCCGTACATCAGAAATGTCACTATTCCAAGTGTCTTTTTAGTGTGGCTTCAGTATGGCTTCCTTTTAATATTGTACATACATTGTATCTTTGTTTTATGGTAATAAGTAATAAAAATGTAGACTTCATATTTTGTACAAAATGTCCTATGTACAGATTTAAAAAAAAAAAAAAGAGTTCATAGAAACTGCAAAAATAGGTAGGTGGCGCAATTATTTTTCTTTAGAAGATATCTGTAACTTTATGCTTGAGTGAAATGTTAAGTACCTACATATTTTTTAACACTTTGTAATTCAGAGATTTTTTTGTTTTGACATTGTTTATGAAGAGAAACCTCATACACTTGCCATTTAATATGCTCTTTTATCTAATTTTAAAAATTCTTAAAAATGGTGTATTATATGGACTCAATAAAGAACATGTGAATTTCACTGCTCACCATGAAGCTAACTTGAGCCTTGGCGTTGGACAAACTCGTTCTGGTGACTCTCGATTCCAGTGAGGGAAAAGCCTTCGTGAGAATGCCAAAGGAGAGGGCCAAGAGGCCCCTGTCCCCCTCCGCTTGGCACCCACTGTGCTACAAGCCACCAGCCAGAGACACCAAGGTGTTCTGCAGACCCCCAGTTTCTTCCACAGGAAAGAAGTGACTTGCTTGTATACCCAGAAAGTCAAGTGGGGTAGGCAAGTGTGAATCAGAATGCAATCTCTAGACACGGAATTGTCTGAGCCCTCGGGATTTAAAAAAAAAAAAAAAGCATCCTCACAAAGCATTGAATATAGAGGCAAGTCACTGAGAATCTGAATCAGGGGCTCCTAGCTAACCCACCCCCTTCTCAGTGCAGAGGTTCTCAAACTCTTCAGTAACACTTGCACATGAAAATAGGACCATAATTTAAGTGATTTTGCATACATTTTTGTGACTGAGCTCACCCAGGTTGGATTTGATCTGCGTCCCAGCAGGTACAAGATCAAATGAGATCTTTGGGCTGGTTTGGGAAAGGGATGCAGGCTGGGACCTTTGGTCCTCGGGTCTCTTTGACTCCCCTGTTGTGTATCAGAGCCTGGGATGGCTGTGGGATGGCTTACAGGGCAGGCGTCTGATACTTGTTGTGTGATTAGAAGTTGAACCACGGGCACCCACCATCCATCACCCAGGGGCAGGCAGCCAGGGAATGCTGTCTTCAACCCTGCTGTCACTCCCTATAAAGTGCAGCCCTGGGAGCAGACACTCATCCTCTGTTCCCACCTGGAGAAAGTGGGGAGCTGGCATAATCAGCAATTTCCAAAAGCATCACTTTGGGGGGATAGAATTTACCAGAGGTCACTACGATACAGGTCTGGGTTCCTGGGGTTTGTTTCATGGTAGCAAGAAACCCACGAGCGAAAATGAGAGGCTCCCTGGCTGCTTCCTGGAACCAGTGTGACAGCCTCAAAACACCAGTGGCGATCGTTCTGTCCAGGTTCAGACCCACTGCAAGTTTGCCGCACTCTTTGTTCGCCAGTGAGGCAACAAAGGCCCATAGACTGTTTCACTTGCCCAGGCTCAACCCAAGCAGCGTGGAGTCCAAGTCCAAACCCCTCCCCACCATGTCTTTCCTAGCGAAGCCCCCTAGAGGGAGGGCATCAGGGACAGCCATGAACACATGGTGAGGGCCGAGCGTGAGTTCTGCAGCATCATGCTGGGCTGTGGAGACATTAGAGGGACAGTGGACACATGGCATGCCCATAAGATGAGACCCGAGCGTGGGTACTGCAGCATCATGCTGGGCTGTGGAGACAGACGGGCAGAGACATGCCCATAAGGCGAGTGCCCAAAGTCTGGTCTCCCTACTGTGGTACACAGGACACAGCCCACAACCTACATGGCTGTAGGACACCCTGGGCACATAGTGGAGCCCTGAATGCCAGCTCCTCCTCATGTCGCTTTGCAGAACCCCCAGACACAGGGCAAGGAGTCACCTGGACTCGAGTGAAGGCTCTCTGATGCTGCATTTGAGTTCTGCAACTAGAGCCTTAGACATCATCTAGTCCGGTGGCTTCCCAACATGCTTTAGAAGTGACTGTTTTTATAGGAACTTAGTCATTTTTTACAAACATCTCACACTAAATTTCTATACTTTGAGAACATCAACACATTAGTTTCAACTCTTGTAACTATGTTGAATGTTGATAATATAAACCTATAAAATAAGTCTATCAATAAAAACTCAGCTCTTACAAATATTTGTTTTATATATTTGAATTTACAAAAGACTTCATTTAATTAAGAAATGGATTCCACTACCAAAATATTTGAAGGCAACTACGTTTAATTTTGGAGTCCTGGTGTGTGTGGCTCAGTGGGTTAATGCGCCCGACTGCAAAGTCATTTGAACGGCAAGATCGGCGGTTCAAGCTCACCAGCTGCTTCTCGGAAACCCTGTACAGGGTTTCTATGGGTCAGAACCGACTCCACAGCACTTCACAACAACAAGTTTAATTTAGGAGCCCCTGGGTGGCACTCAACTATGAGCCAAAAGGTTGGCGGTTTAAACCCACCCAGAGACACCTGGAAGATAGGCCTAGCAATGTTACCTCAAAGTCACAGCCATGAAGACTCAATGGAGCCCAATCCTCTGCCACACACAGGGTCACCATGAGTCACTCAATTCCGTGACAACTAACTGTCTGCTTCGGATTTTTGAACTTAACTCTTGTTTTAGTAGTCCCCAGAAGTGAAGAAATGTGCCTTGAGTAAACTTTAGCTGAATGTTTCCTCCACCCACCTGGCCTGCTGTCACATTCAAGTCTTTCTCATTTTCACAGTTGTTAAGTGCTGTTGAGTCAGTTCCAACTCATAGTGACCCATAGGGTTTCCAAGGAGCAGCTGGGGGTTTGACTCACCCTTGCAGTTAGCAGTCCAGTACTAAACCTATGGGGTCCCACCAGGACTATATATATATATATATGTTGTTAGGTGCCATCAAGTTCAAGCCAACTTATAACGACCTTATGCACAACAGAACGAAACACTGCCCCGTCCTGGCCAACCTCACAATTGGTTTGTTTGAGCCGATTGTTGCTGCCACTGTATTAATGTATCTTGTTGGGGATTTTTCTCTTTTTTGCTGACCTGCTACCAAGCATGATGTCCTTCCTTCTCCAGGGACTGGTTCATCCTGATGACATGTCCAAAGTCCTTGAGCCCAAGTCTTGCCATCCTCACTTCTAAAGGGGTGTTTGGCTGAAGTTCTACCGAGACAGATCTGGCCAGTAATGGCACTTCCGCGATTCTTTACCAACACGCTCATTTAAATAAAGAAATCAGGTCTTTTTCAGTCTTCTTCATTCATTGTACAGCTTTCACGTGCAAATGAACCCATTGAAAATACCATGACTTGGCTCTAGCGAACCTCAGTCCTCAACGTGACATCTTTGCTCTTGAACACTTGAGAGAGATTTCCGGCGACAGATTGTCCCAATGTAATATGCTATGTGATTTTACTGCTGCTCCTTGGGGATTGATTGTGAATCCAAGGAAGACGAAATCCTTGACAACTTCAGTCTTTAGGATTTTTGTTTTCTTTATGTTGAGGTGTAATCCATATTTAAGGTTACATTCTTTGATCTTCATCAGTAAGTGTTTCAAGTCCTCGTCCCTTTCGGCAAGCAAAGTTGTGTCATCTGCATATTGCAAGTTGTCAAGGAGTCTTCCTCCAATCCTGATGTTGCATTCTTCTTCATATAATCCAGCTTCTCAAATTATTGGCTCAGCATACAGATTGAATACATATGAAGAAAGGATACAACCCTGATCCACACCTTTCCTGATTTTAAACCACATAGCATCCCTTTGTTCTGTTCAAACAGCTGCCTCTTGGTCTATGTACTGGTTCTGCATGAGCACCATTAAGCATTCTGGAATTCCCATTCTTCACAGTATTAGCCACAGTTTCCTATGATGCACATAGTCAATAAAACACAAGTAAACGTCTTTCTGGTATTCTCTGCTTTCTGGTCCGTCTGACATCAGCAGTGATCTATCTCATTCCATGTCCTCTTCTGTGGATGTACTGTTGCAACAGTTTTTGTTCTCATCAGTAAAATGGTGCATGCTTGTGTTAGGAATGATATTGATCAATGATTTTTCACATTCCCTACGGTTACCTTGCTTTGACCAGGGCACAAAGAAGGATCTTTTCCAGTCGGTTGGCTTGAGAGCTGTCTTCCAAGTTTCTTGGTGTAGACTACCCAGTGTTTCCAGTGCTACATCTGTTTGTTGAAACATTTTAATTGGTGTTCAGTTAATTTCCTGGAGCATTGTTTTTCAATAATGCCTTCAGTGCAGCTTAGACGTCTTCAAGCCTCGACTTGCGATACTAAAGGATTCTGTGAGTGAAATATTCAAGATGCAACAAGCATCAAAAGAAGATGGGAGGGATACAAGGAATCACTGTACCAAAAAGAAATGGTTGATGTTCAACCATTTCAAGAGGTAGTATATGCTCAAGAGCCAATAGTACTGAAGGAAGAAGTCCAAGGTGAACTGAAAGCATTGGCAAAGAACAAGGCTCCAGGAATTGATGGAATACAAATTGAAATCTTTCAAGAAACTGATGCAGCTCTGGAGGCACTCACTCATCTATGCCAAGAAATTTGGAAGACAGCTACCACTACCTGGCCAACTGACTGGGAGAGATCCTTATCTGTGCCCATTCCAAAGAGAGGTAGCCCAACAATATGCGGAAATCAAAGAATAGTATCATTAATATAACGTGTAAGTAAACATTTGCTCAAGATAATTAAAAAACGGCTGCAACAGTACATTGTCAGGAACTGCCAGAGGTTCAAGTTGGATTCATATGAGGACATGGAACGAGATATATCATTGATGACATCAGATGGATCTTGGCTGAAAGCAGAGAATACCAGAAAGATGTTTATCTGTGCTTTATTGACTATGCATAGGCTTTCGATTGTATGGATCATGACAAGCTATGGACAACTTTGTGGAAAGTGAATATTCCTGTACATTTCATGAGGAACCGATACATAAACCAAGAGGCAATTGTTCGAACAGAACGAGGGAACACCAAATGGTTTAAAATTCGGAAAGGTGTGCACCAGGGTTGTATACTTTCAACATATTTATTCAATCTGTGTGCTGAGCAAATAATTCAAGAAGCTGGGTTATATGAAGAAAAACATGGCATCAGGGTAGGAGGAAGATTAGCAACCTGCAATATGCAGATGACACAACCATGCTTACTGAAAGTGAAGAGGACTTAAAATACTTCCTGATGAAGATCAAAGACCACAGCCTTTGGTATGGGTTGCACCTCATTGTAAAGAAAACAAACATCCTCATCACTGGATCAATAACATCAATATAAATGGAGAAAAGATTGAAGTTGTCAAAGATTTCATTTTGCTCAGATAAGCCATCAACACTCTTGGAAGCAGCAGTCAAGAAATCAAACAATGTATTGCCTAGGCAAACCTGCTGCATAAGACCTCTTTAAAATGTCAAAGAGCATAGATGTCAGTCTGAGGACTAAGGTGCACCTAACCTAAGCCATGGTATTTTCAATAGCCTTATGTGCATGTGGAGGTTGGACAATGAATAAGGAAGACCCCAGAAGATTTAACCAAAATGCTCCTTAGAAGCCAGAATGGCCAGACTTCGTCTCTCATACTTCGGCCATGTTGTCAGTAACTGGAAAAGGACATCATGCTTGGTAACGTGAAGGGTCAGCAAAAAAGAGGAAGACCCCCACCCCCACCCCCAATGAGATGGATTGGCACAGTGACAGCAGCGATGCACTCAAGTGTAGCAATGATTGTGAGATTGGAGCAGGACTGGGCAGTGTTTTGTTCTGTTGCACATAGGGTCACTATGAGTCGGTACCAACTCGACGGCTCCTAACAACAATTTCACTCCACATGTTTTCAAGGCTCATCCTCGTAACATGCATCAGAACATAATTTCTTTTCATGACTGAGCAATACTCTACACTGAGTTTGTCTACTCGTTGTTGCGGACCGTGTAAGACTGGTCAGAGGTTCGAGGCCCTATAGGCCCGAGTGTAACAAATGAGGCCACTGGCAGTTAATGGCAAATTGCTTTCATCTTAATATTATTACATGTATTAATTTAATACACGGAGCTCTTGGTAATCCACAGATAAATGTGATATTTTCCTAAAGCTAAGACTAAAGTTTGCAAGGTTAAGCCTTTCTCCAAAAGGATTAACTAAAAATATCTTAGCTACTTCTCGGTTCTTTGTTCTATAGACAAAGAACCCATCCTCCCTAATCCCTTTTCCAGGTGCAGCCCATTCACCTGGGTGTCTCCTGCAGAACTCTCACCTTCCCCCAACTAACCTCAGGGGCTATAGATATGTTAATTGGGCCTGAGAAACCAAGTTGCTGGCCTGGGATTCAAACCAGGGAAGTATGATGTAAAATTACCTGAATGTCTGGAAAAGTACTGATGTTAGCTGTACCTTGCCTTGGTCACTCCCAGCTTGATGTGAAACTCCTCCCCTAAATAAAGCAGAGGCCTGGGCCTCCCCAGGTGTGCATTACTGGTTGGAAGGCTTGGAGTAAAGATTGCGGTGCATTACTAGTTGGAAGGCATGCAGGAAAGAATGCAGGGCAGTGAGTCGCTGCCTGCAGAGACCATGATGCCTGTAGTCCCAAGCCTGCCCACCAGTGATGTATCCACCCTGGCTTTGGGGTGCCTCATTGTCTCCCTCCTTCTGTTTGTGTATTCTTTCGCTATCCCTATCGCCGCTGGATCTCCCCTCCTCGTGAACCAAACATTTGTGAACAACACAACTATGTCGAGGTCAGACCCCGACAACTCGTGTGTTGATGGACACTTGGGTTCTTGGCACATACTGGTTCTATGGATCGTGCTGTGGTGATCCTGGCTGTGTGATAAGGGATATAAGTGTGGCTGTGGCCAAATCCCTAAAAAACATGTCTCATGCACTGACTATATTATGTCAAGCACTGACTCCTAGAACTTATTTTTTGATTGGGGGAAGACAGTCAACAAGGAAATATCAGAAGTCCAGCCTAAATGCTCTTTAGAAGCGAGAATGGTGAGACTTCATCTCATATACGACGGACATGTTGTCAGGAGGGACCAGTCCCTAAAGAAGGACTTCATGCTTGATAAAATAGAGGATCAGTGAAAAAGAGGAAGACCATCAATGAGATGGATCGGTGCAGTGGCTGCTACAATGGGCTCAAACGTAGGAACGACCGTGAGGATGGCGCTGGATCAGGCAGTGTTCGTTGTATTGTATTTAAGGTCCCTATGACTCAACCGAGGAATCCTGGTGTGGCACAGAAGGTTAATGCTCTGGACTGCAAGATCAGATTGAACCACAAGGTCAGTAGTTCAGGCTCACCAGCCACTCCTCAGAAACCCTTTACAGGATCACGATGAGTCAAAACCAGCTTGCTGGCACTTAACACCAACAATCCAACCAAATCCATAGCACCTAACTGTAACATAAGAGCGCCATGAAAATGAGTCAGTGCCGTTGGGAGGAGCAGGCCCATGAGAATGGAACATTTGAGGGGAGCACTGAATGCCAAGAAAGTCCATCTTTAGAAAATCCCAGAGATGGTGGTCCAGGCTTGAGAGTACACAGCGAGGTCAGGAGGGGTGAAGAAACCTGACCCTCAGTGAGTCCAGGGTTTTATTTTGAGATGGGTGTCCATTTAAAGGTTCTAAGCAAGGGAGTCACACGAGCATTTGTGAAAAGATGAGTCGCCTGTTGTGTGGGAGGTGGATGGGCAGGGAGGCCAGCACACTGCCTGGAGTGTCCCCAGGGGTCTCAGCTGAACAGGGAGACATCCTCTCCTTTGAGAGATGTTCACTGCAAGGGCATTTGCATCCTTGGCTTAGGAACTGGGGACTGGATTTGTAGAGGGGCATGGAGGGAGAAAGCCTAGCGTGGAAGCAAGAACAGACAGATGAATTCTCCTGGCTTGGTCTGAAGGAGCAGGTAAACCTGAAAGGAGATGTTACCAGCTAACATGAGGTCACATCAGTGCAGGGTGACCCAGATTCCCATCCCTGAAGCATCCTATCAAGAGGAGATGTTTAAGAGCTGAGGAACACCTGGGGCCACCAGGTGCCTGGACAGACAAAGGGTCAGTCCCCCCCCCCCCCCCATTTTGAAGACAACGTGGTCTTGACCTGCTCACACCTTCAATTCACACTCCTGACCTCCAGAACTGGAGAGAATCCATTTCTGTTCCTACAAACCACCCAGTGTTGTAACAACAGCTCAGGAAAACCCATACTGACAGATACAAGCATCTCAATGAGCGTCAAGCTAGATACACACAGGGAAAATTCAGAATAATAAAATTGCTGCAAAACAATGATAAAGAGGAAGCTGGGAGGCCCGAGGGAGTGACCAGCATACAGCTGAGTGGAAGAGGTGATGGTCAGGGCTGGTTCGGTAAAGTCTGGGTGGCCTCTGGGTAAGTCCCTGGGTTTGTGTTCAACCATTAACTTAAAGGATGGCAGTTGAAACCCACTAACCAGCACCACCGAAGAAAGGCCCGGCAATATGCTTCTGTAAAGACTGCCAAGGAAACCTTGCAGGCAGTTCTGGTCTGCACGCTGGTCATTGAAAGCAACACAGGACAGCTGTGATGCAAAAGCCTAAGTGCCCCCACTGGAGTCTCACCAGCAGACCCAAACGGCAAGATGAGAGGGTGACCCCAAGAAGCTCTGTCTCCACGTGGGCAAGATGTTCACCCGAGCCTGCAGTCACGAACAGACAGGTGTGGAGGACCAGAATCACCGCTGTCCACTCTAGGAATGAGGTGGGGACTGTAAACCTCAGTGACAGCTGTGTTCCCGATTCCACGGTAGTGGCCAGGGTTCCCAGAGGAGACTGGCCTTTCTCTCACTGAAAGGGTCTCCCAGGAGCAGAAACTCTGAGCTGTGAGGAGAAGTCAGAGAACTGGACGCCAGGAGGCTGTGTAGTTCCTGGACATCCACAGCCCCACATGCTAGCTGGACTCACAGCATGCTGACTTGGCAGCGTACATTCTGAATGGGACATTCTAGGGAGAGAAGCTTCTGGAAGCCAGGCAGACTGAGCTTCCCATTCCAGGTCTGACCACCTCCTCGGGCCCTCATCTGTGAAACGGGGACAGCAGTTTCCACCTTGTAGGCCACCCTGTTGGCACAGTGGTTGAGCACTCGGCTGCTAACCGAAAGGTCAGTAGTTTGAACCCTTACCACCCACCCTGGGGAAAAGACTAGTCTGGTCCCATAAAGACGACAGCCTGGCAAATCCTGTGGGGCAGCTCTGCTCTGTTGAACAGGGGCCATCGGTCAGAATGGACTCTACAGCCCCTCACAGCAGCAACAGGAAATGACACTAGACAAAGGCAGTACTTCTGTCAGAACCGCATCACATCTGGCTCACATCAAGAAACCAGATGTTCCAAGAAGGAAACAGGCTCCCACTGAGCTGGCCATCCCAGGCTCAAGAAACAAATTAAAACTGCTGACGGGGAGGCAGGGGAGAGAGCATTTGAATTACTATTGATGTATATGCAGGTGAGCCTTTCAGCTTGCTTCTAGGAATTTATCCCTCAGTAAGAAGCTCTGGTAGCGTAGTGGTTACGAATCGGGCTGCGAAACTTAAGGTCAGCGGTTCGAAACTACCAGCTGCTCCGCGGGAGAAAGATGAGGCTTTCTACTCCCGTAAAGATTTACACCCTCGGAAACCCTGTACAGGGTCGCTATGGGTCAAAACTGACTCAACGGCACTTAACAACAACAACAACAATGGTGCTATAGGATAAGCACTGGACCACAAGGCCGGTTTGAACCGAAATGGCAGCGGTTCAAACTCACCAGGAGTCCTTGGAAACCATACAGGGTTGCTATGAGTTGGAAACAACTCCATAGCACTGAACAACAACAAAAATACAAAAGCATGGTGGTGGTTGTGTGCCATTGAGTTGGTTCTGACCCATAGCGACCCTGTATAGGGTTTCCAAGGCTGTCAATCTTTACGGGAACAGAAAACCTCATCTTCCTCTGGCAGAACAGCTGGTAGATTCCACCTGCTGACCCTGAGGTTAGCACAACTCACAAGCCACAATGCTACCAGGGTTCCTTCAGTATGAGTTGCACCTCAATGTAAAGAAAATTAAAATCCTCACCACTGGACCAATAAATACCATCATGATGAATGGAGGGGAAGCTGAAGTTGTCAAAGACCACATATAGCTTGGATCAACCAACAACACCCATGGAAGTAAAAGTCAAGAAATCAAACAACATACTGCATCAGGCAAATGTGCTGCACAAGACCTCTTTAAAGTATGTAAAGGCAGAGATATACCAGTTTGAGGACTACGGTGAACCTAACCCAAGCCATGGTATTTTCAGTAGCCTCACTGCACGTGAAAGTTGGACAGTGAGTAAGGAAGACTGGAGACTTGATGCATTTGAATTGTGGTGTTGAAGAAGAATACAGAAAATCCCACAGGCTGCCAGAAGAAGAAACAAATCTGTCTTGGACGAAGTATAGCCAGAATGCTTCTTAGAAGTGAGGCTGACCAGACTTTGTCTGAAATATTTTGGTTATGTTAACAGTAGGGACCAGTTCCTGGAAACAGTCATGATGATTGGTAAAGTGGAGGGGAACTGTAAAAGAGGAAGACCCCCAACAAGATGGGTTGACACAGTGGCTGGCTCCAGGCTCAAGAGACACAACAACCGTGAGGTTGTTGCACAGCCAGGCAGGCTTCGGTCGCTGCGAGTTGGAACAATATTATGCACGTTGTTTAAAAATTTGTTTCATCTAAAAAAAATGTCTCTTTGATAACATTTCATGTGGCTATACCTAGTTTTTGACTCCTGGTGTGGCACTGTGGGATCGGCACTGGATTGCGCCTTGGAAACCTTAAACAGGGTCACTATGAGTCGGAGCTGAACAACAACATATATAGTTTTAACACAATCTTTATTTTTAACAATCTTTGAAATTGAAGTCTAAGATCAATGGTAACAGTTAAAGGTATACACTAATTTTAGTCTACAGCTCAATGAGATTTTGCATATATCTATATATACACACCCATGCATTTTTTTAAAAGTTTTTATTGGGAATTGAGTGATGGTTTAAATGGGATAACATCAGTTTTACACTCATCATTTTGTTGCAATGATTACAGTCACCTCGGTGCATCATCATTCAACAGTATCTGCTTCTGTTCCCTCTGTTTTTATGTTTTTGGATGTACACAAAAACACTCAGGAACATATAATCATTTAAACAACCCAAGGGCACATTCTGCAAGCCTGCCTCCTGGCTGCCAGCACTCAGTCTTTCTCTTTCCATGAGTCTAGAGTCCTCAGCTGCTCCCTCTCTCTATGTCCTCATCTCTGCCTCCATCTCTGGTGTCGCTGCTTCTCTGGATAGGGTCCCACATTCCACTCATACTCTTCTCCCTTGATGGTCCTAGGGTCCTCTGTTCCTGGAATGTAAAATACCCCTCCCCTTTTGTTACAAAAGCTCTACTTTTACTGTTGTGACAATCACAATTAGTCATGATAACAGTTACTCACTATTGAATCATAAGAAGCTTATCCCCACCATGTATTATTTTTTAAACAAACATATTAATAATAACAATAGCTAACACATTTACTATGGTCCAGGACTCTAAATGTTTTAACATAGCACTTTTTAAAAAAGGTTATTGTCGTAGATTGAATTGTAGTCCCCAAAAATATGTCTCAGGTTGACTGGCTCATGATTCTCAGAGGCTTAGCAGTTAAGGGATGGTCCCCCATGATGTGATGTGATGTGATCAACCACCAAGAAGATTAAGGGTGGTCTGCAATACCCTTAATCTCATTGTAACCCTGAGCCCATGCCAGGGAGTTTCCCAGGGGTGTGGCGTGCAACACCTTTGATCTTACAAGAGATAAAAGGAGAGAGAAATGAGCAGAGAAAGAGTGTCCTACTACTGCCAAGAAAGACGAGCAGGAAGTGGAGCGTGGATGCCTGCACTGTGAAGTCCTAGCTTCAGGGAGAGATTAATGCTGTAACACACGGAGCTCTCCAAGGATGCTGGATGTCCAGATGTTGAAAGAAGACAAGGCCCTTTCTCCAGAGCAGCTGCTCTGCATTTGGACTC
>NW_006408543.1:10213577-10220353 GCF_000296735.1 Chrysochloris asiatica
AACTGGTATGAGAAAACATACTAAGAGTGGTCCTCAAGGCCTTTGCCAGATGTGTGTGAACAGCCTTTCTAATTCTTGGCATTCTATTAAAATACAGATACACAGAAAGTGCAAGATGTCTAGGATTTGAAGTGTGTGTGGAATTTTCAAAAATCAATAAATACAAATCATTATATTTTTTTAAATTGTTTTTCAAAAGAACTTGGGGAGGAAATACAATGACAGTCATGAGACTCACAGGACAACCTGTTTTTCCGGGTTCCAAACATTTCCCACTGGGACTGCTTGTGGTCTTATTACTTCTCACCGCTCTCTACAGTGAAACTTGTGAGAGCCGGAACTCAATGGGACTGCCCCGTTTTTCCAGGTCTCACAGATACAGCCACCACTTTTTGTCACTCAAATATATTTAGTGGAAAACATTTGAGTTTTCCTTCTCTGACAGGTTCTGACTTCCACAGTTTTACTATATCCATCACTGTATACACTAAGGAAACAAGGAGATGTGGTGATATTTCTGACAGTGCATTTATTTGACATCTAGAGGGAAAGAAAACCAAAGACCTCGTGGAGTTGGAGTTGTTTCATCTGCCTCTGAGAAAGCCCTCTTAGAGCATAAATGAAAAATATATAACTCGCGAGTGTGTAAGCAAGCCACCAGCATATTCGATTCTGATAATAAAGAAACGCTCATCGAAGTGAAGGAGGCAGTCCAGATGGTGAGCAATCTAAACAGGAAGAATGCTGAGATGCTTTCAGGGATTGGAGAGTTTGATTGAAGTCCAGGATGAAATGCTTCAGCAAGAGCCACAAATGAAGCAGCTACACGTGATGAGCTTAAGGAGAAGCTCTTCCCTTATGAATGTAGTATATTTCAGACTTCATTTAAAGCATCATCATCAGGATTGTCCAGAAGTTTGAGGGAAAGAACCAGAAGTCCAGGTCTTCCAGCTCTGTTATTAAAAGCAAGAGGTCTTCTGGGAGCTGAAGAGCACCTGGGAGACATGAGCCATCAATTAGAGAAAGTCCAGAGGAAGTCAATGAGATGACCAGTCTTCTAAAACATACCAGTATAAAGACCAGTCACATGCTACTATTCATTACCTTCTGAAACTGTATATTTTCTGAAAAATTACTGTATATATAAAGTGTTTTTATCATCACTATTTTTAAACAAAGAAAATGAGTTTCATTGTTTTAACCTGATTTGATTATAAGTACTTTAAGTTAGCTTGTAAGACACCAAACAACCAATTGATAAAAAGCCAATGTAAATCAAAGATAAAGTTCAGAAGGCAGGGAGGGTAAATGGGGGAGGGACTGGAAGGACAGCTGTTGCATTGTGGGAATTACAGTCAGTGTCAGAACACAAAATGTCTATGAATTGTTGAATTGAAAACAAATTTGCTCTGTAAACTTTCATCCAAATCTATCACAAACATACATGCAAACCTAATGTAAACCCCCAAAGGAACTGTTGTAATGACTTACATTTACTTTTAATATCAACGCATTAGAATTTATTACCCCATACAACGTCAGTTTGTCGTGCTGTGGTGGCTTACCTGTTGCCGTGATGCTGAGAGCTGTGCTGTTGGCATTCCAAATACCAGTAGGGTCACCCATAGTGGACAGGCTTCAGCAGAGTTTACAGATTAAGAACAGACTAGGAAGAAGGAATCAGACAACATATTGCATTAGGCAAATCTGCAGCACAAGACCTTTTTAAAGTATTGAAGAGCAAAGATGTCAGCTTGAGGACTAAGGTGTGCCTGACCCAAGCCATGGTGTTTTCAATAACCTCATGTGCATGTGAAAGCTGGACAGTGAATAAGGAAGACTGTAGAAGAATTGATACATTTGAGTTATGGTGTTGGAGGAAAATATTGCAAGTGCCATGGGCTGCCAAAAGAACCAACAGATCTGTGTTGGAAGAAGTGCAGCCAGAGTGCTTCTTGGAGGCCAGAATGGCCAAACTTCATCTCTCATACTTGAGACATACTGTCTGGAGGGACCAGTCACTGGAGAAGGATATCATGCTTGGTAAGGTGGAGGGTCAGAGGAAGATCCCCAGCGAGATGGACTGGCAAAGTGGCAGCATCAGTGTACTCAAGCATGGGAACAATTGCGAGGTTGGCCCAGGACTGGGCAGTGTTTCATTCTGATGTGCACAGGGTCACTATGAGTTGGTACCGACTCGATGGCACCTAACAACAATAAAAAGAAAGGAATAGACAGTCCACTTGTGAGGGATTCGCCCCTGAACACTTTCACAGTTCTACTATATACATCACTGTATACATGAGAATCTGTTATTCATTATACATACAAAATTATGTATCCCTCATTCCATGTCCTCTTCTGAGTCTGGACATGAATTTCTGGCAGCTGCTTGTCGATATATTCTTACAGCCATTTAAAAATTATCTTCAGCAAAATTGTACTTGCATGAGATATTAAGGATATTGTTTGATAATTTCTGCATTCCATTAGGTTGCTTCTCTTTGGAATGGACACATATATGGATCTCTTCCAATCAGTTGGCCAGGTAGCTGTCTTCCAAATTTCTTGCCATAGATGAGTGAGTGCCTCCAGGGCTATGTCAGTTTGTTGCAATATTTCCATTTTTATTCCATAATTTCCTGGATCCTGGTATTTCACCAATGCCTTCAGAGTGACGTGGATGTCTTTCTTCAGTACTATCAGTTTTTGGTCATAAGCTACCTCTTGAAATGGTTGAACACTGACCATTTCTTTTTGGTACAATGACACTGACTTTCCAACTGCTTTTGATGCTTTCTACATCATTCAGCATTTTGCCCATAGAATCCTTCATTATTTCAAGTTGAGGCTTAAATTTGTTTCTTCAGTTATTTCAGCTTGAAAAATGCCAAGAGTGTTCGTCCCTTTTGGTTTTCTAACTCTAGGTCTTGGCACATTTCATTAGAATACTTGACTTTGTCTTCTTGAGGTGCCCTTGGAATTTTTCTGTTTGTCTGTTTGTTTGTTTGTTTTTTAAGGTTTTTATGGTGGATTGAGTGAAAGTTTATAGGGCAGATCATCAGTTTTACATTCAACAAATCATACACCTTGTTTCATTACAATGATTACAATTCCCTCCAAGTACCGTCAGTTAACAGTCTTTCTCTCTATTCATTTTAGCACTTAAAAACAAACAAACAAACACTTATGCTTATATAATAATTCACACCACCAAAGGGCACATTCTGCCTCCTGGCTGCCATCTCTTAGTCCCTCTCTTCCCATGAATCTAGAGTCCTCAGCTGCTCCCTCTCTCCATGTCCCCATCTCTGGTGTCACTGCTTCTCTGGATAAGGCCTCTCATTCTACTTGTGCTCTTTTCCCTTGATGGTCCTAGGATCCTCTGTTTCTGGGCTGTAAGATTAACTACTCCCCAGTTTCTGTTACAAAACTTCTACCTTTACAGTTGTGACAGTTGCAATTAGTCATGATAACAATTACTCACTGTTGAATTATAAGAATCTCATCCCCATCTCTTTCACCAGACATCTAGACAAGATGAAAACTATTCAGTGGGGATTCTTTCTTCCCCCACACACTATTAAACTAAGCTCTCCCTTGAAACCTTGTAAGCCAGTCACTGTGTGCCTTTATCGCCCCCTCATTTTAGGTAGCCAATGTCTAAGTTGCCCGTCCCTATCTACCCTGTGTAGAGGGGATAGCAGTGATACTTGATGTGAAGATTCCTTCCCTCTCTGTTGGTAGAGTTGCTAACTCCATGAGTGTAGGTCAAGTTCATCATATTATAGCAGTTTACCCTCGTTTCCTCTATCAAAAATTATTTTCTTTTTCTTCTTTTTTTTTAATCTTCCTCTAGTCGAATTGTGATTATCAAGCCATCAAGGCTAGGTCAAATGGATACTATCTGCAAGTTTGGGTGTTCTTGTGTGACTCCCCTCACTTCATATCAGCTGGATGCTTCACTCTCAGCTCTAGGCCTCTTTGGCTATGTCCTTGTCTATGAGCTCAGGAATCCCCATTTCTCACCACACTTTGGACCAATTAGCCCTTCCCTTCTCTCTCTCATGTCCAGGTCAAAGGAAGTCTGTGGACTGTGGTTGAACTCAGCCCATTTCTTCATTGCTGCTTTTCTCCCTCTTCCACTCACCAGTAGACCAATATGGGCACCAGCAAGCTTACATGCCTGCTCATGTGTTCTCTTTGAGTTTCAGTCTTAGAGGGGGTCTGCTCAGCTCTCTTGCTTCCTCATTTCTTCCAGATGTTTTAGCATTTCTATGCTGGAGAGCAAATTTCAGTCTCTTTTGACATGCATTTTGGTCTTTTATTTCTTTTGTGTCTTTTAAATGACCTTTTGTTTTATTCCTGTATGATATTCTTGATGTCATCCCACAGCTTTTCTGAGCTTTGGTCATTGGTGTTCAATGCATCAAATCTGTTCTTATGATGCTTTCTATATTCAGGTGGGATTTACTCAAGGTCATATTTTGGCTCTCATTGTTGTTAAGTGCTGTTGAGTTGGTTCCAACTCATAGCGACCCTGTACATGGTTTCCAAGGTTTTAAATCTACTTGGGAGCAGAAAGCGTCATCTTTCTCCTGGTGGAAATATGGGTATTATCCTATCACAGATGGTATTGTATTTCAAGATAGCTCTTGAAATGTTCATTTTGATGATAAATGCTATGCCAGTCCTCTTCAATTTGTCATCCCAGCATAGTAAACCATACGATTGCTGTTGTTAAGTGCTGTCCAGTAGGTTCCAACTCATAGCGACCCTGTATAGGGTATCTGAGGAGTGGCTGGTGAGTTTGAACCACTAACCTTGCAGTCCAGTGCTTATCCTATAGTGCCACACCAGGACTCCAAAAACACAATCAGATTCCAAATGGCTAGTACCAGCCCATTTCAGTGTACTAATGATAGCTTCCAATTTCCCTATCTTCATACTTTGTACATTGCATGTTCCGGTTATTAGTGGATGCTTGCAGCTGCTGCTTCTCCTTGTGTTCTCCACAGTGGTTTATGAAATCCAAATTGTGTCGGCAATGTTAGAGACAGAGAAGGAACCTAACAGACCAGTCTAACCGCATCCAAACACCTGGCACTTGAATCAACAATTCCAGGAAACTAAGTCTAACATACCTTCTGAGAAATAGAAAGGCCTTAAGAAAAAAGGTGCAAATGCAGAATATGTCACCAATCAGAATTCATTCTGCCACAAAGCAGAATTAAACCTGAGACCAGTCTCGCGTTCACTTTTCCTTTTCTAAGAAGTGTACCATTGAAGTACACCACCTTAATAAACCTTGCTTGCTGCTTGCTTTTTGATCATGTGTGCTGTTGGCGCCAACCTCGTGGGTTTTGCTAGGCCTGCAGAAGTCAAGTTATTGGACCCTAGCAGGCAATAGCAAATATCCCGTGGGAAAACATTTAGTTGTGCACGGTATGTAACTGGGAGAAAGAAGATTCTCGCTTCCGTTTAATATGCCAGTTTGAACGTCTGGGCCCGGCTATGCTGCCAAAGGGCACACAGGGAAACCAGGCAGGGCTCAGCTCTGGAGGCTCCCGTCCTATAGGAGTTCCCCGTATTTGGATCTAATGAAAGGCACGCACCCCCAAGCTCACGAAAGCACCTCTATAGCCTGCCCTGGATATAATGGGGGTTTGTCAGACCACAGAAACTCAGCCATGAAGCACGGCTGGTGTTCTAGTCTAGTTGGAGCAACAAGGATGAGCACAAATGAGTAGAGGGTGAGCCAGGCCGGAAAGAAGGCAGTGTGGAGGCGAGCGCCCAGCGGCAGGGAGATGATGACTGTAGAAGAGCCTGGATCCGAGTCTAGAAATGTGCCCTATTCTCCAGGTAACAGGTAATTAATCACCAGGCTTTCGAGTTACGGAAAGGATCACATCAAAGCAGGCTCAGAAAGATGACGTACGCAGAGAGCGACAAAGCGCCCGGTGCATTGTGGGCCCTAAAAGCTCTACATGGACGCCTGGTCTCGCGATACAGCGAGATTCACGCGGGCGACCTCGACTTGGCAGGGAGGGGATTGACAAGATTGCCCTTCCTTGGTGTAAAAGCCCCATCGCCTGGCAGGATGGGCCAATCACAAAGCGTCTCTCTCTTGGCCCCTGGGATTGATCCGAGTGCTCACATGACGGAGCGGATCGTGGGCACGTGACCGAATCAATCACGTGAGTGGACCGGCAGCGTCCTTGGTGGTTTGTTGTTGTTACGTGCCATCCTGTGGGTACGACTCATAGTGATCATGAACAGCAGAATTAAACACTGCCCTATCCTAGGCCACCCTCACTATTGTTGCCACGCTCGCTTGAGGACATTGATGCTGCCACTTTGCCTATCCATCTTGCTGGGGGGTCTTGCTCTTTTTCTCTTACCCGCCACCTTACCAAACGTGATATCCTTCTCCAGTGACTGGTCCCTCCTGACAGTATGTCCAAAGTATGAGAGACGAAGTTTGTCCATCCTGGCCCCCAAGGAGCACTCTGGCTGCACTTTTTTCAACACGGATCTATGGGATCTTTTGGCAGCCCATGGTACTTTCAATATTCTCCTCCAACACCATAACTCAAAAGCATCAATTCTTCTTTATTTACTGTCCAGCTTTCAAATGCATATGAGGTTATCGAAAATACCATGGCTTGGGTCAGGTGCATCTTAGTCCTCAAACTGACATCTTTGCTCTTCAACACTTTAAAAAGGTCTTGTGCAGCAGATTTGCCTAATGCAATACGTCGTTTGATTTCTTGACT
>NW_006408543.1:10221965-10224201 GCF_000296735.1 Chrysochloris asiatica
TGAGGTCCATGTGTATAGTCGTCTCTTATTCTGTATAAAGAAGGTATTTGAAAGATGCAAATAAAAACAACAATGAGATATCACATCAAACCAGCAGAAATAGCAAAGCTTAAAAAGAACAAAGAAGAAAATGGAAAAAATAACAAATGCTGGCAAAGATGTGGAAAGACTGGGACCCTCCTACATTGTTGATGGGACTGTAAAATGGGTCAACCACTGGAAAACAGTATGGTGCATCCTCAGAAAGTTGGAAATAGAAATACCATGTGACCCAGAAATCCCTCTACTTGGTATATGTGCAAAAGTAATAAGAACAAGGACAAAAGTAGATATCTGCATACCGATGTTCATCACAGCACTATTCACAATAACAAAAAGATGGTGACAGCCTAAATGCCAATCAATGGATAAGCAAACTTTAGTACATACACACAGTGGAATACTCTGCAACGTTGAAGAATAATGATGAATCAGCAAAGCATTTTATAACATGGATGAACCTGGAGGACATTATGCTGAGTGAAATTAGTCAGTCACAAAAGGACAAATATTGCATGGGACCACTATTGTGAAAATTCAAGAAAAGGTTTGCATACTAAAAGAAACAGTCTTTGATGGTTACCAGGGGTAGGAGGGAAGAGTGAGTAAGTAATTCACTGGCTAGAGGGTAAGCACATGTTAACTTGGATAATGGGAGGGCCATATACAAGAAGAAGGAGATTGGCAGAAGAATGATGAAGACAGGTGAAGTCACAGGGAGGTATGCATGGGCTAAAGGGGAGAGAGGTAAATAGTGATCTATACACAACCTTGGAACAACAGTGGTCTGCAGGCAGATACATGGAGAGAGACACAGGCTGAGTGGGGGTGGGAGGAAGAGTGGAAGTATACTCAAGATATAGAATAGAAGAGTTTGAAAGGGGATGAAATGAGTACTTATCTTTCCTGCAAATACAACTATGAATGTGGTGGAGCATACAATGGTCAAAATGATGAAAATTTCCTAGTTATTATCAAATATCATAAGGCAATGAGTTGCTGGACCTGGGGGGCTCAGGACTATAGTCTCAGGGGACACCATGGTCAAATGGCATACCATACCCCACAAAGACAATGTTCTAAATCCTACTTTGGTGAGGAGTGACAGGGTTCTAGGAAACTTATGAGCAGCCATCTAAGGTGCAGCTGTTGATTGGTCTCTCCATGTGCAGAGGAAAGAAGAATGGTGAGAACTGAAGAGGCTTGGAATCAATTAGTCCAACAGATTCATGGACCATGTGACCCTCAGTCTCCATGACTCTGAGACCAGAAGAACTAGATGGTGCCCGGCTGCCACTACCTACTGCCCTGAAAGAGATCCCATTAACGGGTCCCAGATAGAGTGGGAGAAAATGTGAAACAAAACTCAAAATTACTAAAACAACAACGGTAGCAACAACAAAAAGGCCAGAAAGAGACAGGAGGAACCTGATTCTATGACCCTTGACCCCAATTCAGGTCTGGAAATGAACTCACCCTTGTAGCCCAATTTTGAGCCAAGCAGTAGATAGGTATATAGGGGTGGGGGACAGCAGCCCCTGTAAGGAATGCTCACCATGGATTGGTCAATCAGTATAATCAAAATGGCAGCATTTACCTAAGGACCACGTTGAGAAAGGATGGAAGGTGAGTGGAATGGGAATAGGAGCCCCAAGTAGGATGGAGGATCACTGTTGTTGCATGCAGGGGAAGAAGAACACTGCTCCGAGGCCCACGTGAGACAAGGAGTGAGGAAAAGCTCATTCTAGTATGAAATGGCCTCATCGGATCATGTGGTGCCCGCAAGTGTCTTCATTCCTGCCTGCTCAGCACCATCTCAGAAAGTCAAATGGGGACCAGGGACTGACCACTGAGCAGAGCCCAATGTCCTGGGCTGATGTCATCGGTCATCTGTAGATAGTAGTTGTGTGGTGGCCCTGCACCCACTAGATCCAAGCATCTGACTTTTCTTATCTTTTTAAATATTCACAACATCAGTGAGGGGTCAGTAGCGTCTGAGAGGCCAACAGACTGGGCTAAGAATGCACAGCCAGGAAACGGAGGTCCCAGAAACCAGACACTCCATCAGGCAGTTCTTGCACCCTGACAGGAGAGTGTGGAGAGGCCAACCAGGAGTCCTCCTCCTGCCTGTAGAGTTGACATCCGCCATCCTTAACTCTGTCTCCTACCTTAGATACCTGGGAGGCTCAGCAAGGAG
>NW_006408543.1:10231571-10240540 GCF_000296735.1 Chrysochloris asiatica
TCATAGCGATTCTGTATAGGGTTTCCAAGGAGTGCCTAGTGAGCTTGAACTTTCACTCCAACCTTGCAGTTCAAACCGACATTGCAGTCTAGCACATTAACCCACAGTGCCACACCAGGACTTGACTACAGGGATGGATAGTCATATAAAAACTGATAAATTTCTCTCGAAGCACTGCACAAAATTTTTAGTGACAGTCATTTTGGTGTCACCCCTTCTGAAAGTGTGACTTGGTACAGTCCACATCCCTTGGACCCCCTAGTGAGAATACAGGAGCCCCAGTTGCCTGGCATCTTGAGCCCCTGTTACATCCGGTGCCATAGAGTCTCAGGCCAGACCCCAGAAAAGAGTGAGGGAGGAAGAAACAGGCTTCCAGAGCTGGAAGGAAGGGTGTTCAGTGTCACCGAGTGGGTTTCGACTCATAGCCACCAGGTCACAGCAGAATCAAACACTGCTGGTCCTGAGCTATCCTCATAATTGTTACGTTTGACCCAATTAGTGTTTTACACTCTGTCCATACATCTTGTTGGGCATCTTCCTTTACAATGAATCTTCACTTTTTCAAGCATGTTGTGCTTCTCCAGGAAGTGGTCCCTCTTGACAACCTTTGGTATTTTGTCCAAATACAAAAGACCTGGAATACTCACCGTGCTGCAGGCTTCTAAGGAGCATTCTGGCTGTACTTCTTTCAAGGCAAATTTATTTGTTCTTCGGACAGTCCATAATACTTTCAATATTCTTCACCAACACCACATCTCAAATGCAGCAATTCTGTGGTCTTCCTGACTCATTGTCCAACTTTCACATGCATATGACTTGGAGTCAGTGCACCTTAGTCCTCAAAGTGACATTTCTGCTCTTGAACACTTTAAAAAGGTCTTGCGCAGCAGATTTGCCTAATGCAATACGTCATTTGATTTCTTAACTGCTGCTTCCATGAGTGTTGATTGTGGATCCAAGTAAAATGTCTTTGACATCTTCAATCTCTTCTCCATTTATCATGATGCTATTTATTGGTCCAGTGTTGAGGATTTTTGTTTTATTTACATTGAGGTGCAATCCGTATTGAAAGTTGGAGTCTTAGAGTTTCATCAATAAGTATTTTAAGTCCTTTTTGATTCCTGGAAGCCTGATCATGTCATCGGCATAACGAGTCTTCCTCCAATCTTGATGCACATTCTTCGTCATGTAATTCAGATTCTCATACTTGCCTAGTATACATATTGAATGAATGTAGTGAGAGGATACACCCCTGACGCACACTGTTCCTGATCTTAAACCACCCATTAGCCCCTTGTTTGTTTGAACAACTGCCTCTTGGTCTGTGTACAGGTTCCCCATGAGCACAATGAAGTGTTCTGGAATACCTATACTTTTCAATGTTATCCATAGTTTGTTATGATTCACATAGACAATAAAGCACAAATAAACTTCCTGGTATTCTCTGCTTTTAGCCAAGATCTGTCTGACATAAGCAATGATGCCCGTAATTCCATACTCTCTTCTGAATCTGTCTTCAGTTTCTGAAGTATCTTCTGCAAAAATTTCACTGCATGCTATATTAATGATACTGTTAGATGGATTGGACATTCTGTTGAGTTACCTTCCTGTGGAATGGGCGTAAATATGGATCTCTTCCCATCGGTTGGCCAGGTAGCTGTTTTGGAAGGAAGGATCAGATGAGAAATGGACAAAGGCACGAAGAGAACCATCCTACCCCCAGCTTAGTTCATTCAGCTCATCATGTATCTACTGAGCATCTGCTGGATGCTACTTTTCTAGGCTCTGGGGATCTAGCATTAGACAAAAGTGACACAATTCTTCTCGGGCCGAAAAGAAACAATACACAAGATAAATACATATTTCATACTGTTGTTATGGGGGCAGAGGGGGGTGGAGCTGGAGAGAGACTAGAAAGGGCCCAGGGGACAGGGAAATTTTTTACATAAGGAGCAGAGAAGGCCTTCATGAGAAGGTGACTTTTGAGTGAAGACCTGAAGAAAACAAGAGAAGAGCATTACAGACAGTATCCAGCACATGCAAAGGCCCTGGGGTAGGAGCCTGCTTAGAATGGAGGGTGGGTTTGAGTAGAGGGAACAGAAAAGGACTTGGTATTTAACTCGGAGTGAGATGGCACAAGGATCTAGGGACTGATGTGGTCCCCCTCTATCAGGGAGGCTCTGCCGCCCTGTTGAGAATGAACTATATATAGGTGACTGTCTTATAGACTGGGTTCTATAGAAGAGTAAAACTAACAAAGTGTGTGTGTGTGTGTGTGTTTGTTGTTGTTGTTAAGTGCTATCGAGTTGGTTACCTATATAGGGTTTCTAAGAAGCAGCTGGTGAGCTTGAACCACCAACCTTGCAGTCTGGCACATTAACCCATACATACATACATTGTTGTTAGCTGCCATCAAATTGTTTCTGGCTCACAGTGACCCTAAGAGAACGAGGCACTGGCCTGGCCTGGGTCACCCTCACAATAATTGCTGCAGCCTTGGTGTCAATCCGCCTTTCCTTAAGTAGCTTCATTTTTTTCACTGACCCTCTACTTCAAAAGCATGTCCTTTAGGGACTGGTCCCTCCTGATAAGTTGTCCAAAGTACATGAGACAAAGTCTCACCATCCTCCCTTCAGAGGAGCATTCTGACTGTACTTCTTCCAAGACAGATGTGTTCATTCTTTTGGCAGTCTGTGCTAGATTCAATAAATATATAGGAAAAGATTTATTTCAAGGAAATGGTTCACACAACTTTGGAAGCTGACGAGTCTGTGAGTCACGAGAAGTTGGAGGTTTCTCATGCGTGACTCACAGAGTTGCGGGAGCGGAAAAAGCCAACACCTACAGGTCCGGCTTCTCACATCCCCAGAGCTGGAGGTCGGAGGATGACCAGATGAATGCAGGCGTGAGAGAGAGCTAGCCTTGTCAGGACACTATAGCAGGAATATAGGTCACGTCCCCAAGGAAACGCCTCTTGCAGCTGATTGGCTGCTCACATCAGATCACAAAATGGAACGGAGAATCGTAGGCTAGCCAAGTTAACACAGAACATTCACCATCAAGATAGCAGGGAGGTCAGCAAGTAGACTAAGGAGAAAATCTAGGCAGGAGGTAAGATGGCAGGAACCATGGGGCAGCCATACATAATGGATTCCGGTGACAGATCTGAATCTTTGGCCACAAACTGACGGTGCTAGAAACCTAACTTCCTTCACCTTTATAAAGGTGTCCCAACACCTTTCTTTCTGCTTCAGTGACAGAAAATCAGACCCGGTCCATCCCTTCTGTTCCAGAGGTTATGGTGAGCACATTGAGGGGGACCGGCAGGGGGAGAATCTGGTGTCCTGCTGCCCCTAAAGTGTCCACTGGGATCCGCAGAAACCTCCTCATGAAGCAAAGCCTGGAGCAGAGCGCATTCCACTTCGTGTCCAGCTTCCCCTCATCTTCTGTGTGGCGGAAACATCAGCTATGCCAGGCTGTCCAGCTGTCTGCCCATCCAGTCCCTGGCACTGGGGAGAGCTGGCCCTGGACAGTGATTAGCAGCAGGCTGAAACGAATTAGGCCTTACTTCATGGGTGCAGAACAGAGGAGGTGCAGAGAGGTGAAATGATTGTTCCTCATCTTCTATTTGCTCAACTTACAAAATGAATAGTTGGAGGTGCTTTAATATAGGTGTGGCACTGGACCGCAAGGTCGACTGGAACTAAAAGGTCAGCAGTTCAAACCCACCAACCAGTTGCTCCTCGGAAACCCTATACAAGGTCGCTATGAGTCAGAACCAACTTGACAGCACTTAACAACAATATAAAGAAACAGCAATTGGTGTGTATAGAGGGTGAGGGAAAGAGAGGGAGAACCCTAGACTCAGATACAACAACAATTGTGAGGATGATGCTGTTGTGCATGGGGTCACTGTGACTTGGAACTGACTCAATGGCACCTAACAACAACAACCACATGACTGACATCAAGCTTACAATAATGGCAGTGTGGGAGAGGGGTGGGGGATCCCTCTACTGTGATAAAGAATTGTTGTTAAGGGCTATTGAGTCGATTCCAACCCACAGCAACCCTGTATAGGGTTTCCAAGGAGTGGTTGGTAAGTTTGAACCGCTGACCTTGCAATTCAAACTGAGGTAGTGTTGCATCTCAGTTTACCCAGATGACCACTCAAGACTCTCAGGATCAGTAAGGAAGATTTTATTAGCTGGCCAGCGACTACAGCCTCCCTAAAAGCGGGGAAAAACTGCAGCCCCGACCCAGTTTTTCAAGGAGTATTTATACAAAGGCAGTCTGACATTATCTTGTACAAACCAAGGGTATGATGTATGCATGTGCTCTTAGGGTGGGGGCTAGGAGTACATCAGCTGGTACAGTTGCTTCTCAAGATTAACTTGGGGCTAGGGGTACATCTGCTGGGACAGTTAGTTTTCAGGATGAACTTTGGCCAGCTGTTCTCAAGGTTAGCCTTGGCCGCTGGCCACAGCATCCTGTGAGTCAGGCAGGCCCACTCAGATGTGAGGCATTTGCATACGCAGTGTTACAGAAGCCAAGTTTATCCAGAGTTAAGGGGGAAGGGGGTTTCTGCATCCAGGGGAGTTGTTGATGCTAAAGGTTTTCCACTTCAGCCTAATCCTTTCTTTAAAATTAGGGCAACTGGGTCTTACAGTAGCAGTCTGGTACATTAACCGGCACCACACCAGGACTCAGATCAAGGAATTGTAACGGTATTTTCTGACACATTTATTTTATGTCCTATTGCCCTTGGAGTGAAGTACAATTTTTGTCTTGACAATAAAAAGGTAAATATGTCTCTCAGCCTCATGGTGAAAGGCATCATGCTGAGGTTCAACAAAGTCCACATAACACCGAGGGGATGTGGTGGCCCTCGCCCTTGCTCTATGTCCCACCAGACCCAGGGCGCTTTGTGGGAAATTGTGTTTTATCCCTGTGAAACAGGTGTGAGGAATGTCCTGCCCTGCCAAGGCAACCACAGTTCCAGCCATCACATTAAAGCAGGCTAATTTTTAAGTTGACAATTTTGTATGGCCTGCGAAAGATGGTATAAATAGCCAACTGGCCCCTGGCAGAAAAAAGATTCCCCACCCCTGTTACTATGAAAGGTTTATGCCCTTGGGAACAAAGTAGAAGTCCTTTCTTCATTTGCCCTACCAGCAGGCTTTTTAAATAGATATGCGAGGCTAGCAGGAAAACAGAGGAGATTCTGCCTGCTCCCTCTCCAGTAGTCTGAAAATGAAAGGTCTTCCTGCATTACCTTATATTAAACTGAGTAAATCTCTTTCAGAACCTGTTCAGCCCCTGGCCAGCCCTGCCCAGCGGGAGTTCACAACCTGGGGAGGAGGGAGAGTCAGCTAGGGCGGCAGGCAGTTGCCGCACGCAGGGTGTGCCTGGGTCTGCAAGTACCTGTCTGCACCGGTTTAGGATGTGCCCAGGTCTGCAGGTTCCTCCCTGCACTGGTTTCGCAACGTTGGCTTTGTGGGGGCGGGGCGGGACCTGCAGCTACACAGCGCGCGGCCACTAGGTGTCAGGATGTCTCCGCTGAAAAGCAGCCCATCGCCTCAACCCAATCCGGGTCCAGACCACCGGATCTGTTGCTAGGCGGATCCTCCGAGATCTCTGAACACAGCTCCGACGCTGCCCACCCAAGGTTAAAAGACGCTAGACACAGCCAGTCCCCAATTGGAGCCCCTCCTCTGCCCCTTCTCAGCTCGTTACTGCCCCCTCCATATCTATTTTGTTGTTAAATGCCCTCGAGTCGTTTCCAACCCGTAGAGACCCTATATAGGGTTTCCAAGGAGTAGCTGGTGAGCTTGAACTGCCGATCTTGCAGTTCAAACCTACTTTGCAGTCCAGCACATTAACCCACAGGACCACACCAGGACTCCAAATCTATGAAGTCTTCAAAATATGGAGATAATATTGATTCTTAATGTAAAGAAAACAAAAATCCTCACCACTGGACCAATAAATAATATTCTTTATCAGTGGAAAAAAGATTGAAATTGACAAAGACTTAATTTTTCTCGGATCAACTATCAACACTCATGGAAGCAGCAGTCAAGAAATCAAACAAGGTATTGCGATTGGCAAAACCGCTGCACAAGATCTTTGATCTTCCTCAGTGTAAGTGCTTCCAGTTCTATTTGCTTTAAGCAAGCAAGGTTTTATCATCTGCATATTGCAGGTTGATAGTGAATCTTCCGCCAATCCTGATGCCACTTTCTTCTTCATATAATCCAGTTTCTTGGATTATTTGCTCAGCATACAGATTGAATATGGTGAAAGGAGACAACCCTGATACCTACCTTTCCTGACTGTAAACCACACAGAATGCTCGTTTTCTGTTTAAACGACTTCCTCTTGGACTATGTACAGGTTCCACATGAGCACAATCAAGTGTCCTGGAACTCCCATTGTTGGTAAGTACTGTGGAGTCGGTTCCGACTCATAGAGACCCTGCCCAGGGTTTCAGAGGCTGTAAATCTTTACGGGAGCAGAAAGCCTCACCTGTCTCCCACGGAACAGCTGGTAGTTTCGAACTGCCGATCTTGAGGTTAGCATCCCGATTCGTAACCGCTACCAGAGCTCCTTGGAACTCCCATATTCACTGTGTTATCCATAGTTTGCTATGATCCCCACAGTCAAATGTCTTTGCCTAGTCAATAAAACACAAGCAAAGATCTTTCTGGTACCTTCTGCTTTTAATCAAGATCCCTCTGACATCAACAATGATACCCCGAGCTCCACATCCTCTTCAGAATCTGACTTGAATTTCTGGCAACTCCATGTTGATGTACAGTTGTAACCATTTTAAATTCTCTTCAGAATTTCACTTGTGTGTGATAGAAATGATATTTCTCAATAATTTCTGTATTTTCTAGAGTCTTCTTTCTTTGGAATGGGATGGGCACAGATATGGATCTCTTCCAATCGCTTGACCAGGTAGCTATCTTTCAAATTTCTTGGCATAGATGAGTGAGCGCCTCCAGTGCTGCATCAGTTTGTTGAAACATTTTCATTGGTATTCCATCAACTCCTAAAGCCTTGTTTTTGCACAGCTTGGGCTTTTTCTTTCAATACCATTGGTTCTTGATCATACGCGCATCTCCTGAAATGGTTGAATATTGACTAGTTCTTTTTGGGTAATAACTCTGTGTGTATTCCTTCCTTCTTCTTTTATTTTTTTTTTTAAATGTTTTATTGTGAATTATGTGATAGTTTACATGGGAGAACATTGGTTTTACACTCATTCTATCATATATCATCTCATTGCCAAGGTTACAATCCCCTCCATGCAATCCTTCCCCCGTACCCCCCAGGTCTTCAGCACACAGTCACTCTCCCTCTCTGGATCTAAAGTCTCCAGCTGCTCCATCTCTCCACATCATCATCTCTGCCTCCATCTCAGGCATCACTGCTTCTCTGGGTAGGGTCCTGCTCTCCGCTCTTCTCCCTTGATGGTCCCAGGGACCTCCGCTCCTAGACTGAAAAGTTAACCACTCCCCTCCTTGCTATAAAACATCTACCTTTACATTTCCAACCCTCACAATCAGTCCTGATAACAATTATTCACTATTTTATCACAAGAGACCTATCCACATTTCATTTCATCAGCCCGGCCTAGACAGATTAGATACTACTCACTGGAGATTCTACCTTCCTCCACGCCCTCTGGATCTAGGTTCCCTCTTGAAAGCTTGTAAGCCAGTCACTTCTTGCCTTTGTAGCCCCCCACTTTGGGTAGCCAATGTCCAAGTTGCCCATCCCTGTCTACTCTGTGTACCTTCCATCTTCTTTTGATGCTCCTGTGTTCATTCAATATTTTGCCCATAACCCATATCCCAGTGAGTCGATTCCAACTCATACCAACCCTATGTAGGGTTTCTTAGACTGTAAATCTTTGTTGTTGTTGTTAAGTGTCATTGAATCAGTTCCAACTCATAGCGACCCTGTATAGGATTTCTGAGAAGTGGTTGGTGAGTTTGAACTGCGGACCTTGCAGTCAAGTGCTTATACTACAGCGATACAAAATCTCATCTTTCTCCCACAGAGCAGCTGATGGTTTTGAACCGTCAACCTTTCAGTTAGCAGCCCAACACCTAGCTCACAGTACCACAGGGTTTCTCATTGTGCCCATATAGTCATTCAATATTGGAATCCTGGTGTGACGCTGTAGACTAAAGTGCAGGACTGTAAGGTCAGTTTGAACCACAAGGTTCCTCAGAATCCCTTGAGTTGGAAGCAACTCGCTGGCACTTAACAACAGCAACAATAACCCTTCAGCATTGCAAGTCGAGGCTGTTTTTTAACCCCAGTTCTTTCAGCTCAAGAAATTCTGAGTGTGTTCTTTTTGGTTTTGTAATTCCAGGTCTTTGCCAATTTCATTATAACTTTACTTGGTCTTCTTGAGCCGTCCTTAGAAATTTTCTACTCAGCCTTTAACTTCATCATTTCTTCCATCCACTTTAGCTTCTCTGCAGTCAAGAGCAAGTTTTAGCATCTTGCAAAGGATTCACTTTGGTCTTTTCTTTCTTTTTAATGATCTTTTACTTTCTGCACGCATCATGTTCTTGATGTCATCCCACAATTCTCCTGGCATGGGGTTCTTCTGGTCATTAGTGTTCAATGCATCAAAGCTCTTCTTGAGATGATCTCTAAATTCCAGTGGGATATGTTCAAGATGGTATTTTGGCACTCCTGGACTTGTTTTAACTTTCTTCAACTTCAGCTTGAATTTGCATATGCACACTTGATGGTCTGTTTATAGTTTGCTCCTTGCCTTGTATTGGTTGATTATACTGAGCTTCTCCATCGTCAGCAACAACACTAGTTATATAGTTTTATATATATTGTTGCTAGATGCCATTTAGTGGATTCTAACTCATAATGACCCTGTATAGAGTTTCCAAGGAGTGGCTGGTGGGTTTGAACTGTCAACCTTGTGGTTT
>NW_006408543.1:10241400-10288078 GCF_000296735.1 Chrysochloris asiatica
CTCCAATCCTGATGCCACATTTTTCTTCATAGAACCCAGCTTCTTGGATTATTTGCTCTGCATACAGGTTGAATAAGTATGGTGAAAGAATACAACCCTGTTGTATACCTTTCTTAATTTTAAACCATTCAGTGTTCCCATGTTCTGTTGGAACAACTGCCTCTTGGTCCGTGTATAGATTCCTCATGAGCACAATTAAGTGTTCCGGAATACTCATACTTTGCAGTGTTGTCCGTAGCTTATCATGACCCACACAATTGAAAACCTTTGCATAGTCAATAAAGCACAGGTAAACATCTTTCTGATAGTCTCTGCTTTCAGCCAAGATCCATCTGATGTTAGCAACAATAGCCCTTGTTCCACATCCTCTTCTGAATTTAGCTTAAACCTCTGGAAGTTCTCTGTCAATGTGTGCTTGCAGCCATTTCTGTATTACTTTTAGTAAAACTTTACTCACATGGGATATCAAAGAGATTGTCCGATGATTTCCGCATTCTATTGGGTCACCTCTCTTTGGAATGGGCACAAATGTGGATCTCTTCCAATCAGTTGGCCAGATAGTTGTCCTCCAAATTTCTTGGCATAGATAAGTGTATATGTTTGTGTATATATACATACGTATCTATAGAGAGACAGAGAACGGTTGGTGGCTAACCAAAGGGTGGGCAAAATGCAGCTTTTCTGGTGAAATACCTCACTATCTGCTCCCATAAAGATTTGTTGTTGTTGTTGTGAAGTGCCATTGAGTCGGTTCCAACTCATAGTGACCCTGTATAGGGTTTCTGAAGAGCGACTGGTGAGCTTGAACCGCTGACCTTGAGGTTCAAAGTGACTTTGCAGTCCAGCGCATTAACCCACAGTGTCACACCAGGACTCTTCCAGGAAGATTACAGCCTAGAAAACCATATGGAACACTTCGACTCAGTCACACAGGCTTACTATAAGCTGAAAGCAAGACCATGGCATCTGGCAACAACATGATTGTGTATAGAGCTTCAAAATGTTTCTGGAAAAATTCCATTACCTTTCAAATTCATTTTTCCAGAACTCTTTGAAGCCCTCTCATGTGTGTATGTTTGTTGTTAGGTGCTGTGGACTCAGTTCTGACACAGAGATGGGATACACAACAGAACAAAACATTGTCAGACCCTGTACCACCCTCACCCACTCACAATTGTTACAATGGAACCCACCGCCCCTGTGCCAGTCTGTCTCGTTGCGGGTCTTCCCCTTTCGCTGACCCTCCACTTTCCCAAGCATGATGTCTTTCTCCTGGGACTGGTTCCTCCCGATAACTTGTCCAAAGTACAAGAGGCCAAGTCTCTCCATCCTGGCTTCTGAGGAGCATTCTGGCTGTGTCTCTTCCAACAATACACGTCTGTATATGTGTTTCAATTTCACAGACTCTCTTGCAGCTAAGATCCTGTTGAAAGTTGGGGGTGGGGTGAGAAGCCTGCCCATGCCAAGTCGGGGCAAGGCCTATGGACACTTTAATTTTTCTAGGAGTTATGTGTCAAGAGCGGTAAAGCAATGGAGAGATGTTTGGAAGAGGTGTGGCAGGTTTATTGTTTCTTTGTAAATAAGGCTGTAACTGGTTGAGAGATTGAATTCAGGAGAGAGGGAAAGCACTCCAGAATGCCGGGAGAATACCGTTGGCAGGAGAGGGATGGGGTCCCGCACACAGGGGACACAGTTTGATTCTGAGGGGGCATAGGGCGCGACCCTCCTAGACAGCAGTGACCAGGCTGCTCCCCTGGCCTGCTTGTTCTCAGAGCACTGGAGGGCAGGCCGCTATTAGCTGTTAGGAGAGCGGAGGAAGGATCGTCCGCGCCCTTACAGACGAACTTCTCTAACGGACGGTGGATGCAGGCTGGCCCATAGGCCGGGCTCTCCTGAAGGTCATCCTATGACTTGCTTTGGAACCAGGTGACCTTGGGAAGGTGAGCGCCTCCCGTTGAACCTGCAGCGAAGAGTCCAGTGCACACCGCTAGAGGGCGTGCGGACACTGTTCCTCGGATGCGCCCACCCCCACCCCACCTCAAACTGCATCCGCGCGGCGCGGCTCGAGCAACTTGCAGGTCCCCGGCTTGGTTCAAGTCTGACCCAGAGCTTGCTGGACCAGGCCCGAGACCTGGGAGAGGCATCCCCAAACGCTCCCTGAGCCCTGGGTGTCGGGGGCCAAGTCAGTGTCCCAGCGCGCCGGTGGTGGCTGGTCCAGGGCTCAGAGCTGTGAGGCCCCAGTGCACACTAGTGGCCGGGTCACTCTGGGGGTCCACATCAGAGACCTTCCTGCTCTCAACCGGATGAATGAGTTGAGAAGTCGGGGAGAAGAGGAGGATCCCTGGAGGTGATGGCCAGCGGGGGTGGGGGGAAAGGGGGGCTCCACTGAGAGGCTGGGCGGCGCAGAGGCCAGCCTGCTTGGAGCTGAGAAGTCTTCAGAGCCCTTCTTTTAAAGAGAGGGCATGTGGGGGTGGAGTGGAAACACTCTCACCGCTTCCGGAAATATGCCCTCCCATGCCCCCCAGTTTCTGATAAAATACTATCATTCCCCATCGAAGTCCTAATGTGGTGCTGTAGGATAAGCACTGGACTGCTAACCCCAAAGTCAGCAGTTCAAGCACACCAGCTTTGGAAACCCTATACAGGATCAATTATAAGTCAGAACCCACTTCAGGGCACTTGACAGCAACGACCCCCCATCAACCCAGAAGGAGTCGTCTTTCCCACACAACTAACCTACTGCCGATTGAATGCAGATTCAGCTATGCACAATGGTGTTTCTGGGCAGTGCTGTTTATGATACGGCCCCTAATCTGAGGGTTGAAGGTTGGTGGCTGTCCAGAGGTGCCTGGAAAGAAAATCCTTGCGATCTGCTTCCAAAAAAGCAGCCATTGTAAACCTGACACACATGGGGTCTTCCGGCATGGCAACTTGTTTTTGTCAACACAGCAACTAGGTAGGAGTAGCCAAGTTTGGATTGGGCCCCCTCTCCTCACATAGCCACCCAGGGTCAGTTTGGGGCATGAGAGGGGCAAGAGTTCTGCACCAGGAGCCAGAAAGTGTCCCTCAGAGGAAGCCCCTTCACCCTGCAACCCAGGGGCCCATCTAGCCAACTAAGTGCCTAAACCCATGGTCCCGGGAAGATGCATTCTTTACCTTCTAAGCACTCACTCAGTGCTGATCATGCTCATTTTAAAATAAGCATGATTGTCCATTCACCATCAAACAGAAATGACTGGCGAGTGGATGAATCCTTGCAGGTCGATTGCTCAGGTTCTTACATTTCCATCTCCTTAGAAATAGAAGACACTATGAATGTTGAGCCTCTCCTTGTTGTTGCTAAGTGTCTTCGAGTCAATTCCCACCCATAGCAACCCTGTATAGGGTTTCCAAGGAGCAGATGGTGAGCTTGAACCACCGACCTTGCAGTCCTACAGGATTGCAAATCCGAAGCCTGCTACTCTGGGTCCCGGCTGGGGCCCAAGCTACAGTGGAATTCTTCCATGCCTTAGTGGCTGCATCTCCTGGCCAGCACACAGCCTTTCCATCTGCCAGGTCCCTGCCTGGGCTTCTGGGACTCAGATGGTGTGTGATCATTTCAGAGTTTACTGATCTGTGGCTAACAGATTGCTCTGTTCCTGTTCCCAAACCCTTAGCTTAGTACCCCGCATGCAGTCTATAGCAATCGGTGGCATTGTTTCTACCCATTACTATTGGAATCACTGCACAAACAATGCTGTTGCTTAATTTGTTAGTGTTTTTCTTGGAAGCTTGTTTAGAACAATTTGGTCACATATCATGAGGATGGTCTGAGGGCTGAAGGGGACCAGGAGAATCGAGCATGACTCGGTACCTTCTTTAAGCCCCTATAGCTTAGCTCTGGGTCAATAGGCAGGAATGCATTGTGTATGCTTCCTTCGCAGTTTTTCAGAGATATTTAGGGACATCAGATCATCCCATCAGGATTCCACCAACCAGGCCTCAACTCTCTGACTGCTTGCTGTGATGTAAGCAAACACCTTTGGCTGCTTGCCATTCATCTGCCCCATCTAAGAAGCAAGTCAGGAGTCTGAACTTCAAAGGCCATTACTGCTTCTCGGAACTGTCATCTCTAATTACAACGTGGGCAGCTGGGAAACCTTGTCCTTAAGTAGTCTGGGCGTCAGGGATGAGGGTAAGGAGGGTTGGGGCTCAGGACAGCATTAGTGGGCAGGCATCCAGCCCTGAGGCCAAAACCCCTGAATCTGAGGCCCAGAATGACAGGACCATCCCAGGTCTCCCTTTTGGTCCTCACAGAATCCTTGTGAGAATGGTTCTTGTCATTAGGAGCCAGCGGTCATCACAGGTGTCACCCCAATCTTCAGATGTCCTCATAGTTCTTTCCTTAATTGCAATTTAGCCACAACCTTCAATAGGCTGCCATTGTATAGCCTACTTCTTCTGCTGGAATGTTCCCTCCCAACCTCCCTTTCCAGTCTAGTAATGAGACTGCCTGGACACACTCCTTATCTCTTTCCCATCTGAAAAATATCTTCACTTCCCTTGTGCCCATCTATTAGGTACCACAGTTTGTTATCCATTCTTCAGTTGATGGGCACTTTGGCTGTCTCCATCTTTTTGCTATTGTAAATAGTGCAGCTATGAACATTGGTGTGCATATATCTTCCCGTGTTGTGGCTCATTTGTCTTGTGGGTAAATACCAAGTAGAGGAATTTGTGCCTATCTAATAATGAATGTAAGGAGCTCTGGTAGCGTAGTGGTTACGAATCGGGCTGCGAACCTTAAGGTCAGCGGTTCGAAACTACCAGCCGCTCCGCGGGAGAAAGATGAGGCTTTCTACTCCCGTAAGGATTTACACCCTTGGAAACCCTGTACAGGGTCGCTATGGGTCGGAACCGACTCGACGGCACTTAACAACAACAATAATGAATGTACGTTTATAATATATGAAATATATTCATGCTGTTGTTAGATGCTGTCAAGTCGGCTCTGAACCATAGGCACAACAGAAAGAATTACTGCTTTGTTCTGCACCAGCCTCACAATTGTGAAGCCCAGTACTGCTGCCCCTGTGTCAGTCCATCTAGTAGCAGGTTTTCCTCTTTTTTGCAGATGCTCCACTTTACCAGTGGAGCTCTGGTAGCATAGTGGTTACGAGTTGGGTTGTTAACCTCAAGGTCAGCAGTTCGAAACTACCAGCCGTTCGCAGGAGAAAGATGAGGCTTTCTGCTCCTGTAAAGATTTATAGCCTCAGAAACCCTGTGCAGGGTCACTATGAGTAGGAACCGACTGGACGGCACATCACCACCCCCACCACCACTTTGCCAAGCAAGGTGTCATTCTCTAGGGACTGGTCTCTCCTGATAACAGGAACGTCTATATTTTAGTACTTAACACCAAACACATTGTATTCATTCATTCATCCATTCATTCATCCATTCATTCATTCAACTTTAAGTGCACAAAACAATGCTAGGCACAAGCTAAGCGCTCTTGTACTTAACACCATTTATTCATTCAGTATTTATGCAGTGGTTCGGCACTGTGCTGTTCTCTGCGGCCACAGCATTCAGTAAAACAGGCGCTGTCCCTGGCCGCCCGCAATCACCTGGTGCCAAGCTTAGTTTTCAGGATGTTCAGGGCAGACTGCGAGGCCCCGCCCAGAACGGAGACTACAAGCCCCAGCAAACAGCGCGGCGGCGTCGCCGGCTCGCGCGTAGGCGACGTGTTGACGCAGGGCCGCGAGCGGGCGCTGGTGGCTGCGGCCGGCGGGCGGGGCGGAGCCGGCGGCTGCCTGTCGGGCGGAGCCGGAGCCGCGCCCTCAGTCGGCCGCGGGTAGCGGACGGCGCGGCTTCCGGCGCCCGTTTCTTTGAGTCTTTCTCTCTCTGTCTCGCGCGGATCGCAGCCCCGAGCGGCGCCATGTCAGAGCCCGGCGGCGGTGGCGGCGGCGAGGACGGCTCGGCCGGCCTGGAGGTGTCGGCCGTGCAGAATGTGGCCGATGTGTCGGTGTTGCAGAAGCACCTGCGCAAGCTGGTCCCGCTGCTGCTGGAGGACGGCGGCGAGGCTCCGGCCGCGCTCGAGGCGGCGCTGGAGGAGAAGAGCGCCTTGGAGCAGATGCGCAAGTTTCTGTCGGACCCGCAGGTCCACACGGTCCTGGTGGAGCGCTCCACCCTCAAAGGTGCCGGCCGGCCCACAGACCCGGGGAGGGTTCCCCACCGCCCAACACCCCGGGAAGGGTCCCCCACTGCTGGAGACACCCCGGAAGCGTCCCCCCACGGAGAGCAGGACAGGGTCTCCCATCGTCCCAGATACCCTGGAAGGGTTCCCCCCGCCCCACTGCTAGAGACACCCCGGAAATCCCCTCCCCCCCCACAGATGGCAAGGCCGGGTGCGGGCAGTCGGGCCGCAGACACATCGGGGAAGTGTCCACCCCCCAACCTCAAGGAAATGTACCCCTGTGGCTGGACACACCCGAGGATGGCCCCATACAGCCCAGACACCTCGAGAAAGGTCCCTCTACAGCTGGAAAGGCTGCCCCGTGGCCGCAGACGCCCCGGAAGGGTCCCCCTACGACTGGGGCCACCCCGGAAAGATCCTGTCTGGGCCCTCCTCGCCACACCCCCTCCCCGGATCAGGGTGCCGGTGTGACCCTCCAGATCCACAGGACTGGAGGAGGGTGCCCCTGTCTTGCCGTCCCTAAAAACAATGGGATGGCTTTGTCTCCCAGGGCCTCCCAAGATGGCCGAGTAGGGTGGAGACGGCGCGGGCGGAGGCCGCATCCCTGCCTCCAGTGTCACATGAGCACTTCGCTTTCGTTTCCAGGCCAGGCCGGCGTCGGGAGGGACGTGGCCAGATGCCCTGGGCAGCGGAGTGCTTGCTCACGGGCTGTGGCCGGAGTGGGGGTGAGGAGGATTGCCGCTCAGGGCCCTGCACCAACTGACCCCCACCCTGAGGCCCAGCATGACTGTCACTTTGCACCAGCAGAGCATCACCCAGCTAGGGAGACGCTCTCATTAGGGTCTCCCTCTGGGTCCGCTCGGCAGCCTTGTTGATGCCTGTAGCTTCCCATTTTAAGCTTGGAGAAACTGAGGCTCAGGTTCACTGTCTTGCATGAGGTCCCCAGACCACAGGCAGCGTCCTAGCTTCCACTCCATTGTTTATTTTCCTCAGCATGCCTTGTGTGTGTGTGTGTGTGTGTGTGTGTGTGTGTGTGTGTGTAATGCTAGAGAGTCCTAGTCTGATTTTACAGATGCAAAAAAAGAAAGATTCAGATTCATTACCAACCTAGTGGAGTTGGGCTGCAGGATTTGTATCTTTCAGATATATCTTGAGTCCCCAGTTACACTGGGAGTCTGGGTTGTGCCAGCAGGGTGGATTTCCTGTTGATTTTTAAAAAGACCACTTAGGAGCCCTAGTGGAGTGGTGGTGTGGTACTGTCAGATAAGCACTAGATTGCTATCTGCAAGGTTGGCTGTTCAAACCCATCAGCCGCTCCTTGGAAATCCTATACAGGGTCGCTGTGAGTGGGAACTAGGTGGATAGCACTTTATCAACAGCATCAGTAGTCCTAGTGGTGCGCTTGTGGAATGAGGGCCTCTGGGTGTGGCATCTTGGCGTCTGGAAGCGCATGTGGTACCCTTGGAAATTGGCATGTGGTGTGGCGCTGTGGGTTAATGCGCCAGATTGCAAAGCCGTTTGAACTCCAAGGTTGGTGGTTCAAGCTCACCAGCTCCTCCTTGGAAACCCTATACAGGGTTGCTATGGGTCAGAACTGACTTGACGGCACTTAACAACAACAACCCTTGGAAACTGTCATGTTGGCATGGAGAGATTGGCAGCTGTCAGGAACTATTTGCCTCAGAAACCCTACACAGGGTAGCTGTGAGAGTTGGAACCTACTCGCCGGCACTTAACAACAACAATAAGCCATCTCCAAAAACGGCATGGCCCTCTTGTCTATAAGACAAGCTGTACCCGAGAACCCGTGTACCATAGCTCGTACCTACCTTGTGTTTCTTTCTGATAGTTTGTTTCTTCCAGAGGTAATTCTTCCTTAGAAGATGATTCATTGTAGCCTTGATTTTCCTTCAGTGAATGAGAGAGATAGCATATTAATTATCATCCTCCATCCACATGACATATTCACTGCAGCTAAGCCATTCCAGCATGCTTAGGGTAGTGTTGCTTAGAGTTGTTTGAAGGAGCTCTGGTAACCTAGTGGTTATGAGTTAAGGTCAGCAATTCTAAAGTCTTTAACTCTGATATACGCTTTTGTTTCCCCAAAGAGTATGTAGTCATTGTAGAAGATTTAGTCTCAGCATAATGTAGAGAATGTCACCTGGAATCCTTCCACCCAGGTAACATTCCTGTCAGGATTGTTGGTGTCTTTTCTGGTCATTTTTTAAGACCTGGATGCTTTTTATTTTATTGAGATGCATTTTGATCTCCTGCTTAAGTTACTGTATTTTGAATAATTCCACCTTAGTTAATTAATTCTTGATCGTTTTTATCACACGGTTTATGTATTGAAGTCAGTGAGGATTCCCTTGACTCATAATTGATGTTTATGGGGAAAATATATAAATTTTGTTCTTTGTTTTAGAGTGTTAATCAGTAATTCAGTTTTTGCCAGGCAACTTGAAGCTGCACTTGGCTAGCTTTACTATGGTGGTGGAGGACCATGTTTTTGTAGAGTCCTCCACATGGCAGACTGTCTCTCTGGTCTCTTTCAGGGTATATGTTCTTCCTTTCAGTAACCCAAAGGTCCTGACGTCCAAATCCTGGCTTCACAGTGACTTGCAATTTTGGAAGTTGTCTGAGGAATGAGATCAACTAAAATGGACATCCTACCTCATTCCTGTATTTATAGACATTCCTGGAGTATTTTTAGTAATTCAGCCTGTCTGTGATTCCTTTTTTACCTCTGAAATATTGAAGGACAGAGTTAGGTATTAATTATAGGCTCATCTCCGTATCCTGGCTGTGCTAGCACAACATAGCTATGCAGAGCATGGACCCAGGATACCCCTCGGGAGGGCTTGCTCCCATGTGGTTTTATGAGTCAGTGCTGATATTTGTACATTTCATCAGTTGTGATCATCCAGTGATTAAATACAGTGAGAAGGTAGGCTTGCCTTTGCATTAATGTGGACAACAAATCTGATTTGTTTAAATTGAGTACAGAACACCACCAATGATGAAAGTCATGTAGTTAACGAACTGGGGGGAGATTGCTTTTATTAAAACATCCCCTTTTTTTTATCATGGAAAAAATGTTCTAAATATGTACAGTTGAATATAGAAACATATATATAGCCTTATGTACTTTTCATGAAGCTATCCCAGTTAACTATATGTCTTGTTGTTTAAGTACAACCTTCCTCAAAGTGTGCAGAATGAAGGTTGTGAACCTGGCCGTCTATTTTGATAGTAGAGAACGGGAGGATTAGCAGAAAAGGGAATGTTTGATGTGTAGTTCCTCATTTTAAAAGGCCAATCTCCCATCAGTATAATTGCTGGCCTGTAGAAAACAATCGCTTCTTTGTACTATACTTATGAAATGTGACCACATAGGCTGGGAACTATGCATTTTTCAGTGGCAGTGGCAAGTTTGTTGCACCTTTTACCTGCAGTCGTGTTTTGGTTGTGTTTTCGCCTGTGAGAGTTGGGGTGGGGTGAGTATAGGTAGGAACAGCTGTTGGCACTGGCCAGTCCTTAGTGACCAGGTTGGGGACCAGGTGCTCGCTGCTCCGGATTCGTTTTACCCTTGGGTGCCTTGCTTGGAGACCCAGCCTTAGGTTTAGAATTTTGTCTTTGAGACCAGAAATAGTGGCTGTCTGTAGTCGGGACTTCTCTTAAGCTAGGAATTAGAGTTTCCCTAAGATATGCAGCTCGGAGGGGTCTCTTCTCCTTATGTAATAACGACTGGAACTGTGTGTGGACTAAAGCCCAAGAACTTCTTAAGAGACCTGGTGGTACAAACATTTGGTTGGCAGTGTGTTTGGGAGTTAAAATAATTTGGGAGTTCATATTCCTGAGATAAACAACTGCATTATGATGTCAAACAAGTCTAGTATTTCTTTCTAGACGAGGTTAAAGGGTGAAAGGAACCCTGGTGGCACTGTGGTTAAGCATTGGGCTGCTAACCTGAAAGGCCAGTAGTTCAAACCCACCAGTTGCTCTGAGGAAGAACGAGGAGGCCGTTGTAAAGAGGGGCGGGCAGCCTGGGAAATGCGCCGGAGCACTTCTCTATCTGATCAGCTGGGACCCACCCGATGGCAGTACCTTGGGTCGGGTCTAAAGGTGGCCGGAGCTATGTTTGTCAGCATTGTAGAATGTTGGCTGGGGAGCCACAGGAGAGTCCCGCATGGCCTCTCCCAAGTGAGGCAGCCGAAACCCTGGGAGTTGAGCCAGTTGGGGAGAGGGTTCTGAGCCCTTTACATGAATGTCTGTAATTCCGTGGTGTCCCTTAGAGGGCGCCTGTTTGCTTTCATCAATTTTCTTATCTGTGATGCCTTTTGAGTTAGAAGAAGCTTTTAAAAGTCCTAGGAGCCAAGGTGGTACGGTGTGTTAAACCTCGGGCTGCTAACCACAAGGCTGGTGGTCCGAAAGTACCAGATGAGGCTGTCTGCTCCGTAAAGATTTACAGCCTGGGGACCCTACGAGGGAGTTTTCTGTCCTGTCGGGTCGTTGTTGTTGTTGTTAAGTGCCACTGACTCATAGTGACCCCGGATCGGGTGTCCGAGGAGCGGCTGGTGACTTTGAATCGCTGAGCCGGTGGTTCCAACTGACCTTGCAGTCCAGTGCACTTAAAACACTAAGTCTTAAGTTCCTCAGGTGTTAATGACCCCCTAGCTTTTTTCCAATTCCTAATTCCTGGTCTTTTGGGAATATCATAAGGAACCTAGCTTTCCATGCCAGGTAAGTATCACAGGGTGTGCCTCCACGGTCACACTCCTGATTGGGTTCGCAGTCCAGGGCTGAGCCTATAGCGTCACATGAACGTGTAGCAGAGGCAGCGAACGGTTCTGGCTGCAGGCGTGACTGGGAGAAAGTGGGGGACTGAGAGACCAGAAGGCTGATGCTGGGTCCCACTCATCAGATGTTAGGAGGACATGGCTACTTAGAGGAGAGGGGGTAGTGTAATCTTACGGAGCTTTGGTGGCACAGTGGTTAAACGCTTGGTTACTAACTGAAAAGTCGGCTGTTGGAAGCAGCTGTTCTACAAGAGAAAAGACCTGGTTATTTGGACCCACAAAGTTGACAGCCTAGGAAACCTATGGGGCAGTTCCCGTTTGTCCTCTTGGGTCACTGTGAGTCCGTAACAACAGTGTTCACTAAACATGACATACTGGAGGTGGTGGTAGTTGTGTGCTGTTGTATTTGTCCCAGCTAATAACGACCCCCCAGTAGGTTTTCTGGGAGTCAGTCCCAGTGTGGCTCTGTGGGATAATGGGCCGGACTGCAAGGTTGGTGGCTCAGGCTCATTGGAAACCCTTTACAGGGTCGCTATGAGTCGGAAGCGACTTGACAGCACTTAATAAAACGACAACAGCATAGGTTTTCTGAGACTGTCGGTCTTTTTGGGAGCAGAATAGCTCCTCTTTCTCCTGAGAAGCGACTGCTGGATTTGAACTGCTGACGTTGCATTTAGCAGCCCAGTGTGTAACCCAGTGTTGTTGTTAAGGACTGCTGAGTCAGTTCAATCCATAAAGACCCTGTGTAGGATTTCCTAGGAGTAGCTGGTGAGCTTGAACCATTGACCTTGCGGTTCAAAGCGACTTTGCAGTCCAGCGCATTAACCACAGCCCCACATCAGGACTCCACTAGGGCTCCTTAAACACGACATGGGTTCGTTCACAATGGAGTGATGGAAACACCTGCTAACGGGAACATGTCAAACTGTACTGAACCTGCATGTGGCCGTTATGTGTTAACTCCCATTATACCATGACTGTTCGCTTCTTTATATTCAGAATGAACAATTCAGAGCCCGTCTCTCTTCTCAATAAAAAAAGGCATTTCTGCAGTAGTAGACTGTGAAATTGTGGTTTTGAAGATGCAATCATTTACAGAGGAGTAAAGATTAGACTTTTTGATAGCTGCCGAATGGGAGTCAGACATAAAATTCCTTGATTTCTGATTGTGTGTTATTGTTGTTGTTAAATGCTGTGGAATTGGTTCTGACTCACAGAGACTCCTGTCTTGTGGTTTGCAGTCCAGTGCTTACCCGACAGCGTCACACCAGGACTCCTGCTGGTTGTGTTGTTGCTGTTTTTAAGTACCATCGAGCTGGTTCTGACTTACAGCAACCCTGTAAAGGGTTTCCAAGGTGTGTCTGATTCGTTTGAACCCCCAACCTTGTGGTTCAAACTGACCATGCGGTCCTATGATCATCTGACAGCACCACACCACGACGTCCTCTGATTGTATTGTTGTTGTTAAGTGCCATGGAGTCAGTTCCCACTCATAGCGACACTGTGTAGGGTTTCTGAGGAGTGTCTGGTGGGTTTGAACCACTGACCTTGCAGCCCAGTGCATCATCCTGCGGTGTCACAAGGAATACGAAAACCCAGCGCAACACTGCCATCAAGCTGATTCTGACGGTAGGGACCCGTAGGACAGAGGAGAGCGGCCCTGTAGGGGTTGCAAGTCTGTAAATCTTCATGGAAGCTAGCTGACTGACTGCCTGCCACATCTGCCTCCCACTCACCGAGTGGCTAGTGGGTTCCAACTGCTGGCCTTGCTTGGTTAACAGCTGAGCACTTAACTATGGGGATGACCAAGGGTTCACGTAGAGGGTGGTTGTTAAGTGCTGTCCAGTTGGTTCCAACCCACAGTGATGGTGTTTCCACGGAGCGATGTATAGAGTATAAACATTCAAAAAGAATCCCAAGTGGATTCTTTCATGGATTTAATAATGACTTCCGTGCATCAGTGTCATCCAGAGAAAGGACAACATAAGCCTGCAGCAGGGACCTGGCTGATTCTCTGTGACAGGATTATGTCATCGGGCGTGCCTTCTCTGCCGCATTGCCTGGCAGGATGCCTGCTTCCTGTAATCCCGTTTGCATCAGCCTCTGCGGCCTAGAACAACTGCCCGGCTCAGTGCTGCCTTCTGACTCCACAGCCACCTGGGGATTTGATCAGTGTAGATGGGGAGGGGGAGCAATGACGCCGAGGACCCCAGCCCTATCACTTGCTCTGGGGATTATGAAAGGTTACTTTTGTGTCGTCTGTGTACTGTTTGAGTGTTATCTTGAGGGCACTCATCTTATATATGAATCATGGAACATTACGGCCGAAAGTTCAGAAAATTGAAGGAGAAAATACTTGATAATTCTCCCACCCTGACAACTGTCTTAATTGTTTTTTGGGGGTTTTTTCCCCCAGGAGTCTTTGTCCATGTGTTTGCAGTTTAAAGTTAGCAATGGAATCATAATATGTGGTTGCTTCCGGCAATAAGGTTTATCTTGTATATCTGCATTTAAAAAATCAGCTGCTCAGTGTGTTGTTTATTTAACAGTCATGTTGTAAAACCATCTAGAAGTACCGGGCATACGTGAACATTCTGCCACTCACTCTTCCTTCTCTTCTTAAAATGGACTCAAAACCCAGTATTTTGGGAGAGCTCTTTTCTTCCTCATTGTTCAGTGCCGCCAAGTTAGTTCCAACTCATAAGGTTTCCAAGGAGCGACTGGTGGGTTTGATCCACCAATCTGGCAATTCAGACCGACTTGTGGTCCTGTGCGTTATCTACAGTGCCACACCAGGATTTCTTGATGGATACACTATTATTTCATACGCTCTTAGTGTGATGTGTGGTTGTTTGTAACCGGCCTTTTTGAGAGCTTTTGCTCAGACCTTGAATACCCAGATTTCATGGTTTTAGTTCTCAAGGAAATGTTGTTGTCGTTGTGTGCCGTTGAGTCGGTTCCCGCTCATAGTGACCCTGTCTGTCTGTATGGGGTTTCCGAGATTGGCTGGTGGGTTTGAACTGCCAGCCTTTCGGTTACCAGTCCAGTCCTTGTCCTATAGCGCCACACTGGGGCCCTCAGAGACCACCTAGTTCAGTATCCCACCACCAGCTCTGCTGGCCATTTCACAGAATTTGAAACCAAAAGGACTTGACTGAGCTTGTCAGTGTCAGGGTTTGACTCCAGATCTGCCAAGTTAACTCCCCTTCGTAGACCATCAGGACTCAAAGGTGAGGTGCACCATTCTGAAAGAATCCTGTGACAATCATCTTCAGATGGTCATTTTTGCTAGCATTCAGTACATATGACAAAGATGATAAGAGAGGGCCTTTAGGCATCTAGTGCATTAATGCTGCAGGTGTTAGAAATTTGGGTTGTTTTCCATTCTTAACCCATTTTCCATTTTACTTTTTGGTTTTTCATTATTTAGAAATTTAGCTCACTTGCATCCCAAGGAGCTCCTCAAGATATGGCGTGTGCGCCTGGGCTGCATGGAATCTCATGGGGGGCGAGGATGCAGTCCTAACTGCAGCCTGGGCAGGTGGATTAGTGGGGGCTGGAGCAGAGGACTCTCGAGAAGGGAGGAGCTTAGATTCTGGAATTTCAAACTCGGACTTCCGGATTCTGGCGCTGTCCCTTTCCAGCCATGTGCTGGTGGACAATTTACTTAGATTCTTTTTCTGGAAAACAAGGCTGGACTTGGTCACACCAACCCCTGTGGTGTAGGGGAAGGGTCACATGTGTGATGACACCTCAAGTTGTAGTAGATTGTCGGTCATGCGTTGAGTGCTGAGCATGTAGTTGATGGCACAGTTGGAGGACTGGAGCACAGGAATGAAACCTCTGGATTTGGGGCAGCGCATGCTCCTGGCACTTCTGGGCAGCCAAGTGCTGTTGGAATGCTTTACCTTCATTGACAACCCAGACAGACACACTACTGCTGCTCCCATTTTACAGATAAGGAAAGTTTAAACAGAGAAGTTACCCACCTTGCCTAAGGCCACACAGCAAATTGTGATAGGGTCAGGAGCCAGAAACAAGTGGGCGGAAAGGAAGATGTTGGTAAGGGTCCAGTTCTGGAGGGGTTCATATGTCAGGCTGAGGGTGAGTAGGGAGGAGGTGGTTCACTAACCAGCTGACAAAGCAGAAACTGTAAGCATTGCTGTTGGTCTGACATACCATTTCCTGTGATTTGCAGAGGACGTCGGAGATGAAGGAGAAGAAGAAAAAGAATTTATTTCCTATAACATCAACATAGACATTCATTATGGGATTAAGTCCAATAGGTGAGTAGATGGGCTATACCGTTCTCTGAGATTATGAACTCGTGGCAATGAATGTGATCGTTCATCGACTCAGATAACACCTTTAAAAAAGCAAACAGAAAACACTCGAAGAACGTATTCCCTGCCCTTTACATTCAGTATCTTGTCTTTGATTTCATGTGTCCAGGTTAGGAGGGTTTCCTCGTCAGTACCAATTCTGAAGTATCTTATGTTTCATCGTGCGTATCCTGACATCTGTCGTCTGTCTGAGCGTTAATGTGCTGACCTAACATCTGTCACAGTGAGGTGGTGTCGGACAATCCTGCCTGTAGGTCTGAGTCTTCTTAAGTGAAATCCCTCAAGAGAGCATTACTAAAGCAAGGCTTTAGAACACAGGTTTTTTCTTTTTGTTTTGCTGTGGATGTGACGGAAAAAAAACTTCCCACTAAGTTTTACCTTTGCTTCCTTGTTACCATTCAACCATTTGAGAGCATTTTATACCCTGCTTGCTTTATTTCCATTGTTTAGGTCCATATTGGAAATACAATGTAAGCTACACTTTATTTTCTATAAGCTTTATCATCTGTACTCAGTAAAATAAAGTGTGTTTTATTTTTGTGCTTAAAAAAAAAAAGAGAGTGTTACTGGGTCAGCACTGAAATCTTTAATGCGTGCTACCAAATGTAAATATATTAGTGTTATCATTGATCCTGCATTGACGTACTAGCACATTAAAAAAAAAAAAATGGCATCATTTCAAGATTATGGAAGCATTCCATGAATAGTAACCCAGATGCCCCTCATCGAGGCACACCAGTGATTAATGTTTTGCCCTGTTTACGTGACCGATGAGGACATGCAGAAAACATGCCCCTCTATCCCCCTGAATTTCAGTGTGTTTCCCAAGAACAAGGAGATTCTTGTTGGTCACCCGAGTGTGATGACCCAGTCAGGAGGTCCAGCACTGGCACGAGCGTTGTCTAGGGCACCTCTGCAGAGTTTCTCAGGTCCTCGGTGCTCATTTCTGGAGAGTCCAGGCCTGGTTACTCCGGACGGGGCTTCAGTCTTTGGTGTCTTTCTCGGCACTGGGGACAAGTGCAGGTGTGGTTTTGTGGACACCCCCCCCCCACCCTCGATTGCCCTGGTCAGACACAAAGATGTAGTACGTCCAGTTGGGCAGGGAGATCAGGTGGCTTGGTGCTTCCTCAGTGGACCACAGTGGGCAGCTTCCTGGGCCTTTAGAAGTACTGACCTGGGAACTGGAAACTACAAATACCATCAGTGTTCGCGAGGCCATTCATTTAACCAACTTTGAGCACCTATTGCGGTGGACACTGAAAGAGCCCTGGTGGACACTGGTTAGGGGCTCAGCTGCTGACCGTGTTGACAGGTGGATTCAAACTGTTGACCTTGCAGTGGGTGACCCAGCACATAATCCAGGTCTCCACATAGCCTTATTGGAACCCCAATAATCCAACTACCTGATTGCCCCTTCCCCCAACACACCTAACCCTAATAATGCCCCGTCCCTCATCCATCCTCTCACCATACCTCCTTTTGGAGGCCAACTTCAAGCTGCTGCCCTCCTTCCTCCCACCAGGTGACCCCTCCCACCACCGCCATCTCCCCATTGACCTAATGAGTCAGAACATCTGGGTACCATCCCAGTCAGGATTGACTCTGGGAGCGCTTTTGGCTTTGTCTGTGTGTCTGGGTGGGGAGGTTAGGGGTAGGGCATAGCAGTATGTGCAGAGTGGGATACAATGCAAAGAAGTGAGACAGGTTTCCTGTTCTCAGGAAGCTGGTGATCTTTTGGATGAAAGAGTGACAGATGCACAGCCAGCTCTAAAACTTGGGTGCAAGAGACCACAGAGACATGGGGAGCAGACAGAGAGTCTATGTGGAGGAGGCCTTGCTGGCCTTGGCTCTGAAGGTTGCCTAGAGTGTTATCCCCTTGGCAGAAACACTTGAGGTGTTTAGGGAATGGGATGTCTGGCTTTGCTTAAGTGATGTCTCAGGAGACCAAACTGACGGTGTTGGTCTAGGCCAAGTTTGGGGGATCCTCAAGTGCCGGTTTGTTGCCTGAACCTGTGGACAGGTCTTCATTTATTCAAGCTGATCTGCTCTTCAGGGCCCATAAATGTGTGATGCCAGTTAGTATAAGACCAGATTGCATGCACTCAGGCTGATGGCTTACAGTCACGAGCGTAATTCATCTGGAGCAAGTTACCTTTGCTTGGCTTCCTGGCCGTCATCTGAATTCACTAGCTGTCACCTGTGAGTAAAAGAAGATGAGCGCTATGTGTCACCATCAGAAAAGGAACTGTTTGGTTTGCATAGAACTAATGCAAAGGATGCTGCCGTTCTCAGCACGCATTCGGAATGAGACTCTCGGTTCTGATTGCTGCTGCTGCTTGCTTTTTCTCTGTAGCTTGGCATTCATTAAACGGACTCCGGTCATCGATGCAGACAAGCCCGTGTCGTCTCAGCTCCGGGTCCTGACTCTCAGCGAAGACTCGCCATACGAGACGTTGCATTCTTTCATCAGCAATGCGGTGGCTCCTTTCTTCAAGTCCTACATCAGAGAGTCTGGCAAAGCAGACAGGTACAAGCCTCCTCCCTCATTGACCTGAAGGTCACATTTCACTTACGGGAGGAGATGTGAAATTAGGTCCTGGGGAGAGGGGATGGAGCCCTGGTGGTGCCATGGTTCAGGTGCTTAGTGGTTCGGACCTCCCAGCCCGCTTCATGGGAGAAAGATGAGGCAGTGTGTTTCCATAAAGATTTGTAGCCGTGGAAAGCCTATGGGCAGTTCTCCTCTGTAGAACAGGGTCTCTGTGAGTTGGGATCAACGGGATGACAGTGGGTTTGGGCTGGGTTTGTTGTGGTTTTGGAGAGGGTAGCGCTAGTAAGGAGTCCTAGGGTGGGTTCATGCATTGGGTTGCAAAGTCGGTTTGAACCGCAAGGTGGGCAGTTCAAGCTCACCAGCTGCTCCTCGGAAACCCTGTGCAGGGTCGCTTTGCATGGGAACCTATTCGAGGGCACTCAACAACACCAATAGCTAGTGAAGTGGGGGTTCTGCGTTCCTAACTGTATTGTGTGTTCACATGTATCTTACTAGGGACGGTGACAAAATGGCTCCCTCAGTTGAGAAAAAGATCGCAGAGCTTGAGATGGGACTCCTTCATCTACAGCAAAATATCGAGATTCCGGAGATCAGCCTGCCAATCCACCCGATCATCACCAACGTGGCCAAGCAGTATTACGAACGTGGAGAAAAGCCGAAAGTGACAGACTTCGGCGATAAGGTGGAAGATCCCACTTTCCTCAATCAGCTGCAGTCTGGGGTGAACCGCTGGATCCGAGAGATTCAAAAGGTACGCGCACAGCCCAGGGAGCTTGCCTTCAGAGGAAGGTGCTCTGCCCTCGGCCCTCTGTCTGGGGAAGCTGGTCCACCTTTGGAGCCCTTGGTGGCGGGGCGGGGTGGAGTGGCCAAGGTCCAGCCTGAGACTGCTGAACCCTCGAGAGCATCCCTGTCAGTCGTCCCAGGCCGAAAGTCTCAGATGAAAACTGCCTTAATGTGCAGAGAAGGAAGCCCACTTGTAATGGAAGAGTTAGGTGCTGATGCCTCTCATACCTCTCCTTCATCCTCCCCACCCATAAACGATATTGTGTCTTTCAAGGTGACCAAACTGGACCGCGATCCTGCCTCAGGAACCGCCCTGCAGGAAATCAGTTTCTGGCTAAACCTGGAGCGCGCACTCTACCGCATCCAGGAGAAGCGGGAGAGCCCCGAGGTGCTCCTCACTCTGGACATCTTAAAGCACGGCAAACGCTTCCACGCCACCGTCAGCTTTGACACGGATACAGGTAGGCGCCGAGCCCGGCCCCAGAATCCTCACTGACCCTCCTCTCTACCCCCTCGTCCCATCTTTCCCATGGTTCTTGGTAATGAAAGCAATCTCCCACATCTTGAAGGGTAGACCAGGACCCAGGATTCCACGTGCACAGACACTCAGCTCACCTGAGTCATGGGTGTAACGTTAAATGCCAGTGTTCTCAAGGATGAGACCGTTGAAGTTTCCCAAAACTTAATTACTCTTGATAGAGCATTTAGATCAGGGGTAGGCAACATCGGGCCTTCGAAACCATGTGGTCTGGCCCTGCCAAGGCAGCTATAGTTCCAGCCATCACATTAGGGGTGAGTTCAGTAAATGTTGGACCAAATACAACAGGCTCGTTCTTAAGCGCATAGTTTTGTATGTCCCATGAATGATGTTACATATTTTGGCGGAAACAAGATTCCCATCCCTGATTTAGATGATAGAGAAAGTCGGGTTCAGCTCTCTGAGGCTCCCTCCCATGGCCTTTGGCCTGCATGTGAGTTGCCCTGTACACTCAGGTATAACTGAGGCCCATCCTGCTCATAATCGTCATTTTTCCCCCACTTATCACCAATAGTCTCTGAGTCACTGAATCTCGTGTGACATCGGAATGACCCACTGGCAGGCTACAGTGTGCCAGGTCTGCAGCGAACGAATGGCCTTTTAGTTCTGTTACTTTCTCTGAAAACTAGTCACTGTTTCTGTTTGTCTAGGTCTGAAACAGGCTCTGGAAACGGTGAACGACTATAACCCTCTAATGAAGGACTTCCCCCTGAATGACCTCCTGTCGGCCACCGAGCTGGACAAGATCAGACAGGCTCTGGTCGCAATTTTCACCCACCTGCGAAAGATCCGCAACACCAAGTACCCCATCCAGAGGGCGCTGCGTCTGGTGGAGGCAATCTCAAGAGACTTGAGTTCTCAGCTACTCAAAGTGTTGGGAACCAGAAAATTGATGCATGTTGCCTATGAAGAATTTGAAAAAGTAGGTTTGGGATCATCACGGAGTCCCTCTCAGGCCCCTGGGAGGAAGGTGTTGTCTTAATCTCGGTCTCCCTTTTCCCGTTGCACCCCAGGTCATGGTGGCGTGCTTTGAAGTTTTCCAGACCTGGGACGATGAGTACGAGAAGCTTCAGGTGCTGCTGAGGGACATAGTGAAGCGGAAGCGGGAGGAAAACCTGAAGATGGTGTGGCGCATCAACCCCGCTCACAGGAAGCTCCAGGCGCGCCTGGACCAGATGCGCAAGTTCCGTCGGCAACATGAGCAGCTGCGGGCCGTGATTGTCAGGGTCCTGCGGCCGCAGGTATGGTCCCGTGGAGAGCGTTTCCAGAGGCTTGGCTTTGGTTAGTTACAGAATTACCTCCTTGTGTCTAGTTTGCAAGGAGCCCTGGTGGCATACTGGGTTACGCGTCGGACTGCTAACCACAAGGTCAGCAGCTCAAATCCACCAGCTGCGCATCAGGAGAAAGAGAGGCTCTCTGCTCCCATAAAGATGTGCAGCCTCCAAAACCCTACCTACAGTGTCGCTATGAGTCGGAATCAACTTGCTGGCAGTGCGTTTGGCCCGGTTCGGTTTGAATCTGGTTTGCACTGTTAAAATCTCCTTTAATTCTGTTTGCATCTCATCACTGTCATCTTTAAGATCTAGTGACCCTGTTTGATTCTTGCTTCAATCCAAACACTATTGCTTGCCTGTTAATGTTTTCTATCCATTCATCTGTACCCCAACTCTCCTGGGCCCTAGGGTTGAAGTCTAACTCCACCGTTCAACAAGTCATGTGACTTGTTCACCTCATTTAGCTTCTTTTCTCCTGATTGCTCATCTGTTAGACATGCATGATAATTATGTGTCTGAGGTTTATTGAAAGAACTCATGATTCCTTTTCCTCTTACATGCCTTTCCCCCCACCCTTCCTAAAAAAGAGGACTTCACCAATTCTTTTCCTTTAAAATATCCAGTACAGATTTTTTAATCTGAGTTGATAAATGGATTGGATTGATAAGTAAACAGTAGAGTTGATAATTGGATTGATGGATGATAAAGGACATACAGTAAAATGCTTATTGGGTAAATGTTAATCACAGCATTTAGGTAGGGGCACACGGGTATTGAAGGAGCCCCGGTGGCACAGTGGTTAAGCACTTGCCTGCTAACCTGAAAGTCAGTGGTTCGAGCCTTCCAGTCACACTGAAGGAGAATGATGTGGCATCCGCTTCCATAAAGATGCAGCCTTGGGAATCTTAATTCTGTCCTGGTGTGGCACTACAGGATAGTTAACAGTAATCCGTAATATCCTATTAAGGAGCTCTGGTAGCGTAGTGGATACGAATCGGGCTGTGAACCTCAAGGTCAGCAGTTTGAAACTACCAGCTGTTCCATGGGAGACAGATGAGACTTTCTGCTCCCGTAAAGATTTACAGCCTCAGAAACCCTGTGCAGGGTTGTTGTGAGTTGGAACCGGCTCCACGGCACAGAACCGCCACCACCAAGGTGCATTCTGGTTTTGCTTCTTCCAACACAAATTTGCTTATTCTTCTGGAAGTCCATGGTACTTTTAATATTCTTCTTCAATACCAGAACTCAAATGCATTGATTCTTCTACAGACTTCCATATTCATTGTCCAACTTTCAGATGAATATGAGTTGATTGAAAATACCATGGCTTGAGTCAGGAATACCTAAATTCTCAAACTGACATCTTTGCTCTTTAACACTTTAAAGAGGTTTTTTGCAGCAGATTTACTCAGTGCAATATATTGTTTGATTTCTTGACTGCTGCTTTTATAAACATTGATTGTGGATCCAAGTATAATGAAATCTTTAATAACTTAAGTCTTTTCTCTGTTTATCTTGATGTTATTTATTAGTCCAGTTGTGAAGATTTTGTTTTCTTTACATTGAAGTGCAATCCATACTGAAGGCTGTAGTTCTTTGATCTTCATTAGCAAATACTTCGATCCCTCTTTATCTTCAGCCAACTTAATAGGCTACCAAACCAAAAAGCCAAGCTGACTGCTGGTCTAGCGCTGGGGGCTAATGCATCAGACTGTAAAGCTGGTTGAACTGCAAGGTTGGCTGTTCAAGCTCACCAGCTGCTCCTTGGAAACCCTATACAGGGTCACTATGGGTCAGAATTGACTTGATCACACTTAACAATAACAACAACAACAATTGCCATTAAATTGATTCCAGCTCAGTATAAAGCAGAGTAGTACTGCCCCATAGGATTTCCAGGGCTATCCATCTTTATGGAAACAGACTTTTTCACATTTCTCTCATGAAACAGCTGGTGGGTTCTAAGCGCTGACCATTAGCAGCCCAGTGCTTAACCCATGGTGCCACTAGGGCTCCTTTGATGTTGTTAAGTACCGTGGAGTCGGTTCTGACTCACAGTGACCCTGTACAGGGTTTCTGAAGCTGCAAATCTTTATGGGAGCAGAAAGCCTCATCTTTCTCCACAGATCAGCTGGTAGTTTCAAACTGCCAACCCTGAGGTTAGCAGCCCGATTCGTACCACTAAGCTACCAGAGCTCCTTTCCAGGACCCTGGTACAATATAATGTCAGCATGACTGTTGCCTATACTGGGAAACGCCAAACTGTGTGCCTCTCTTTCTTGCAACATTCTCTCTGTTACAATGTCTGGAACTGAGCCAGGTCTCTCTGAGGTCCTCTGGTACAATTCTTAAGAGACATAGGTGACACTTGTCACAATGTCCACATTCTGTGAAGCACAGTTCTAGTTGTAGAGTAAACCTTGGAGAGGTGAGTCCTGGAGTCCTGGTTTTTTGTGTGCATTGTTGTTGAGCCGTGGAACTACAGCCCCCAGAGATCTTTATACTCAGTGTTGCCGGCTGCTGAGTGTTCGGCTTGGTTTGACTGCATGGTAGATCTAAAAAGTTGGAGCAGAAGGTGATTTGGCGTGGCGCTCCTCCCTTGTGTCGTGAGCAGAGGTGTCCATTGAGTAAATGCTTTTTCTCATAAATCTTGTCGCTTAGGTCACAGCGGTTGCACAGCAGAATCAAGGTGAGGTCCCCGAACCCCAGGACATGAAAGTAGCAGAGGTTCTCTTTGATGCTGCTGACGCGAATGCCATTGAGGAAGTCAACCTTGCTTATGAGAACGTCAAAGAAGTGGACGGGCTCGACGTCTCCAAAGAAGGCACGGAAGCCTGGGAGGCTGCCATGAAGAGATACGACGAGAGGATCGACAGAGTAGAAACCCGGATCACCGCTCGCCTCCGAGACCAGCTCGGTACTGCCAAGAACGCTAACGAAATGTTCAGGATTTTCTCCCGGTTCAACGCTCTGTTTGTCAGGCCCCACATCCGCGGGGCCATCCGGGAGTACCAAACGCAGCTGATCCAGCGCGTGAAGGACGACATAGGCTCTCTGCACGACAAGTTCAAGGTTCAATACCCACAGAGCCAGGCGTGCAAGATGAGCCACGTGCGTGACCTGCCCCCCGTCTCAGGCTCCATCATCTGGGCCAAGCAGATAGACAGGCAGTTGACCGCCTACATGAAGCGCGTCGAAGATGTCCTCGGCAAAGGCTGGGAGAACCACGTGGAAGGACAGAAGCTGAAACAGGATGGGGACAGCTTCCGCATGAAGCTCAACACTCAGGAGATCTTTGATGACTGGGCCAGGAAGGTGCAGCAGCGCAACCTGGGGGTCTCCGGGCGCATTTTCACCATCGAGAGCACCCGCGTTAGAGGCCGGACCGGCAACGTGCTGAAACTGAAGGTGAACTTTCTCCCCGAGATCATCACACTCTCCAAAGAAGTCCGGAACCTCAAGTGGCTCGGCTTCCGGGTCCCCCTGGCCATCGTGAACAAGGCCCATCAAGCCAACCAGCTCTACCCGTTTGCCATCTCGCTGATCGAGAGCGTGCGCACTTACGAGCGCACCTGTGAGAAGGTGGAGGAGCGTAGTACCATCTCGCTCCTGGTGGCCGGCCTGAAGAAGGAGGTGCAGGCCCTGATTGCCGAGGGCGTCGCCCTGGTGTGGGAGTCCTATAAGCTCGACCCCTACGTGCAGCGCCTAGCAGAGACGGTCTTCAACTTCCAAGAAAAGGTGTGTCTGATGGGGGCCTCCAGGGTCCTAGTAGACAGGTGAATATAAGCAACTGCAGCATCGCGGGTCTGGGCCACCCCATGCATGTCAGAGTAGAACTGTGCTCCCTGGGGTCTTCAGGGCCTGAGTTTTTAGGAGCAGATTTTAGGTCCATCTTCCAGGGTGTCTGTGGGTGGAATCGCCTGGCAGCTGTTCATTTTAGCGGCCAGGCGTGGTCACCTTTTGACCCCCAGGGCCTCTGATTTACATACTAGGGGCTTCAGAAGGTTCCCGGAGACTGGGATGAAAAGGTACTAGAATGTTCCCATGATCTCCCTTGTACAGTCCGCTCTGCCACAGGGGGCACGTGAGAGGCTGTGTTGGCCAAACATAACTAGCGGACGGGTGAGTCAGCGGGAGGAAGTCTTTGACTCGTGGTGCTGCTTGGTCGAGCTGCAGTTTTAGAGGGTCCGCAGTGTAGGGACTAGGTGGAGATGAAGACACAGATGCGTGCCATGCGTCATCTACTAGAGCACTTCCATACCAGCAGAGATCGGAGGATGTGGCTCAGGGCCTACAGTCCCAGCGCTTGCTTGACAACCTGCCCCAGACTTGGATTTTCTTCCACGTCACTAGCCCACCTCCCCACGCCAGCTCCCCAGGCAGGTGGGCTGAGCGGAGAGGCTGCAGAAGGGAGGGAGAGTTGGAGAAGCCCATAATGCTCCTCATATCTCCCTTCCTATGGGGCACAGAGGAGTGAGACCCGAGTTCTCCTCACCCCCAAAATGGGAGTAACTGAGAGAGACTGGCTGTGCCTCTGGAGTGAGGGAGTGTTGCAGATACTAACTAACCTTACCTCCTTTTAGGTGGATGACCTGCTGATTATTGAAGAAAAAATCGACCTTGAGGTTCGCTCCTTGGAAACGTGTATGTACGATCACAAGATGTTCTCTGAGATCTTGAACAGAGTCCAAAAAGCGGTGGATGACTTAAACCTCCACTCCTACTCCAACTTGCCCATCTGGGTCAACAAACTGGACATGGAGGTAGGACTGGGCTCTGGCAAGAAATGGGACCAATGACAGAGCGGCCCCATGCCACTGATCGTGCTAACTCCCTTTGTGAGGCTCGGATGCAGGCGCTGCACCCTCCCCTACTCCCATCATTGAGGGGTGACCCCTCTCCCTAGTAGTACAGGCATTTCTCCCCATCAGGCCTGCCCCTTTCCGCCACCCCACTTTAGAAGGAACTCCCCAGCAACTAACGAACAAGAGCACTCGTGTTCTGTGGGGAGGGTCCCAGCTAGGGCTCAGGGCCTCTTCCGAAGGGCCAGTGCTGTATATGTGTGTATCTCTGAAGTGTCCCGGCTAGGCCCTGAGAACTTTCTAGCTGGTAGACGTCAGTGTTTCAAGTCACTGTGAGTCTAAACCGACTCAAGACACCTGATAACAACAGAGAGGTCAGAGCTGAGCGTTTCAGAGTGAGGTGACGTGTCCTGGGAGAGGTGAGATGTTAGGGCAGATAGATGATGACCAGCTCACAGGCTGGTTGGTCAGATCCTGGGGTGTTTGTGACCCACAGCTTGCCTCTTTTATTAACTGATTAAATAAATTGGGGTGCTCTTCACAGTGAGACACTGAGAGGAAGAGGAACACGCCCCACTCTCCTGCACCCCTGTTTTCCTCACAGCCTTTCCAGGCTGGGGGTGTGCTTTGAAGACCATCTGTGGATGCCTGCAGACCCTTGTTCCTAGTAGCTCCCATCTCTGATTCTCTGCCGGAGGAGATTGTCTTCTCATGGCTCATCTGCAAATCATAGTTTTTCAGTGTCTGAGGCGCCCAGCAACACTTTCTTGAGGCACCAAGTCTCTGTGATGGTGAACAGCTTTTGAGACCTTCAGTGCACAGGTTACTTGTCTGTAAGTCTCAGGGGCAGAGGCCACCCAGAGACGGAGAGCAGTCAGACAGATGGCTGTGTTAGAGCTCCCTGGTGCTGGGAGACCCGTCCCAGAAGTGAGACTGAACCGAATAACGGCTCACCTTGACCCGATGCACCTGCTTCTTCCCGGTAGACCAGCATGCTTTGTGAGCTGGCACTTCTTTTTCCCTAGATTGAAAGAATACTGGGCGTTCGCCTGCAAGCTGGCCTGAGAGCTTGGACCCAAGTCCTTCTCGGACAAGCGGAAGATAAGTCAGAAGTTGACATGGATACAGACGCCCCACAAGTTAGCCACAAACCTGGCGGCGAGCCAAAGATCAAAGTAAGTGCCTCTATGGCAGCTCGGTGGCTGTGTGTGTACATCCATCACCTGGCACCTCGGGTGTACCTGTGTGGCTGAACACCAACACCCTTACCTTTTCTGACCAGATGACAGCACAAAATTCATGCACCAGTAGCCTAATGGAAATGTCGAGCAAAGGTGTGTGTATCCAAAATCAATTGCTGAGCAACAGTGCCCCTTTCTCTTCCAGAACGTGGTCCATGAGCTGAGAATAACCAACCAGGTGATCTATCTGAACCCGCCCATTGAAGAGTGCAGATACAAGTTGTATCAGGAGATGTTTGCCTGGAAGATGATTATCCTGTCTCTCCCCAGGATCCAGAGTCAGAGGTACCAGGTGAGCCTTTGGTGACCCAGCCTCCACCTCACCTCCTCACCAAGCGCCTCCTGGGACTTCAGGTTCCAGGCTCCCTGGCCAGGGCAAGCCAGCCGGAGCTCTGTGTGGCCTGGCACTTCCTCACCAAGTAGTCACCAGATGGCGCAACTCTGCCTTGTAGAAATTCCATCCTTGAGCTTCTTTGCGAATCCAAATTTCCCCTCCGGTTTTTTCCCATTTTCTCTGGGAGTCTTAGAGTCTGGTGAGCTTCCGCCGCCAGCTTCTGTAGCCGAGTGTGACAGTTCTGTGTCACTGCAGCCCCCCTCCCCGCCTCCACTGACTTATTGCTAAACTGAGTCGTATATGTATTTCTGGAGCAGAATGGGAAGCTGGGCGCCTTGGCACTCGCTGATCATCACTCAGCACGCCCCCTGGCAGAGGTTCACTTGGCACATGCCCTGCCCTCCTTGGCAACCTTGGTAACCTTGGCAGCGTGGTGGCTTGACTTCCAGACCACCGCAGTAAAGTAGTGTCACAGGAAAGTGAGGCATGTGAATGAGTGGGTTTCCCAGTGCATACCCGGACTCCTAAGGAGCACTAGTGGCCCAGTGGTTACAAGTCGGGCAGCTAACCTCAAGGTCAGCAGTTCAAAACTGCCCGCTGTTCACAGGAGAAAGATGAGGCTTTCTGCTCCAGTAAAGATTGCAGCCTCGGAAACCCTATGCGGGGTCACTGTGAGTCAGAACTGACTGCACAGCACATCACCACCAACTACCAAGCAAGGACTAGGAGTCCTGGTGTGGCACTGTAGGATAAGCACCAGACTGCTAACCAAAAGGTTCATGGTTCAAACCCACCAGCTACTCCTCGGAAGCCCTATACAGAGTCACTATGAGTCAGAACTGACCCAGAGACACTTAACAAAAACAGTGCACGTGGAAGTTCTGTGTACAGTCTGACTGTATGTAGTCTGTGAAGTCGGAATGGCCACCATGGGGCGCAGACACGAAGTGCGCACACACTGTTGGAAAAATGAAGCCGACAGACTTGCTTGGCTCAGGGTTGCCACAAACTTGAGGGACTGTAAACACTGCACTTCCTGTGAATCACACCCAAACGAGGTGTCCTAACACACCCCTCCCCTCCAGCTCTCCGTATCCCCCTTCTAGATTGTTCTCCATGGTACTCTCGCCATCTGATGCTGTGAGCAGAGGCGGGTGCCTTTTTATGGTACCTGGCACACGTTAGGCACTCAGATGGCTGGAACCATCACCCATGTTGATAGGGCACTTGGTTCACGTCACGTTACATTAGATGCGTTATGTTAGCTGCGGTCATCTCCTTCCTTCCTGAGTGAAGGGGCTCCAGCCTCTGGCTGCCCCTCTGGACACCACACTCTCTGCTCCGAGGCTCGGCCTGCTCTTTAACTGGTCTCACCTTCTGCCGTTGGCGAGGCCACCTTTCTCTAGCTTGTGACTAGTACTCCTCCTGCTCGCTTGATGAATTCAATGTTAGTCTAGTTCTTGGGGGTACCCCTTGGGTCAGTTTAACCAAGTTGTCCCTGACTGACGTGTGACTCTGGTTGTTTAGGTGGGCGTCCACTATGAACTGACCGAGGAGGAAAAATTCTATCGGAACGCTTTGACACGGATGCCCGACGGCCCCATGGCGCTGGAGGAGTCGTACTCTGCGGTGATGGGGATCGTGACTGAGGTCGAGCAGTATGTCAAGGTGAGACGCTGCAGGTCCCACCCAAGTGCTGCTGAGCCGTCACAGGTGGGCTGTCAGTACAGCTCACCACACAACTACATCTGCTTGTTGTAGAGCAGCGGGCTGACAGTAGGGTCGGCCCTTTGGGGCTGTTAGCTTGCACTTGGGAGAGCAGTGACTTTTTTCAGACAAACTAAGGCATCACTTCACTTAACTGATTTTAAGGAAGAGGGCATTTGGGTAAGAAGGGAACAGGCACATAATCATCTACAAGGGAATTTCAGAGTTTGTGGGAAAATTCCATTATCTCTCTATGAACTCTTGATGCCCCCTCATGCTCCAAAGGGATGTGAGAAGCAGTTTCGGGCCCTTTTTTCCACATGATGTACAATTTTTATTGTGATGAGCATATAGGCAGCAGAGCACGGCCGTTTTCTGCAGTCTCCATGTGTGCAATTCAGTAACAACACAGCTGTTTTCATGTGCACAGTTCAGTGACATCAGAGAATGGCCATTTCTGTGGTCTTCACGTGCACGGTTCAGTGACATTAATGCGTTTGTTGTGCTCATCCCTCACCATGAACCATGAGGAACAGTAGCTTGGAGTCTTTTGAGATATGACGTTCTGAGAATCTGAAGCAGGAACTGTCTACATACGACTGTAATGAGAGAGTCTTAGCTAAGCAGTGTTTAAGCACTCAGCTGCTAACGAAGGTCGGAGAAGGATATGGCCATCTGCTTCCAAAAAGACTTAGCGCCTTGAGAACCGGAGGGGGCATTTCCATTCTGAAGGGTCCCTGTAAGTCAGAATTGTCTGGCGGCGACCAGATGGTGATGAAAGAAGCATAGCCTTTTCAGTGGCATGTGAGCATGATACATGCTAACTAATGTTCTGCACGAGGAGACTCCGACCATGGTAGGTAACTCTGGTCTCCATCCGCAGGTGTGGCTTCAGTATCAGTGTTTATGGGACATGCAAGCTGAAAACATCTATAACCGACTTGGCGAGGATCTGAACAAATGGCAGGCTCTCTTAGTCCAGATACGGAAGGCTAGAGGGACTTTTGACAACGCGGAGACCAAGAAGGAGTTCGGCCCTGTAGTTATAGATTATGGCAAGGTGAGCCCCGCAGTCTGGTCGACAAGGTACCACATGGCTTGGAAGCAGCTCTTCCTTGACGGAAACCAGGACTGACTGTCATGTGTTTGCCTTCCCGCAGGTGCAATCCAAGGTGAACCTGAAATACGATTCTTGGCACAAGGAGGTTCTCAGCAAATTTGGACAGATGCTGGGCTCCAACATGACTGACTTCCATTCCCAGATCTCCAAGGTGAGGAGGAGGAGGGAGGCCCCATCCGTGAGGTGGCTGTGCCGGTACGCCCCCTGCCTGCGTGTTTAACCCTCACACGTTCTCACCACAGTCTCGCCAAGAGCTGGAGCAGCACTCGGTGGACACGGCCAGCACTTCCGATGCGGTCACCTTCATCACTTACGTGCAGTCTCTGAAGCGCAAGATCAAGCAGTTTGAGAAGCAAGTGGAGGTGAGCACTGTGGGAACGCTGAGTGGGTTTCTGTTCACATCCTGGAGATGGCGCTGCATCTGCCGACCTCGAAGATGCTGTTTCTGTGACACGGTCCACAGACCACCTGTGGCACTCATTACACGTGCACCCTCGGATCCTCAGCATGGCTTTTCACCTCTACTGTCTTTAGCTGCTGAACTTCCTGGCCTTTGTGCTGGAATTTCCAGTGTATAATTTGGATGGGGGATGGGGGTGGAGCACAGCGTCAGACCCTGCTCCAGGGTCTTGTGGGTACAAATAGTGCAGTAACGGGACTGGCCACATGGGGTGCTGTCGGATGGAGGCTTTTAGGAGATTAAGTCCAGGCATATAGGTGGGCCATGGGGTCTTCTCTCCTTGGGGACCTGGTGATGTTTCTGTGAGCGTTAGTGACAGATGTCCCCCTGATCTTTCCTTCTCCAGCTCTACCGCAATGGTCAACGGCTCCTGGAGAAGCAAAGGTTCCAGTTTCCGCCCTCCTGGCTCTACATCGACAACATTGAGGGCGAGTGGGGGGCCTTCAACGACATCATGCGGCGGAAGGACTCGGCCATCCAGCAGCAGGTGGCGAACCTGCAGATGAAGATTGTCCAAGAGGACCGAGCCGTGGAGAGCCGTACCATTGACCTGCTGACGGACTGGGAGAAGACCAAGCCTGTCACCGTGAGTCTCTCCCCGATGCCGGGCACACCCCCATGCCCACAGCACCATCTGCCGTCTCTTCATTAGAACGGAACCAGTTTGGCTTTAGCTTTCTTGTAGTCAGGACTGTTTTCCATTTTGTAATTAAAAGCACTGTTTAGTTCTACCTGTAGCAAACTTAGAAATGTGAAAACTCAGCCTTCTTCTTACTCAGATCCCCAATGGCAGCTATTTAAGTCAGGAAATGGTTTTTTAGACGGAAGGTTTTTGTTCTTAGAGGTGGCACCATGAATAAGCACCACAAGGTCAGCGGTTTGTAGCAGTGTTTAGATCGGAAAGTGTGAGGTCTCTACTTTCTTCTTTTCTAGTCGTGGTTTGGTTATCCGAGATCGCTTTCCTTTTCTTATAAAGTTAGTGATTTTGCCTCGTTAAAGAACACTGTTGGGATCTGAATCAGAATTGCATTCTGTGTGTAGATTGCATTGGCATTTTCACAATGTTAAGTCTTCCTTATCCATGAACATGGTACCGTTTTCTAGTTATATAGATCTCTCTGGATGTATTTGTAATTTTTTTGTATAGGTCCTTTGAGTCTGGTTAGATTTATTCCTAAGTATTTCAGGAAAAACAATAAAGAAGCTCCCCTGCCAACTGAGAGGTCAGCAGTTTGAGCACACCAGCTGCTCCATAGACCAGAGATGTGGCAGTCTGCTTAAAGCCTTAGAAACCTGCAGAACAGCTTTGCGCTGTTGCATAGGGTGGCTGATGGGCCAGAAGTGGCTTCATGGCATTGGGTCCGGATTCTCACCTTGTCTACTTAGTGAGCCTTACTCAGAAATCAGAATTTACTATCTCATGGAGGGAGACAGCCTCATACGGCTGCTGCGAGCTCTCTGTGTCACAGCAGGAAGGTCTTGTAATCATCAAATGTCTCCTGACCCAGAACCTGCCGTGACCCAGGTGTTTTCATTCATGCACGCATCTGTTGAGTCCCTAATGTGTTCTAGACCAGGCTGTAGATGGTGGTAGTTGTTACGTGCTGTTGAATCAGTTCTGACTCATAGCGACTCTGTGTGGGGTTGCCAAGGATCAGCTGGTGGGTTTGAACCCCCAACCTTGTGGTCTGCAGTCCAGTGCCCACCCTGCAGCTCCACATGGATAGATGTTCTAGCGTAAGAGGCTGGCACTCCAGCAGGGGAGACCCGCAGTGACAAATGAGCAGGAGGAATGGATCCAGTGAGCGGGGAGTCACAGACCAAAGTCAGTGGCAGGGGAGGGGAGCTGCCAGTGGTCAGCACTGTATCCAGGAAGGTGACGGTGAAGACCTGCAGGAGGGGAGCTGGCAGGTCATGCTGGTAGTGGGGTCTCAGGACCAGTGCTAGGTTCATGCACGTGAGTGTTAGGGGGACAGAGTTCACACGTGCCGTCATTTGGTGCACACGTGAAGGTGATCAGGAAAGGATGGGGGCGGGGGGAAGGCTGTTAGAACGTGTTGGGATGTGACCTGGAGGCTCGGCCCCCTCCTGACTGCAGGTTCTCTGAGGTGCTCGCTGGGGCTCCTGGCTCGCTGGCCCGTTTGAGGAGGGAAGAAATGTCAGGACTACTAGTTGCTAAGGCCTTCACTAGCGGGAGTGTGTGCTGGTCGGGAGGAGGCTTCTGAGCACCAGTGTGGAGACCCGACCCCTCATCTTGTCTTAGTGACATGTCCAAATCCACCTTGTCCCTGTTTGGTTTAGTAGAAAGTGGATTATTTTATCGTATCTCAGAAGTTACTAAAATGAAAAAGGAAAGCTTAAGAGTGGGCTTCAGAAAGTTTGTGTGAAAGTTCCATTGTCTCTTCATTCAATTTTCCACCAACTCTTTGAAGCCCTCCCCACCCCCAACCCCCCACCCTTCCCCGCCCTATGGAAGCAATGGCTCCACTGTTGGCACGGAGTCGGTCTCCAGGAGAACCGGATCTGAGCTTCCCACTTGTCCTGCTCTTCAGTGACTTGATGTGACAATGTGTGTGCCTCAGGACCGGAGTGGCAATGGTGGGAGAGGGGATGCTGGGCAGAGAGCATGTCCCCCCAGACCCAGGTCTGTCCTGACTCTCGCCTCCCGAGACTGTGCTCTTTAGCTCTCTGTACTGTGACCACTTGCAGGGCAACCTCCGCCCTGAGGAGGCGCTACAGGCGCTCACCATCTACGAAGGGAAGTTCGGCCGGCTGAAGGACGATCGAGAGAAGTGTGCCAAGGCCAAGGAGGCGTTGGAGCTGACCGACACGGGCCTCCTCAGTGGCAGTGAGGAGCGTGTGCAGGTACAAACGCTGCCCCCATGGGGTCCCAGTGGGGAAGTCCCCCTTCCAGAACGTAACACTTTTGCCCTTGGTACTTACAGGTGGCCTTGGAGGAGCTGCAGGACCTCAAAGGCGTCTGGTCAGAGCTCTCCAAGGTCTGGGAACAGATTGACCAGATGAAGGAGCAGCCGTGGGTCTCGGTGCAACCTCGCAAGGTGTGCATAGTGTAGACAATGTGTGTGGGGGTGTGACTCTGCTCATTAACTGCTGAAAACGTTACTGTAAACGTGACCAACAAGGAACGGCACTCACTGAGAGTTCTCAGGATGTCACTCCGTGTCCTGCACTCACACTGTTCATCCAGGACCCAGGGGGATTTACCGGGAAACCCTTGGCTAATGCACCTTCTCCCCAGAAGGCATTAGGAAGTAGCCCCTGTGTCTCTCCTGGCAGCTCCGGCAGAACCTGGACGCCCTCCTGAACCAGCTGAAAAACTTCCCAGCGCGGCTGCGGCAGTACGCATCCTACGAGTTCGTGCAAAGGCTTCTGAAGGGCTACATGAAGGTGGGTGGGGCTGCGGGGCAGACTGGGGCACGGGGTCCCCACAAACAGCTGCCTGGGTAACCACCATGTGCGCTCCCCCAGATCAACATGCTGGTGATCGAGCTGAAGTCGGAAGCTCTCAAAGACCGCCACTGGAAGCAGCTGATGAAGCGGCTACACGTGAACTGGGTGGTTTCTGAGCTCACGCTTGGCCAGATCTGGGACGTGGACTTGCAGAAGAATGAAGCGATCGTCAAGGATGTGCTGCTTGTGGCCCAAGGGGAAATGGCGCTGGAAGAGTTTCTGAAACAGGTACGCACCAGCAATACGTCCTGGTGCCTGACCTAGTGCTGGCCATCGCCAAGATGCGGGCTCTGGAACCTGGGGAGCAGGTGGAAGGACAGAGTGGTCCACGGTCAGGGGCCACTGACATCTACACACTGTCCCCAGTGATGAGCAAACTGTGTTTTCACGAATTAGCCAGGGCTCCCAGACAGTTCTGCCTCATTCACTCATGGCTTAGGGAGCCTCACCAAAACAGACCCGAATCTTTAAAGTTACGATGAACCAGGAAGGTAGCCGGAACGGGCTAACTGAGCAGGTCAAAGCCTTGTTAACCTCTCATCGCATAGCAGTTGGGTCACTTGACCAGCGGAAGTGGACCTGGCGATTGGTGCCTGGTCAAAAGGGTGGCTGCCCAGGTCACTTTGAGCATCTGTGACGCTCCACAGACCTGCCAGTGGCCCATTCTCCTGAAAAGGCTCATTGCACCTCTTCCCCGTCTCCCACTTGGTAGTTTGTTCCTGTTCCGGGTACCACGAGTCTGCTAGATTATACCAAACTTCAGGTCTGTCTGTCCCTGTTGTGCTTCATCAGCTTTAACAGAACTGGTGGGCCAGGTCGGATAAGCCCCGGGAAAGTTGACATCAGAATTTCCTCCACACAGCACTTGGGCGCCGCCATCTGTGGTCCTTTTAGTCCCCATCACTCTCGGTCCCAATGCAGTCCCGTATTGACCACGTGCTCTCTTTCTGGTTTTGTTTAGATACGGGAAGTGTGGAATACTTACGAACTAGACCTGGTGAACTATCAGAACAAATGTCGCTTGATCCGTGGCTGGGATGACCTCTTCAACAAGGTCAAGGAGCACATCAACAGTGTCTCTGCCATGAAACTCTCACCATACTACAAGGTACTGTGCAGGGCCACGCTCCTCCCTGGTCAGGGACCCCTGCATGATGGTGAGCGGGTCTCTGGGCTGACAGTAACTACATGACTGTTGACAGCTTCACCCCACCTCTCCATTGGCCCACTAGGTGTTTGAAGAGGATGCCCTTAGCTGGGAAGACAAGCTGAACCGAATCATGGCCCTCTTCGATGTATGGATTGATGTGCAGAGGCGCTGGGTCTACCTGGAAGGCATCTTCACAGGCAGTGCAGACATCAAGAACCTATTGCCAGTGGAAACCCAAAGATTCCAAAGGTACAGGCCCAGACAGCAGGCCCAGAGCATGTTGGTAGCTGGTGGTGCTCGGCCTGAAGCGGGAGGCTCATGAGTGTTGTCCTTGGGTTCACAGCATCAGCACCGAGTTTCTGGCTCTGATGAAGAAAGTATCCAAGTCTCCCCTCGTCATGGACGTTCTAAACATCCAGGGTGTCCAGCGGTCACTGGAAAGGTTGGCCGACTTACTCGGAAAGATCCAGAAGGCCTTGGGAGAGTACTTGGAACGGGAGCGGTCATCTTTCCCCAGGTAAGATTTTCACCTTAACAAGCACTGAGATTCAAGTGTATTGGAATCATTCTTTCTCCAGCTGCCACCTCCCCACCCCCCAGACCCATGTGTTGGTCAGTTTCGGCATCCAGAATCCTGTTGACATGGGCCTCTTCCTCTGTGAATGCTCAGCTTGCCGTGAACTGGATTCAGAATAAAAGACTTCCTGGGAGTGAGATGAATGAATGAAACTCGCAGCATTCATGCACGTCAGCATCTTGCCCAATGACCACTTAACTTCTCCCATGGCTGGACAGCACTTAGATACGATCTGCTCTCAGCCTGGAGCTTGTCCACACGTATCCACATCCTCTTTCCTTCCTGCAATTGGAACGTTTTACCTTGATTCACCTTATCTGTGCACATAGAGTATTTTAGCAACTTCAGCTCCCTTCTACTTATAGGTTCTATTTTGTGGGCGATGAAGATTTGCTGGAGATCATCGGAAACAGCAAGAATGTTGCGAAGTTACAGAAACACTTCAAGAAAATGTTTGCTGGCGTTTCGAGCATCATTCTGAATGAGGAGAACACTGTCGTCTTAGGCATCTCGTCCCGAGAAGGAGAGGAGGTACGTGACTTTGTGTTTGGAACTTGGGAAAACCAAAAGCAAACCACTGCTGTCGAATTGTTTTCTACTCTGAGACTGTCCACCTCCAAGAAGCAGACAGCATCTCTCAGGTGTTTGCGCATCTCACTTTGTGAACTGCCTTTGTTTTAGGTTATGTTTAAAACACCCGTGTCAATTACTGAGCACCCTAAAATCAACGAGTGGCTCACGCTGGTGGAAAAAGAGATGAGGGTCACTCTGGCGAAGCTCCTTGCGGAGTCTGTCACGGAAGTGGAGATTTTCGGTAAAGCAACTGCTATTGACCCCAGTACCTACATCACTTGGATCGACAAGTACCAGGTATTGTGGTGGGTGTGGGGCTGGCTGGAGGTGAGGGCACCGATGGGGCTCTCAGGGGCCCTCCTGGAGCCTGGAACCTGCTCGTCTTTCCCACAGGCCCAGCTCGTCGTCCTGTCCGCCCAGATCGCCTGGTCTGAAAATGTGGAGTCCGCTCTCAACAGCGTGGGTGGGGGCGGCGATGCGGCGCCTCTGCACTCCGTCCTGAGCAACGTGGAGGTCACGCTCAACGTGCTGGCTGACTCCGTGCTGATGGAGCAGCCCCCGCTCCGCCGGAGGAAGCTGGAGCACCTGGTGAGTGCTGCCAGCCCGCCTTGTCTATGCCAGAAGGACAGGTGTGCGACACGTGCCGTGTGTGCTGGGTGGGAGCTTGGCTCTGTGCCTGTGGAGGGCCCATCTTGCCAGAGAACAGGCACTTCCATGTCAAAAGAAGCCGGGGGCCTTGATCAGGCTCGGTCCTCCCAGCGCACTGAGTGTCAGGAAGTGCCCTGCAGGCTTCCCTCCAGCTGCAGAGTTTGTATCTGAAATGAGGCGGGTTCCTTGCCGTTTTGTTGGGGCTCTCCCCATCTCCCACTAGGTCACGTTGCCATTGTCTCTGTAAAGAGACGACCGTGTCCTTTGGGAAATCTGAATGTCCCTGAGGCTGGGCTACAATGTTAGAGGACGTCTGGCAGATCGTGCTCAGCCTAGGGAACCGTTGTGTGTCTTGAGCTTACTATCTGCTTCTTCTTGGTCTGTTTTGGGTGGTAACAGTATGCACACCCACCAGCTTGACGTCGCCCACCTGTACAGTTCTGCGACTGCAAAGCCGTCTGAACTGCAAGGCCGGCAGTTCAAACTCACCAGCTGCTCCTCGGAAACCCTATACAGGGTCGCTATGGGTCGAAACAGACTCAACGGCACTTCTCAACAACAACCACCACCATCATTGCTGTTGTACCACCATTACCATAAACTCAGTGCCTCCCGCCAATCAGAGTCTCCCCATTTCCTCCTCCCTCTCAGTCCTGCTCACTGCTCAGCCTTTGCTTTCTATATATTTGTCGTCTTCATATAAGTGAGCTCTCTAAAATTCAACTTGATCCTTTTGTGATTGCCTTCTCTTAGTGTAGTACTCTCAGGGTTCAGCTACATTGGGGCATGGGTCAGGGCCTTGTTTCCCTTTGTGGCGAGGTTGTGCTCCATTGTAGGTATGGGACACACTGCCTTTACCCCTTTGTTGGCTAGTGGGTGTTTTGACTGTTGTGAAGGGTGCATCCGTTAACGCTGGCGTACAGGTTTCTGTTTGTGTTCCTGACTTCACGCCTCGGGGCCGTATGGTGGTTCTGTGTTCAGCTTCTTAAGGAACCGCCAGACGTTTCCACTGTGGCTCTACCGTTTCACCTTCCCACCCGCAGTAGATGGGGGTGGGTGGGTAGGGGGGTTTCTGGTGTCTCCACAACCTCACCAACACTTGTTGCTTTCCATTTTTCCGATCTTGGCCATTCTGTGGGGGATGAGGTGATAACACATTGTGGTTTCATATGACAAACTTTGCACGTGTTGGCCTCTCTTCAGATTACAGAGTTAGTCCACCAGAGAGATGTTACCAGGTCCTTGATCAAAAGTAAGATTGACAACGCCAAGTCCTTTGAGTGGCTGAGCCAGATGCGCTTCTACTTTGACCCCAAGCAAACAGACGTGTTACAGCAATTGTCCATCCAAATGGCAAATGCCAAGTTCAACTACGGCTTTGAGTACCTGGGTGTTCAGGACAAGCTGGTCCAGACCCCCCTGACAGACCGCTGTTACTTGACCATGACACAGGCCTTGGAAGCCAGGCTGGGAGGCTCGCCCTTTGGTAAGTGGCTCCACAGGCCCCAGCCAACGAAGGGGCAACAGGAAACGTCAGTTCTAGAGACCGAGTGTACGACTTCAGAGTTATTTCTTAACGTCATGGGTAGATGTGATGGTACATTCTAGAATCTTAAAGTTGTTTGCATTTTCTACAGTTAGCTGAACTGGCTTTGTAGAGTTGTCTTAGAGCTAGAGATGTGTCCACTACCCAGCGAGGTACTTAGCTAAGTGATTGCTCTTCTTCAAAACACAGGACCTGCTGGCACTGGGAAAACAGAGTCTGTGAAAGCTCTCGGCCATCAGCTCGGACGGTTTGTTTTGGTTTTCAACTGTGACGAGACCTTTGATTTCCAGGTGAGCAGCTTTATTGGCGCCTGCTGAGATGTAATGGTTGAGAAGGGTCACTGGCGTGTGAGGTGTTTGGCAGGAGCCCCAACATCGCTTATCTGTCCCTGAGTTCTTTTGGGGGTGCTGTGGTTTGAACTATGTGAGGTTTCCAACACTCGTGCTCTGAAGCTGATTCTCTAACTTCTTTCTTTCGAAGTTCATCTTCCTGTGTAATAGGGTCAGTGTGGTGAATCAATTTCCACAAGGGCATTTCTCGGTAGACTTCTAAAAAATTGCATGGTGCCCATGTCTGGGGGTGGACAAGCATTGTCATCAACAAGAAGTGATGAAATGAAAATAGCCCTTGGTCATATGAGGGGACTTCAATAATTGGTCCTAGGAAGGGATTTCCATGATCTCTTAATTCCATCGCTCCACGAACCTGGGAAGCTCCCCTGTATTTAGAAGGGAGCACTGCCAGTTAGCGCGTGAGGAGGCTTGAGTATTGGTGAGACATGTGCAGTGGGGTGCTGTGCCCACACAGTGAGCACCTGGAAATAGCAGCCACCATCACTACACAGGTGACCTAGGTGAAAGAACGGTGCCAGCTTGCCTCTGTGTAGCTTACTAACGTGTGCGGGCACCGTGCCCCACCTGCCTGCGTCTCACTAACCACCGCCACCTCATGACGTAATTGGTAGTGGTCCCTTTCAAGATGCTGAGATGTGGGTTTCAAGAGATGTGACTTTCCCAGGGCTGGATGACAACCAGAGCTAGGACTCGAGCCTGCAACACCAAGGCCAGGCTGGTGGTCTCACTGTTTTCCTCCTTTTCCCCCTCACAGGCAATGGGCCGTATTTTTGTGGGGCTTTGCCAGGTGGGTGCATGGGGCTGCTTTGACGAGTTCAACCGCCTGGAGGAGCGCATGCTCTCGGCTGTGTCCCAGCAGGTGCAGTGCATCCAGGAGGCGCTGCGTGAGCACTCCAACCCCAACTACGACAAAAGTAAGGACGGGGAGATGGGGCCTACCTTTCTGGTTAGAAATAAGCAAGAGGGGTGCTAACCGGGGCTCACTGTGGTGGGACAGTGTGCAGGGTGGAGAGCTAAGAAGGCTGCTCAGCAGTCTAGAGTCCTTGCCATTGGGCCTTGAGGAGACCTGGGCAGTCCTCCTTCAGACGGAGCGAGTACTGTGCTCCCTGAAGCTGTGCTCTCCCCTTCCAAAAAGCCCTGTGCTCCCCGAGGCTGTGCTCCCTCCCGGGTTTACCCCAGAACCGGTGTCTTTGTGCCAGTGTGGTCCTCAGTGCCCCCTTTCCCTCCTTGTCCTCAGTCAGCCTCTCACCACCTGTGTGGCAGTGCCTGGCATCTCGTGTAGGCAGCAAGCCTCTGTCACCACAGAAGAGCTCTCCGGGCTGCTCCACCTGTTCTGTTCTGTTCACACAGTGCCGAGCATGCGGGGGAGGGGCGGTGGAGGGACTTTGATGTGGGCAGACAGACGTTGTTGTGGACAGACAGGAGGTTCTGTGATGAAGTGTTGAAGGAGACATGGCCTGTGTGCTGATCCCCTTGAAGCACTTTCGCCCTGAGCCTGTAGTTCCGAGGGCTTTGTGTTTTGGAAAGGTGTTTCTCTTGGCGAAGATAGGTGGCTTGTGACAATGTAGATTTATGTTTATTTCTGCCACTGGCCTGGGACACACTCCCAGGAGCTGGGCAGCTGCCACAGGGCTCTGTGGTATCGGACAGGTGGTGGGCTTCCTGCTTCTGGGGATGTAGCTGGTACACACACTCAGCTCGTTTGTGCCACATGTGGGCTGGTGCACGTACCAGGTGAGGCTGCTGACCGGCAGGCAGTCCTCTGCTGCGGCTCCCGGTGAGCGGCCAGCAGGACACCAGCGCTGTGTTGCCCCTGAGGTGCTGGTTTGAACATCCACATCTTAACGCCATCATCCTTTCTGCAGCCTCTGCCCCCATCACCTGTGAACTGCTGAACAAGCAGGTCAAGGTGAGCCCAGACATGGCCATCTTCATCACCATGAACCCTGGCTACGCTGGCAGGTCCAACCTCCCGGACAACCTGAAGAAGCTCTTCCGCAGCCTGGCCATGACCAAGCCCGACCGGCAGCTGATCGCTCAGGTCATGCTGTACTCGCAGGGCTTCCGCACCGCTGAGGTGCTCGCCAACAAGATCGTCCCGTTCTTCAAGTGAGCACCCCCCACCCACTCCTCTGTAATCACAGCGCAGCCTTCAGAGTGCTGCTCCAGCTTCTTGACACACAATGCTGTGCTGCTTAAACAAGGGTCTTTCTTTCCTAGACTATGTGACGAGCAGCTCTCCTCCCAGAGCCATTATGACTTTGGTCTCCGGGCTCTGAAGAGTGTGTTGGTAAGTGCCGGAAACGTGAAGAGGGAGAGAATTCAGAAGATCAAGAGGGAGAAGGAAGAACGAGGGGAAGCTGTGGATGAAGGAGAGATTGCCGAGAATCTCCCTGAACAGGAGGTGTGTGCAGCCTTCTTTGATCTCTTAGCGCTTGTCAGATTCGCTTGTGCCTTTACAGCGTCTCACAACTCAAAAGTTGATTCTTCAGCATGTTTCTCGTGATTTATGTGTGCTGGGTGAATGTGGACTTCGTGTGAAGGGTCGAGACTAGCAGCCCTCAGTCTGATGGTTCTCTTGATCTCTCGGTTCTTATGCACGTTCCCGTCCCCCCCGTGCTCAGTCCTGCTCCTCTCCCGTGCAGATCCTGATACAGAGTGTCTGTGAGACTATGGTGCCCAAGCTGGTGGCCGAGGACATCCCGCTGCTCTTCAGCCTGCTGTCGGATGTCTTCCCTGGGGTCCAATACCACCGTGGGGAGATGACCGCCCTGCGGGAGGAGCTCAGGAAAGTGTGTCAGGAGATGTACTTGACCTACGGTGATGGCGAGGAGGTCGGCGGTATGTGGGTGGAAAAGGTAAATCAGCTGGGTGACAACCCCAGAGAGCAGGCCTTCCCTGGAGCTCTCGGGCCACATGTCGGCAGGAGGTACATACCTGGGGAGGTCTGTGAGCTACTTACGAAGGTCCACCCTGAGACCTGGGAGAGTTTTTCCCCAGCTTCAGTCTGGTGTCGGGAGGCACCATCTTGTTGGCCCTGGCTCACAGCTAGTCTGTGTGAACAGAAGGAAACTGTGCCGTCTTCACACTTACCGTGCTTGAGCCTCCTGTTAACAGTCCGTGTCATTTCACTGAGGGTTTTCTTTGTCACTGACCCTCTCTATTAGCAAATATGATGTCCTTCTCTAGAGACCTGGTCCTTTCTGATGACATGTCCAAAGTGCATGAGACAGTTTCTCCATCCTGGCTTCCAAGAAGCGTCCTGGCTCTGTTTGTTCCAGGACACATTTGTTGATTCTTCAGGCAGCATGTGGCCTAATCAGTAGTGTTCACCAACGCCACAGTTCAAATGCATCCATTCTTCAGTCAACTTAAAGCCAGCAGTATCAAAACTCACCTGACACCATCTCTTGTCTGGTGACTCTCTGAGAATGCTGGGGCGAGTGGGAGAGGTGTGTGTGGTGGAAACGTGTTTGTGTCTGTGTGAGCTCTGTTTATGGGACTTGCCAGCAGCATCAGTCAGCTAGCCGGTCCGTGTGGACACTCAGTCTGGCTGCTTCTCTGAGCTGCATTTACAGAAACGTTTGCTAGGGAGACGAGCCATGTGTATTCAGCCTGTGAGAGACCCTGCTGAATCGAGCCAGTGACTAATCCGTTGGTTCCTTCGAGGGGGTTTACAGTGTCGGTTTGGAGACAGCCTGGTTGGCGTCTTCTGTCCCCTGGCTCCCGGCCTCCCTGAGTTATCTCGTAACATCCCACACTCACAAGTGTCTTGAGAGACTTTGTAGCTATGGCCTAGGTAGCAGCCCTTATGTCAAGCCCCAGTGCTGCGTGGCCATGAGATGTAGCACGGGCAGCTGCCTCTCCTTCTTGTGCCGAGGTGACGGGCTGCCTGTTGGCCCACAGGTCCTCCAGCTTTACCAGATCACCCAGATCAACCACGGCCTCATGATGGTGGGGCCCTCGGGCAGTGGGAAGAGCATGGCCTGGCGCGTGCTCCTCAAGGCTCTGGAGAGACTCGAGGGCATCGAGGGCGTGGCCCACATCATCGACCCCAAGGCCATCAGTAAAGACCACCTCTACGGAACACTGGACCCCAACACCAGGGAGTGGACCGACGGGCTGTTCACACACGTTCTGAGAAAGTGAGTTTGTGGCTCCACACTTCCTGCCTGCAGGCTCAGCAGTCCTTGTATCCCATCCACGGTCACCCTGGAAAGGTCCCGGGGTGAGCGCGGGTGTTCGGGTGGTGATCGGGGTCTCACTCAGCGAACTCCCTCCCCCCAGGATCATCGACAATGTGCGGGGCGAGCTGCAGAAGCGCCAGTGGATCATCTTCGATGGTGACGTGGACCCCGAGTGGGTGGAGAACCTGAACTCGGTGCTGGATGACAACAAGCTCCTGACTCTGCCCAACGGGGAGCGCCTTAGCCTGCCCCCCAACGTAGGCTGCGTGCCAGGGCTGGGTGTGCTCGTGGTCTGGGCATTGGCTGTTTCCCCGGGCTCCACCGGACCCACGGCACCACACGTGTGTGACGGTGTCTCCACAGGTACGGATCATGTTTGAGGTGCAGGACCTGAAGTACGCCACCTTGGCCACTGTGTCCCGCTGCGGGATGGTCTGGTTCAGTGAGGACGTGCTCAGCACAGACATGATCTTCAACAACTTCCTGGCCAGGCTGCGCAGCCTCCCCTTGGACGAGGGAGAGGATGAGGCGCAGCGCCTCCGCAAGGGCAAAGAGGACGAAGGGGACGAGGCCGCATCCCCGATGCTGCAGGTACGGCCACCACCACCCTCAGGGGGAAGGGGAGAGAGTCATGCTCTCACGGGGACAAGCGTGCACTGCAGTCTCATGCGGCAGGGAAGCTGTGAGAACTGGGCACGTTTGGGGGTGTGGAGCACTGCGGGCCCTGGGGGGTACAGGCCCTTTTCCTTACTCACCGGGGAGATGCAGGAACGAGAGATTACCCCGAGTCCACGAGATCCTCTCAAACCTTGGTTAAGAGAGGGGCATGTTCACAGCTCTCCGAGGCATCTCTGAAGTCTCTCTCCCCACACAGATCCAAAGAGATGCGGCCACCATCATGCAGCCTTACTTCACGTCCAACGGGCTGGTCAACAAGGCCCTGGAGCACGCGCTCAAACTAGAGCACATCATGGACCTGACACGGCTCCGCTGCCTGGGTTCCCTCTTCTCCATGCTGCACCAGGCCTGCCGCAACGTGGCGCAGTACAACGCCAACCACCCCGACTTCCCCATGCAGATCGAGCAGCTGGAGCGCTACATCCAGGTCAGGGCCCGCCCCACGCGCTCGCCCACCTGGTCTCATTCTCACCCATGAGAACTACCAAACACTGGGCGAGGTGCAGAAGACGTCCAACCCCCAGACTGAGTCGGAGCTCTCTTCGAGTGTGACTTGGTCATACACATCTTTCCTTGTTGTTGTGGTGGCATTTTCCTTTTTTAGAATGAAACCATAGTTCGTCTTTTAACAGCGCTATCTGGTCTACGCAATCCTCTGGTCCTTGTCCGGAGACAGTCGGCTGAAAATGAGAGCAGAGCTGGGTGAATACATCCGTAGAATTACAACCGTGCCACTGCCGACAGCGCCCAACGTTCCGATCATCGACTATGAAGTGAGTCACAGCCTTTCTCCTAGATTCCCCAGCAAGTCAGCTGTGGGCCTCGTCTCTGTCTCTCTTCTGTGAGGGTTCGGTGCTGTTAGCTTTAGGAAGGAACGAGGAGTGAGCAGCTCTGAGGTGAGCAGGCAGTGACGCAGCCTCTGTTCTGCTAGGTCTCCATCAGCGGGGAGTGGTCCCCGTGGCAATCCAAGGTGCCTCAGATCGAGGTGGAAACACACAAGGTCGCAGCCCCCGACGTGGTCGTGCCCACCCTGGACACTGTCCGCCACGAGGCCCTCCTGTATACCTGGCTGGCTGAGCACAAGCCCCTGGTCTTGTGTGGCCCTCCCGGGTCCGGCAAGACCATGACACTCTTCAGTGCCCTCAGGGCCTTGCCCGACATGGAGGTGAGAGGGCTGTGGGTGGACAGACGGCCGGCAGGTTTTGAGTCGAACAGTGTTCTTACGGTGCTTAGTTTTGTCTCTCGTCCTCTAAAGGTTGTGGGTCTCAACTTCTCCAGCGCCACCACCCCCGAGCTCCTCCTGAAAACGTTCGATCACTACTGTGAGTACAGGCGGACGCCCAACGGGGTGGTCCTGGCGCCCGTGCAGCTCGGGAAGTGGCTGGTGTTGTTCTGTGACGAAATCAACCTGCCGGACATGGACAAATACGGGACCCAGAGGGTCATATCCTTCATCAGACAGGTGTGTGCGGCTCTCAGGGCCCTGCCCCCAGGCTGCCTCTTAACCCTCTGCTCCTGCCGCCTCACACATGGTTTCCCCCCAGATGGTGGAGCACGGGGGCTTTTACCGCACCTCCGACCAGACCTGGGTGAAGCTGGAGCGCATCCAGTTTGTGGGGGCCTGCAACCCGCCCACGGACCCAGGGAGAAAGCCCCTCTCACACAGGTAGCCTGTGGCTCCGGGATGACGCTGGGTACACACACCCTCACACAGGATTGCTGTAGATCTGGCCCGGCACAGCCCTGGGTCCCACTAGCAGTAGGGGGGACACACTACTTAACGGCGGGCCCCTGTGGGGTTACACCAGGAAGATGTGCGATGGTAGGGACCTGCCAGAGCAGCCGCCCACAGGACATTAGTGAGGCCTGATTTCCGGGGTTTGCAGTTGTGCGGTGGCAGGCCAGGCCTGGCAGTTGGGGGTGTTGTCAGCTAACTTCTGCAGCACATTGCTCTAGGTGGGTTAGGAAAGTCTGCAGGGATCGAGCCCACACCCCCTGGACCTGGTGTGGGTGTGAAGGCTCACTCAGCACCTCTGCACAGGTTCCTGCGTCACGTGCCAGTTGTGTACGTGGACTACCCGGGACCCGCCTCGCTCACTCAGATCTACGGCACCTTCAATCGTGCCATGCTGCGGCTCATCCCGTCCCTACGCACCTACGCTGAGCCGCTCACGGCCGCCATGGTGGAGTTCTACACCATGTCTCAGGTACGTACACCCATCCTCCGCCTCCAGAAATGGAGGAACCAGGCCTGCACACAGAGCTGCTGGGCCACAAGTGTCCTCGGAGGGTGGTCAGCTCAGCGCGGCCCTGCTCCTTTCATGCTGGTCTCCCTCAGAGCTTGTCCTGTGGGTACTTTACAAGATGGGAATGGGCGGGCAATTTCTAAAAGGCTGCACAGGCCTAACGTGCAGCTGCACCCACATACGTAACCGCTTCCTGACAGCTTCTCCCCCGAACCCCTCCACATAATACGAATCATGTCTGCCTGCTTCAGGCGCAGAAGTGTGGATCTCGGGGTTTGTCTTTTGTGTCTTGGATTGCCCCCCACTGCCCAGTGATGAGGGCGCTGAGGGGACTGACTACTGCCTGTCAGGCAAGGACCGCCTTGCATCACGCCGGGTGGGTCTGACCTGCCTTCAGTGCAAATGCTTCCAATGTTTAATTGCTTTTAATTTTACATCACGTTATTCCCCGAGGGTGTCTGCTCTAGAAGTCATGCATATTAGAAAGGCCTTCCCTCAACTGAGACATCTGTTTTGTTACTGCGTATTTTCAGAAGGAATTTTGTCATATTACTTCTGTAAACGTACATTGTTGTTGTTAAGTGTAGTGGAGTCTGTTCAGACTCATAGCAACCCTGTACGGAGTTTCCAAGGCCTTGAATCTTCACGGGAGCAGAAAGCCTCATCTTTTTCCTGCTCTGTAAACAGTTGAATATCTTTTATTTTAGGGTGTGTTAGGAGCCAGGTCTTTTTCCTGGACAGTTGTTCATCTTTCAGTGTATTGGAGTCTAGGTTATCTCCCCTTTTTCTGTCTCAATTTTATTTTGTTTTTTTCTGAAAGTACATCCAGCAAAACATTCCCCAACTTGACATTTCATGTCACTGATAGCACGCTGAGCTGTGCAGCCATTCTCCTCTGCTTCTCTCAGTTGCTGTTCCACCCTTGTCACCTAAACTCACTGCCTCTTGGGGCTCCTGTCGAGTTTTCTAGTTGCTGCTGTCAACTTGATGCCAAATGTTGTTGTTGTCAGGTGCCATCGAGTCGGAACCGACTCATAGCGACTCCATGCACAGCAGAACGAAACAATGTCCGATTCTGGGCCAACCTCACCACCGCTGCCACACTTGAGTCCATCAATGATG
>NW_006408543.1:10290910-10329311 GCF_000296735.1 Chrysochloris asiatica
ATCTCAGAGCTCTGCCGTTCCAAGGCTGTGCATATATCATCCTTTATCTCTGTCCCATTTAGCCCTTTCGAACATGCCCAATTGTTCTCCCATCTGCCCCATTTCTCCACTTCCCTCTCCCTCCCTGTATATTGCCCCCCTCCCTAACACCCAAGCTCTCCTGTGGAGCACACGGTTTTTGCCAATTCTTTTTACAGGTATATAACTTCTTGACAGCATTTCTAATGACTGACTGTAACCCTACCCTTAATCAATGCAATTTTTCCCATCACCACTTAACTGCTCTTTTCTTCCTCCCTCCTGCCCCAAACCCAAACCCAACCCACTCACAGTGACCCTATAGAGGGTGGTGGTAGTTAAGTGCCATCAAGTCAGTTCTGACTCACAGCAACCTTGTATAGGGTTTCTGAGGAGGGGTTGGTGGGTTTGAACTGCCACAATTGCAGTTACCAGCCCAGTGCTGATACTGCAGCGCCACCATAGGAGTTCCTGAACCTGTAACTCTTTAGGGGCGCAGACAGCTTCATCTTTGTCCTGAGGAGCGACTGGTGGGTTTGAACCTTGCATTTAGCATTTTCAGTATCACCACCAGCACCACAACAATCTGCCCTCCTGCCCCTGGTAACCACTAATCAACTTTTGTTCTCTGCATTTGCCTTTTCTTATGTATGTATATAAGTGAAATTGGACAATATTTGTCCTTTTGTGATTGGCTTATTTCACTCCTCATAATGTCCTCAAGCTCCTATTTCATGATACATGCTACAGTACGAGTGAGTTGTTGTTGTTAAGTGCCGTCAAGTCGATTCCAACCCAGAGTGACCTTGTAGAGGGTTTCCAAGGAGCAGCTGGTGAGCTTGAACTGTCCGCCTTGCAGTTTAAACAACTTTGCAATCTGATGCATGGTCCATGTTCCGTTCATCCACTCTTCTGTTGATGGACGTTTGGTTTGGCCACTTGGGCCTGTTGTGAATTTCTACAGTGAACGTTAGTGCTCACCTACCTATTATTAGTCACTGCTTCATGTCCTTGGGGAGTGGAGTTACTGGGTCGCATTTTCTTTCTGATTTTAGTATTTTTAACTGCCACAGTCTTCCATAGTGACGATACCATTTCCATTTCCACTAGCACTGAATAAGGATTCCAGTTTTCATTTTCCCACATCTTCATCAACATTGGATATTTTCTGTTATTGTTTTGTTCGTTTGTTTCATTTTAGCCGTCCTTCTTTAGGTGCCATCGAGTTGGTTCCAACTCACAGAACGAAGCACTGCCCGGTTCTGAGCCCCCCTCACAGTTGTTGTTAATTTTGAGCGCATTGCTGCTGCCACTCTGTCAGTCCATCTTGCTGGGGGATCTTCCTTTTCTTCACTGGCCCCCCACTTTACCAGACATGATACCCTTGTAGGGGGAGCAAAATGGTATCTCACTGTGGTTTTGATTAACATCCTTCTATAGATAATGATAGCAGCTCTGGTAGCGTAGTGGTTACAAATCGGGCTGCGAACTTCAAGGTCAGCAGTTCGAAACTACCAGCCGTTCCGTGGGAAAAAAATGAGGCTTTCTGCTCCCATAAAGATTTACAGCCTCGGAAGCCCTGTTACAGGGTCGCTGTGGGTCGGAACCGACTCCACGACACCACAGCTAATGATGTTGGGCTTCTTTTCATGTGCTTGGTGACCATTTGATTGCCCGATGGTGAAAGGTCTATTCAGGCCCTTTGTCTATTTTGTGATTGGATTATTTGTATTTTTGGTGTTAACTTGTCACAGTTTTATGTATATTTTGGTTATTATATCCTTGTCAAAAATACCATTTCCAAAGATGCAAAAGGGGCTTCATAGAGTTTGTGGAAAAATGGAATTAGGAGAGAATGGAATTTTTCCACAAACTTTTGGAAGCCCCCTTATATGTTCTCAGTCATAGTTTGCCTTTTTACTTTTTGATAAAAGCCTTTCGATGAACAGATGTTTTTTCATTTTTATGAGGTCCTATTTATTTATTTTGTCTTTGCTGTTTGAGCTCTTGTGATGATCTCGCTAACCCTTTGTGGAATCTAAGCCTGACACAGCATTGTCCTGCCTGTTCTGAGACGTCTATGGTTGCACTTTGCACATCTAGGCCCTTAATCCACTTTGAATTTGATTTTGTGTATAGTGTGAGGTGACTGGATCTTGTTTCATGTTTCATTTTCCTGCATGTGGAAATGCTGATTTCCAACACCATTTGTTAAAGAGTCTCCTTTCCCACTGAGTGGACGTAGTGCCCTTGCCCAAAGTTGACCATAGATGTGTGGATTTATTTCTGGACTTTCAGTTCTATTCCATTGGTCTACGTGTCTCCTGTTATACCAGAACCAGACTGTTTTCATTACTGTAGCCATAGTGTGCTGTGGGTTCATGCACTGGACTGCAAGGTCAGTTTGAACAGCAGGGTCAGCGGTTCAAACTGTTGAGTTGGTCCTCGGAAACCTACACAGGATCACTGTAAGTCAGAACCTACTCGATGGCACTTAACAACCGTAGTGTGCTTTAAGGACCCCTGGTTATATAGTGGATGATGAGCTGGGCTGTTAACTGCAAGGTCAGCAGTTCAAATCTGCCAGCCGTTCCGCAGGAGAAAGATGAGGCTTTCTGCTCCCGTAAAGATTTACAGCCTCAGTACCCCTGCACAGAGGGTCACTGTGAGTCAGAGCCAATTCAGTGGCACCCCAACACCTTTACTACCATTGTTTGGTTTTAAACCAGAAAGTTTGACCCCGACGACTTTGTTCTTCTCTTTCAACACTGTTGTAGCTGTTCAGGACCTCTTGCTATTCCATGTCGAGTTGACCGGGGTTTCTGTAAAGGGGGCTGTTGGAGTTTTGATGGGCTGTGGTGGAGCCCTTTGAGTAGTACTGAGTCTTCCGGTTCATGACAGTGGGACATCTTACTACTTTGTTGTTTTAAGTCTTCTTAAGTCTCTTTTAGCACTGCTTTATGTTTTCATTGTGTGAGTCCTTTATGACCCTGATTAGGTTATATAACCAGATACTTTATTCTCTTAGATGCTACCGTCAATGAAAGAAATTGTTTCTCTAATTTCCCTTTCAGATTTCCCTCTGCTGGTGTACAGAAACCCAGTGGGTTTTTCTTCGTTGACCATGCACCCTACAACTTTTCTAAATTCCCCTATTGGCTTTTGAAGGTTTTTTGTTGACTCTTTGGGATTTTCTACATATAGGATTATATCATCCACAAATAGAAATTGCTTCTTTTCCAATCTGGATACCTTTTATTTCTTTTTCTTGCCTTGTGAGGACTAGGACTTCTAATAACAATATTGAGTAGAATTGATGTCAACAAGTCCTCTTGTCTTTCCGATTTCAAGGGGAAAGAGCTGTCTTTCTCTTTTCAGTATGATGTTGGCTTTTCGTATACACTGCAAACCGTACGCGGTGTAGCCCTTCTACTCCAATCTTCTGTAGGGGTTTTCATCAAGAAAGGGTGTTGAGCTTCATCAAATACTGTTTCTTCTTTTATAGTAATAATCTGTGGTTTCTTTCCGTCTATTGATGTGGCGTAGCTCATGGGTTGACTTTCTAATGTAGAACCATCCCTGCATTCCTAGAGTAAGTCCACTTTGTCATGGTGTCTGACTTTTATAACCTGCTGCTGGGCTTCTGCTTCCTAGTATTTTGTTGAGGAATTTTGGATCTATGAGAGACGCTGACCCGTAGTTTTCGTATGGTGGCTTCTCTGTCTTCAACATAAAAATTGTACCCAGCATCTGACCTGTTACCCATTTGTTCCCATCATTTCCGCTCTCCCTTCCGTGCAGGAGCGGTTCACTCAGGACACGCAGCCTCACTACATCTACTCACCCCGGGAGATGACCAGGTGGGTGAGGGGCATCTTTGAAGCCCTCCGGCCTCTGGAGACGCTGCCCGTCGAAGGCCTGATTCGGATTTGGGCACACGAAGCCCTCCGTCTCTTCCAGGACAGGTGAGGGAAGCCAAGGGCTCTGTCCTTGGTGACGGCCTGTGGCTGGTCTGCCACTCGGGATGGGGTCTGCACGCTCCATGCTTGACCTTCCAACTGGTCACGACCACCCCCAGTGTGACGGGGGCTGCACGTCTGTGACCGCCAGGCATAGGGAGAGACCCCTCCGTGCCCACACTGGTGATGACTTTGTCCAAGTGTGTTGTGCGGTTGCTGGTGGGTGACAGGGTCTCGTGCACGCTCTGCGCGACCAGCCCTCCTCTTCATCTCTGTCTGTTGTTCAGCAAATGCTCGGCTGGCCAGGACAGTGCTCGCCCCTCACACCTGCCAGCCGCTCCCAGCCCCAGCCTGGCTGCTCTTGCTTCATGAAAGCTGGTTTTATCTAGAGCTAGTTGCCCGTTCTTCAGGGTCAGAGTGCTCAGTGGCTGTAGCGAGCTGCCCTCAACTCCCCCTTCCTTAATTAAAACCAAAACCAAAACCGGGCCTCACTGTAGCTTCCCAGGTTTCCCGTTACAGTGGTGATAGCATTTTAGATAGACTCACATGGAGCAGCAACAGCAGCTGTACTTCTGCTGTGTGGGGTCCTCTCAGCCACTCCTCAGAAGGCCACACGCCTGGGAAGGCAGCCCTGGGCTCACCTGCCAGCTTTGCAGTTCTTACTGGTCCCCAGCCCTCCCTGCCCTTAGGACAGTTGGCACACAGCAAGGTAAACTAGCATAGAAGCTACAGTTAAATTGCTATTGTTTGAAACCGAGGAACTTTAAGGGAAAAAAGTACCAATGCCATTTTTTTGGTGATTTTCATACTTAACATTGGAGTCCTGGTGTGGCGCTGCGGGTTAATGCGCTGGACTGCAAAGTCATTTGAACCGCAAGGTCACTGGTTTCCTCAGAAACCCTATACAGGGTCACTATGGGTCGGAACCGACTTGACGGCACTTCACAACAACATACTATCAACCTCTCAGATTGCTGTGGGGCCTGAGCTCAGAGTCTCCGGGTCCCGCGTGTATCCCGATGGAACTCTGATACAGGCCCGCTGCTCCTGCCCTGGGGGTAGCCCACCACCTCAGGGCTCCACGGTCACCCAGTGGGTCTGCTCTCCTCCCACAGGCTGGTGGAGGACGAGGAGCGGCGCTGGACGGACGAGAACATTGACTTGGTAGCACTAAAGCACTTCCCTAACATTGACAAGGAGAAGGCCATGAGCCGGCCCATCCTGTACAGCAACTGGCTGTCAAAGGTAATGCGACCAGACATGGCTCCGGCCTGACGGGCTCGGCAGAGAGACTGACTGGACTGGACGGCAACCATCGTGGCCAATGCTGGGCAGGGATCTTAGGGTGGCACTGGGGTGCGCAGCCTGCTACGTGCTGGTCTCCCCCAGAGGGTGGGGTGTTTCTGCTGGTTTTCAGGAAGTCTCAGCCCTTCCTCCCCTCTCCCCGCTCACTTTCCTCACCATGGAAATGAGTGGGAACAGGTTTCCTGTACCGACGTGCTGAACACTCAGCATTCCCACAAGCATTGTGAGTTCCCTTTGTCTCTGAAAAGGAGAGGCGGACATTTTTAAAGTCGGAGGCTCTGGGTGGCTCCAGTAGTTAAGTGCTGGGCTGCGCGCTGAAACGTTGGAGGTTCAAGTCCACCCTTGGACTTGCAGAAGAAAATCAGCCACTGACAACCCTGTGCCTCAGTTCTAGTCTGAAGCGCATGAGGGGGCCATGAGTCAGAGTCCATGTGCAGTTCACGTGCCGTCCACATGGGCCACCTGCACTGGACCAAGCTTCCTTCAGGGAGCTCCCGGTCTGGAAGCCTTGGTCTGGAACAGAACCCGGGAGGGCCTGGCAGACAGAGGCACAGGAAGAACCAAGAGCTAACACAGTCGACTTGGTCAGCGTTGCTGGGATTTTCTGTACGAGGCTCTGTCCTCACCAACTTTCACTGAGAACCAGCAGCTACTTCTGGAGGCTGGTCTCTTTATTCTCTCTGGAGAGCGTCTTTAGAGGAACAAATGTTCCTGCCATTTTAATGCTTACACGGAGACCCTTTGTCCAGCTGTAAGGCGTCTGTGTGGAGCGAGCTGAAGGCCACTTTTCAGGTTGCTCCTTGTGGACATTGTTGAGAGAAGAGTCCCTCATTCCTCATTGCTCAGTGCACTCTGTCACAGTGCTGCCTCTGCGTGGACCACCCTCTCACGGACATCACTAACCTGAGTCTGTGAGCAGGCTGGCCTGCAGTCTGACTCTGCTTAGTGGGATCCTCCCTCCCCCAACTGAAATTGAGCAGTGACTTGTCAGGTAGCACCAAAACCACCACAACCAGCCACCATTGAGGTATTGGTTAGGATGATGCTGGTTCTCTGTTTCGGTTTAGATGGAGATGGTATAGCTTGTTCATGTATTTGGGTCATCTGTGAATGTCTTTCACGCACGTTCTGTTTTCTTTATAAAGACTTTACAAATTGTAGAACTTTTCTTAATTACTTTATGGTTTTTCTGCCTTGCTATAATGGTGTCTTATTTTTAAAACCATTCAGTGTATGGAAATAACCAAGATGACTTACTCTAAAGGGTTTAGATGGGTTTTTTGGTTTGTTTTCTTCCTATAGGATTACATCCCGGTAGACCAAGAAGAGTTACGAGATTATGTCAAAGCAAGGTTGAAAGTCTTCTATGAAGAAGAGCTGGACGTCCCTCTGGTTCTGTTTAATGAGGTCTTAGACCACGTGCTCAGGATTGACCGGTGAGCTCAGTGTTTCAGTCTCCCTCATCTGCTCATGTACCTCAGCTGCTCATGATTCTGTTTATGTGCAGGGCGGAGCCACATGCTGCCGCCTCCCACCTCCACCTGCACCCTCCCACCAAGCAACGTCCCTGGCCCTCCTTTTTGTAAAGTCACCCACCCTGACCACGCTTCCAAAGCACATCTCCTTCTCCTCCCCTTGCTACGTGATACACTGACAGTAATTACAGCCTTTCAACCTCACCCCAGTATCTGCCTTGTCTCAGTGATGCCATCGAGCTTCTGGTGGATAAGACTGTACCTTACCGCCTGACCTTTGTGTCCCCATCAGGCCTGGCAGAGCTCTAGAAAAGTGTAGGGCATGAGTGTCAGAGTGGAATGGGCTGAAAACCCTTAGGGTTTGTCATCTCTGCTAATGTTTCAGAATATTCCGTCAACCGCAAGGCCACTTGCTACTGATAGGTGTTAGTGGCGCAGGAAAAACGACCCTGTCGCGTTTTGTTGCCTGGATGAACGGTCTGAGTGTGTACCAGATTAAGGTGGGTCTATTCTGTAGCCTCACACCCACCAGCTGATTGTTGACTCACGCACCCAACCACCCCCCAACTCCTTGGAGCAAAGGCCTGACTCGCCCCCCGACTCCTGTAGGTCCACAGGAAATACACAGGGGAGGACTTTGACGAAGACCTTCGCACGGTGCTGAGGCGCTCCGGCTGTAAAAATGAAAAGGTTGCTTTCATTATGGACGAATCCAACGTGCTGGACTCAGGGTTCTTGGAGCGGATGAACACCCTTCTGGCCAACGGAGAGGTAACTGGGTGGCATGCCGCGTTAGGCTGCGTGTTCCCTGACCCTACACCCAGAACCAGTGGGTTACAGTGGTGGCTCACTCCTGTAGGTACCCGGCCTCTTTGAAGGGGATGAGTATGCCACCCTGATGACCCAGTGCAAAGAGGGGGCTCAGAAGGAGGGCTTGATGCTGGACTCGCACGAGGAGCTGTACAAATGGTTCACCAGTCAGGTCATCCGCAACCTCCACGTTGTGTTCACCATGAACCCGTCCTCCGAGGGCCTCAAGGACCGGGCAGCCACTTCGCCGGCGCTTTTCAACAGGTACCAGATTCTTGCCCAGCTCCGAGTGGGGGCCGGCCCTCTCTGGGGAGTCGTTTTGAGACGGAGTGTCTCTTCCAGGTGTGTACTGAACTGGTTTGGTGACTGGTCCACCGAGGCACTCTATCAGGTCGGCAAAGAGTTCACCAGTAAAATGGACCTGGAGAAACCGAACTACATCGTGCCCGATTACATGCCTGTGGTGTATGACAAGCTCCCGCAGCCCCCATCACACCGGGAAGCTATTGTGAACAGCTGTGTGTTTGTCCACCAGACGCTGCACCAGGTACGTTCAATTCTTAGGGCAGCCACGAAAGGCAGCGCTGAGCTGCAGGTCTCTGTGCACCGCCGGCCAAGGAAACACCCTGTAGGTGACATCTCGTCATCTGGTTGCGCATTCTGGTGCCTCCTAACCCTTTTCCTGCCTGTGCTGATCCTGCCTCCAGAAAGTGGTCTTCCCAAAGTCCAGCTTCCCGCTGCCCCCCCCACCCAGATAAAGGGGAGAGCGTAGCCCCAACAATGCCAGTAGGCGTCCTCTGTGAGGTCCTTGAAGGCTGAACAGATCGGTCAGCGGTCCCAGGTCAGCAGCAGCCATGGACTGTAAACAGTGGGCGCAGCTGGGTGCCAGCAAAGCTTCAGGAGATCAGGCGTCCAGCTGGACTTGGCCTGTCAACCACACTCCCCTAAAGACCTCTCTGAGCTCGCTGGCGAGTATCCTGCAGTTCCCAGGGCCCCACCTCTGTGCCCCCCCAGACCTCCCTTGCTGGGTCTCGTTTTCACTTCCTTTGAGAACAAGTATTGAAAGATGATGTGGGAGTCTGTCATGTTTCCTGGTACTTGACACTGGTTGGGTCTCTTCACATAAAGTGCCGCTGTGCGCACAAGGGAGCGGCTGTGAGGGGCTGTGGAGCCTCCTGAGGTCTGGGTTAAATGGTGACGAATGCTCTGAAGAGGAGAGTGATTTCACGTCCTTGATTCTCACAAGGCTAATGCTCGGCTGGCCAAGCGCGGCGGCAGGACCATGGCCATCACGCCTCGCCACTACCTGGACTTCATCAACCACTACGCCAACCTGTTCAACGAGAAGCGCAGCGAGCTGGAGGAGCAGCAGATGCACCTGAATGTCGGGCTCCGGAAAATCAAGGAGACAGTAGACCAGGTGCGGGGGGGGCACCAGCCACGGGCGGCATTGGGCAAGGCCAGGCTCCTGTCTTTCTGACGTGCCCTGTGCTCCTCAGGTAGAAGAGCTGCGCCGTGACTTGCGGATCAAGAGCCAAGAGCTGGAGGTTAAGAACGCCGCTGCCAATGACAAGCTGAAAAAGATGGTGAAAGACCAACAGGAAGCGGAAAAGAAAAAGGTAACCTCCTGCGCCTCTGGGAACTCTGACTGGTCTGAAGCAGGTGTGTGAGAGAGGGGGGATGTTTCGTTTCAGATGGCCACAGTGGTTAGACATGGGGCTGCTAACCTTCCTACAGTTGTTCCACGGGAGAAAAGCGTGGAGACCTTGGAAAACCTCTGGGGGCGGGGCCTTTCTGTCCAGCAGAGTCTCTGTGCATCAGAATCAACTGGGGGTCACGGGTTTGTGTGTGAGGGGAGTTAGAGACGGGATGGAGTCCTGGTGTGGTGCCATGGGATAAACACTGGACCCCAAGGTCAGCAGTTCAAACCCACTAGCTGCTCTTCAGAAACCCTATATCAGGGTCACTATGAGTCAGAACCGACTCAAAGGCACTTAGCAACACCAACAGTGAAGGGGTGCGTGTGTTTGACAGTGTGGACAGTTAGGATAGGGGTTCTCTCACTCAGCAGATGACCCAGTGCTTTCCCCGGAGCTAAGTGAGCCCCGTGCCCCCTTCTAGGTCATGAGCCAGGAGATCCAGGAGCAGCTACACAAGCAGCAGGAAGTGATTGCAGACAAACAGATGAGCGTCAAGGAGGACCTGGACAAGGTGGAGCCTGCTGTCATTGAGGCCCAGAACGGTACGGGACGCCGCCCTCGGACACGTGGAAGGCGGTTCTGGGGCCCTCATCACACTTCCCTGTCCCCTGAGGGTCGCTGGACCATGGGCACGTCTGCTGTCGACCCGGTGCTGACGGCATAACCCTGAAACTGCTGACTTGAGTTTTCCAGGAGACAAACGTTAGATACAGTGTTGCCATCGGCAGTTCCTTCTGAACAGGAACCATGGTGGGTGGCCTGGTGTCCTCCTTCCCAGGCAGAGGAATTGAGAGCAGCCTGTGCCCCGCCCCCGTTATCCCTTCACAGTGTCCACATCACAGCCCGAGGTGGACTCAGTCACCCTAAGTGTACACATCCTTTCAGGGCCAGATTTGGACCAGAATGTTGTTGTGTTCTCCCTGCTGAGGCATCTGTTAACCAGTCACGTTCCGGGCTAGAAAAGGTGGCATCCGACTGATGGAAGGCCGAAACTTGGACAGTTGTTAAAACTGTTCGTTCCCCGTCGTCACTTAGTCCCTTCTCAATCACGACAGGTTGAAAGGTTTTAATTGAACAATCTGAAACCTGTGTGATCATGAGGAGAGAGGGAGTGAGGACTGGCCGGGCATCCTCCTTCGAAAGGCAGCTAAGTGTACATGAGGTCTCTGTCGGCTGCCCTCTCTGCTCAGGGTCTTAGAAGACAGAAAGTCTTACCTTCGCTGGGCTTCCCTGGCCCCCGTCCTGGGTTCATGGGCATCAGCGCTCCTGTTCCAATCCGCCCCTTCCTCGCCGTGCATCCTCTCTGCTTTGTCCACCAGCTGTGAAGTCCATCAAGAAGCAGCACCTGGTGGAGGTGCGCTCCATGGCCAACCCTCCTGCCGCGGTCAAGCTGGCGCTGGAGTCCATCTGCCTGCTGCTAGGGGAGAGCACGACAGACTGGAAGCAGATCCGCTCCATCATCATGCGCGAGAACTTCATCCCCACCATCGTCAACTTCTCTGCTGAGGAGATCAGGTGGGGAGCCAGGGCCCGCCCCGCGAAGGACTCAGATGTCCCCATGAAGCTCCTGCCAATGCTTGCCTGACTGGATGGCGCCCACCCCACAGCAGTGGTGGGCTCAGCAGCCCCTGCTGTCACAACCACCTCCTGTGGCCCAGGAGTGGATAGTCGTGAGCAGCAGCTTTGGGCCGGAACTGAGGTCTCGGTTCGGGCTTGTCGGTTACATTCTGATTTCATGACAGCTTGTCTTGTTTTTGGCTGAACACGTGCCAAGAGTTATATTTCCTCTTTTGCAGCGACGCCATACGGGAGAAGATGAAGAAAAACTACATGTCCAACCCTAGCTACAACTATGAAATTGTCAACCGGGCCTCCCTGGCCTGCGGCCCCATGGTGAAATGGGCCATCGCACAGGTAAGGCCGTGGCCGGCTCCCAGACGTAAACCGCAGCTGTAGGCTCGTCAGCTGGGAGTGAACGCACCGACTTGCCCTTGCAGCTCAACTACGCGGACATGCTGAAGCGGGTGGAACCCCTGCGGAACGAGCTGCAGAAGCTGGAGGACGATGCCAAGGACAACCAGCAGAAGGCCAACGAGGTGGAGCAGATGATCCGTGACCTGGAGGCCAGCATCGCACGCTACAAGGAGGAGTACGCTGTGCTCATCTCCGAGGCCCAGGCCATCAAGGCTGACCTGGCCGCCGTCGAAGCCAAAGTAAGCTTGGCCGAGGAGGTGGTTACCGGTTTCCCTAGTGGGAGCCAAGAGTAACGCATTTGGCCATGTATGTGTGTGCACCCTGTTGGCCTCAGCAAATCCGCATCGTAGTGTTTATTTAGGTTCCTGATTGGTTTTCAAGGAGCCGTGGTGCTGCAGCGGGTTAAGCACTAGGCTGCGAACCAGAAAGACGCAGTTTTACCTTACCAGTTCCTCTGGGAGAACGATGTGACAGTCTGCTCCTGTTCAAAGATTTCAGCCTGGGAAACCCCGTGGGACAGTTCTGCGCTGACCTACAGGGTCTCTGAGTCAGAATTCACTCAGCAGCAGTGGGTTGGGTTGGGTTGGATTGGGGTGGGGTGGTTTTTCTTCTGGGAAGAAGTAAATACCAAGTATTTGCTACATGGTATTAATGAACGATCCATCCCCCAACGCCTGTCTGTCAGTTTGCTGTACTCTGGCAGCTTGCCTGTTGCAAACGGTGGCACCACCACGATTTCAGATAGCACCTATGGTGGACAGGCTTCAATGGAGCTTGAAGACTAGGAAGGAGTAATAGGCAGTCCACTTCTGAGGGATTCGCCCCTAAAAACCTTACGATTAGCAGTGAAACATTGTCTAATACAGTGCTGAAAGATGAGTGCCTCAGGTTGGAAGGCACTTGAACTATGACTCCGGAAGAGCTGTCTCCTCAAAGTAGAGCTGACCTTAATGACATGGATGGGACAAAGCTTTCAGGACCTTCGTTTGCTGATGGGGCACAACTCATAATGAGGAAAACTGCTGCAAACATCCATTGGTAATCAGAACATGTATGAAGTATGGGTTTAGGAAAATTGGAAGTCATGTAAATGAAGTGGAATGCCTTAAAATTGATACCCCAGGTGTGAGTAAGCTGAAGTGAGCAGGTTTTGGCCATTTCAAGTCAGACAGTCATGTGATTTACTTTGCTGGGAATGAGAATCTGAAGAGGAATGACGTCATAGTCGGTGTCAAAAAGAACGGGGTAGTATCCGTACTAGGACTACAAGGAAGACCAGTTAATACAACTGTGTACCAACCACCAAAGCCAGCGATGAAGAAATTAAAGAAATCTTCCAACTGAAATCGATCAAACATGCCATCAAGATACACTGATAAGTACTGGTGATTGGACAGTGAAAGTGACAAACGAGGAGGGATTGATTAGTTAGGAAATAGAACCTTGTGAGAGAAACAGTGCTGCAGATTACACGATGCTGCTTCAGTGCAAATAACCTTTTTTCAACAACACTAACCACCTGGGGTATGCAGGTGATAGAACTTTCTTTTCTGAACGTGAAGACGACTAAATACGTACTGATGAAGATCAACGACTACAGCCTTTGGTATGAGTTGCACCTTAATGTAAAGAAAACAGAAATCCTCACCGACAGTCCCTGGAGGAGGACGTCGTGCTTGGAAAAGTGGAGGGCCAGTGAAAAAGAGGGAGACCCCCCCAAGGCAATGGTTTGACACTGTGGTTTCAAACATGACAATTGCAAAGATGGCCCAGTACTAGGTGGTGTTTGGTTGTGTTGGGCGTGGGGGTATCTACAGGTCAGAACTCACTCAGCAGCACCTAATAACACCACCACCTCATGCAGGCTATCAGCTCCGAGCCTGACTCATGTCCCTGCTTTTTGGTTTGTAGCTGATAGCACCGAGTGTCTCCTCATTGATTCTCCCTCCCTCTTCTTGTCCCTCCCAATTGCTGTCATCCTCTCCCACCCTGCTCCCTTCTTTAAGTCTTCAGACCCCACACTCCTGTTTCAGGCTCCAGCCTCTATCCTCAGGCCAGCCCTCTGTTGTCTCCTCGGTTGTCCATACGTAGTGAGGCTGGACGTCGTTCATTCTCAACGTCATCTTTATGAACGCTGCAGCCCGTGTTGTCGGGCCTGGGCTTCACCACCTGTGGAGTGTAGATCCCCCACCACACACACACCTGCACATGACAAGATTCTAGAAGCCCTGCAAACGCTGACCTCAAACACCTGGGCTGATTTGTGTTTTTCAATTTTAGGTGAACCGGAGCACAGCTCTTCTGAAAAGCTTGTCTGCTGAACGTGAACGATGGGAAAAAACAAGTGAAACTTTCAAAAACCAGATGTCCACCATTGCTGGGGACTGCCTCCTGTCGGCTGCATTTATCGCTTACGCGGGATATTTCGACCAGCAGATGCGTCAGAACTTATTTACCACCTGGTCACATCACTTACAGCAAGCCAATATCCAGGTAGAGTCCCGCAGGGATTTCCGAAAGATGAGCAAAGGGTTGGGGGCACCATGATGGTCAGTGGGCATTTGTGAAGACTCGTAGCCTGAAAGCTGCCCACTCTGCCATATCCAAGAAGGGCCAGTCACAACCTCCCCTCTCAGTTCCGCACAGACATCGCGCGGACCGAGTACCTCTCCAACGCCGACGAGCGGCTCCGCTGGCAGGCCAGCTCCCTTCCTGCAGACGACCTGTGCACAGAAAACGCCATCATGCTGAAGCGCTTCAACAGGTGCGCCTGCAGGCCAGGCTGAGGGTGGGCAAGCCAGGTGGGAGCCCGCGGGCTGGCTGTTGTGTCTCCTGGTTGCCTGAGGTCTTCTGCGGGTCTCACTCTCTAAAGGTATTTGGCAGGTTGTGTTTTGGGGGGTGAGGGGACGTTCAAGTAATACCTTCCTTAAGATGTTTGAAAGGAAAAGATGGCACAGCAAGAGTGACGGGCAGTAAGTGCTGCTTCTTTGGAGCCGTGACAGCAGCAAGGGTGGGCTAGACAGCAGCACCTGGTTCTGGGGCCGAGTCCCGTCCATAGCGTCTCTTAACCACGACACCCTGGGGCCTAGCTTTCTGTTTCTCCTGAAAACTTCAACTTTCGTGAGCCCCAGCTGTGTGCCCCTGCCCTGAACACACAGATGGGGAAGGCTCAGATGCCCTCTGGACAGCGGGCACACACTGGCTCATCCACCCTCCCAGCGGGTGCTGACCAGAGGCTCCCTCAGGCAGTGTGCGGACAGGGATGGTCTGCCCTGTGGGCAGTGACACGGGCTCTCACCAGGACGGAGTCAGTGCTCCCAGATAACCGGGCACCCCTTCAGCGGAGCCTGGACCACGCCTAAAGACACTGAGGTCTGCTTCAGAGCCAGAGTAGCTCTGTTTCCCACCAGGGTGGCTGACAGTTTAAATTCTGCATTGTGTTACCATGCGCCACTGCGCATGTCTGAAGGGCACTGAGTAATGGGTAGACACTGTGGCATGAGGGACAAGCTCACGACAGTCCCTCTTAGCAACACGTGGCCTGATTTTAACAGCATCCTGGTAAGTCACTCTGGGAACCATGTTAGCAGGTTCTCGTGCCTCCTCACTGGCCTCGCTCACCGGCTGTGTGTCTCTTGTCCTCAGGTACCCACTCATCATCGACCCCTCCGGACAGGCCACGGAGTTCATCATGAACGAGTACAAGGACCGGAAGATCACCCGCACCAGCTTCCTGGATGATGCCTTCAGGAAGAACCTGGAGAGCGCACTGAGGTTCGGTAACCCGCTTCTGGTCCAGGTGCGTGGCCTCGCCTGCAGTCCTCTAGCTCCTTTCAGGGCTGGTTTTCTTCTTCTCCCATAAGTAGTTGTATGAGGGTCTCTGTCAGCACTGCTCACGGGGCTTCCTGATGTCAAGCAAACACAGCATGTGATCTGTACCCCAGTAGTACACTGACCCCCAACACCCGCACGTGGCCAGAGTGACTAAGTGATGGCACTTTAGTTTTATGTCATGTAACTTTCCAAACCCCCGCAGTGATGAGTTGGTGAGGGCGGTGGTAGGTGGCTCAGTGGCTTCTGGGAGGAGGTGTTTATCTGGGGAGGGGTCACTACTGGGTAGCCATTGTTTGTGTGAAAGCAGACGTGCACACCCTGAGCAGGATGTGATGTGTGTGTGTCTGCGGAAACGTGTAGGATGTGGAGAGCTACGATCCCGTTTTGAATCCAGTCCTGAACCGTGAAGTCCGACGAACAGGCGGGAGGGTTCTCATCACACTCGGGGACCAGGACATCGACTTGTCGCCTTCGTTCGTCATCTTCCTATCCACCAGAGACCCCACCGTAAGGAAGGGGCACTGCACGTGCAGAAATGGGGCCCGGTGTGGGTTTGCAGGCGAGCTAACAAAGCCAGCACCTCGCTGTCTGTTCGGCAGGTCGAGTTCCCACCAGACCTCTGCTCCCGGGTCACCTTTGTGAACTTCACCGTCACCCGCAGCAGCTTACAAAGCCAGTGTCTCAACGAAGTGCTAAAAGCAGAAAGGCCCGATGTGGATGAGAAGCGTTCCGACCTCCTGAAGCTACAAGGTGTGGTCCTGGGCCTGTGGTGGGTGGGGTCCGGGTGCAGGTGGGCACCCCCGAGGGAACGCGAGCCCCAGCGCCTCTCTCTCTGTAGGGGAGTTCCAGTTGCGGCTGCGTCAGCTGGAGAAGTCGCTGCTACAGGCTCTGAACGAGGTGAAGGGCCGCATCTTAGATGATGACACCATCATCACCACCCTGGAGAACCTGAAGCGCGAGGCCGCCGAGGTCACCAGGAAGGTGGAGGAGACGGACATTGTCATGCAGGAGGTGGAGACAGTGTCTCAGCAGTACCTGCCGCTCTCCACAGCCTGTAGCAGCATCTACTTCACCATGGAGTCCCTGAAGCAGGTGCGGTGTGGCCACCAGGCCGGGAGGGCCCCACGCCCCCTACACGTTTGCACCTGGGGGAGCGGCCTGACACCTGGGTGACCCCTGCCTTTCAGATCCACTTCCTGTACCAGTACTCCCTGCAATTCTTCCTGGACATCTACCACAACGTGCTGTACGAGAACCCCAACCTAAAGGGCATCACAGACCACACGCAGCGCCTCTCCTTCATCACCAAGGACCTCTTCCAGGTGGGCAACACACTCGGCTGACGGGGACACCACCCGCCGGCCTTCGGGAGCGTCATGGCATCTTGCTTTCTGTGGCAGGTGGCGTTCAACCGTGTGGCTCGCGGCATGCTGCACCAGGACCACATCACCTTCGCCATGCTGCTGGCGCGGATCAAGCTGAAGGGCACCATTGGGTGAGCCTGCCCCCTCCCCCATAGGGCATCCCGGGACGGGCTGACACCTTCTCTGAAGCCGCTGGCGTGACCTGGCATGGTGCAGGTGGGAGACCTGGCTGACCCTCTATGCCCTGGCAGGGAACCCACCTACGACGCCGAATTTCAGCACTTCCTGAGGGGAAAGGAGATTGTCCTGAACGCAGGCTCAACCCCCAAAATCCAGGGCCTGACCGTCGAGCAGGCTGAGGCGGTGGTGAGGCTGAGTTGTCTCCCTGCGTTCAAAGACCTGATCGCTAAGGTGCAGGCTGACGAGGTATGTACACAGGTGTTCCCGGGAGACAGGGGTTCCCAGGGCCCATGTCACTGAGAACCCCTCCACTCAGAGGCCCCTATCGCTTCATAGCAATTCGGCATCTGGCTGGACAGCAGCTCCCCTGAGCAGACGGTGCCGTACCTCTGGAATGAGGACACCCCAGCAAGTAAGTCAGTGACCACCCCCACCCCCTTGGACCCCTAAACACAGTCAGTGACCACTCCCAACCTAAACACAGAGCCATCAATAGTCCTCCATACACACCCCCAGACCCAAACATTGTCTGTGATCACCCCCCAACAAGCGTTTCAGTGTAGACAATGTTTAGGAAACCATTTGGGGAGACACTTTCTGGGTAGGAGTTGGCTTAGGAGTTGGGGAGAGTAAAAAATACCTAAACCTCCTCATGCTTCTCCCAGACCCTGGGCTTATGGGCTGGTGGGCTGGCAGGAGGACGTGAGTGTGGCCTGGGTTTCAGCTTTTTCTAAAAACGCTCAGGTGTTCTGCACGGAACAGGTGTCATTAAAAAGTCAGTGAAGGGTATGCGAGGGTGGAGAGCGGCAGGAAGGTGTCTCAATGTCTCAGATGTCGACCGAACCGAGGTGTTGAGCAGGCACTTGTAGGAAAAGCAAGCCCAGTGTGGGGGCGTCTGCCCAGCTGTAGCCTCAGCGTCCACGTGCCCACCTCCTTCCAGCTCCCATCGGGCAGGCGGTCCACCGGCTGCTGCTCATCCAGGCCTTCCGCCCTGACCGCCTCCTGGCCATGGCCCACATATTCGTTTCCACAAACCTCGGCGAGTCCTTCACGTCCATCATGGAGCAGCCGCTCGACCTGACCCACATCGTGGATACGGAGGTATCAAGCCCCCTCCCCTCCCGCCATGAGCCCCCCTGTTTGTAAGCCCTCTGTGAGCCCTCCCATGAGCCTCCCTGTGTGTAAGCCCTCTGTGAATCCCCCCGTGAAGTCTGGAGCTACCCCTGGTGGGCTCTGGGTTCTGGGCTCTGACCCAGTCTGCCTCCTGTGTTGCAGGTGAAGCCCAACACCCCTGTTCTGATGTGCTCTGTGCCCGGCTACGATGCCAGTGGACACGTGGAGGACCTGGCCGCTGAGCAGAACACACAGATCACTTCCATCGCCATCGGTAAGAAGCTCCCGTACAGTCTTGGACACCGGGGTCCCTGCAGGACTGGAAACCCACTCTGCTCTTTCCTGTGCCAGGCTCGGCGGAAGGCTTTAACCAGGCTGACAAGGCGATCAACACGGCCGTGAAGTCTGGCAGGTGGGCTGGGCCGAGTGTGGGTGCAGAGCCCCTGTCCCAGGAGCCTGGGCAGCAGCTGGTCACATGCTTTCTCTCTGCAGGTGGGTGATGCTGAAGAATGTGCACCTGGCGCCCGGCTGGCTGATGCAGCTGGAGAAGAAGCTGCACTCCCTGCAACCACACGCCTGCTTCCGCCTCTTCCTCACCATGGAGATTAACCCCAAGGTGGGCGCCTCGTCCTCACCGCCACTCTGTGTGTCACTGAGTGGATTTGTAACTGGGTTGTTGGGTGGAACTTGTGATGAGGGCGTTTCTGTCTAAACTGTAGCTCTGTGTATTATTGGGTGGAACCTGTGGGGACCCAGGATGGTCACAGGCACCATGTTCCTCCAGGTGCCCGTGAACCTGCTCCGCGCCGGCCGCATCTTTGTGTTCGAGCCCCCGCCAGGCGTGAAGGCCAACATGCTGAGAACCTTCAGCAGCATCCCTGTCTCCAGAATCTGCAAGGTAGCGCTGCTCCCCGGGGCCCTTCCTCAGAAGCCCGGAGACTCGAGGCCCCTCCCAGGTCCAGATGCGGGCTCTGGCTTCACGATAGCCAAGCACACCGGTTGTGTAGGTGGTTTGGGCGTGAGCTGTCAGCAGAATTCCGCTCTGTGCCCGGTTCACAGGTGAAGTACATTTGTGCTAGTTAGGTTCCCCGAGGAGACCTGGTGAGGCCCGGCTGGGACCCAGCTGCACCCCGTGTAGATGGCTGGGGATACGCAGACTCTCCTCTGGGAAGCACAGGCTGCCCTGGAGGTTGTGTCTTGCCCTCAGCGCCAAGGGAAGCCAGGACGGCACAAGGGGGGTGTGGCAAGATGGTGCCTGTATGTTGTCTGCGTCCCAGAGTGCTCATCTCCTGTGCCCTTGTCCTCCTTACTGAATTCCCTGTTGGCTGGAAAAGTCTCTCAGCAGTGACACGGGGCCACCTGTTTGTGAGCAGAAACACTGTGCTCTCTCCTGGTAGCAGCACAAGTGTTAACTTGCAGCTTATACAGTCTGCACATTTAAGATGGTCTTACGTGTGTGGGGGAGCGTCTTTGATTTTCATCCGGTGAGATAGTCACACCGTCCGTCCCGTCTCCTCACTCTGGTCCTGACCTAAGTCCACAGGCCCCTCTCTTCAGTGTGGTTCTGACTCAGTGTCCACAACACTCAGTCTCTTCACTGTGGTTCTCACTCGATGTCACACACCTCATCTCCTCATTCTGGTTCTAATGCAGTGCCCACAGTGCCCACACACCCTATCTTCTTCCTCAGCCCGGTCCTGACTGACACTGTCCACACGTGTGTCCTCCTCAGCCCAGTCCTGACTGACTCAGTCTGCACATCCGTCCTCCTCAGCCGGCCCTGACTGTCCACATGTCCGTCCTCCTTCGCCCAGCCCTGCTGCTCTCTAGTGACTGTGTTGTACTTTTCTTACCCAGTCTCCCAACGAGCGCGCGCGCTTGTACTTCCTGCTGGCCTGGTTCCATGCCATCATCCAGGAGCGCCTCAGGTACGCGCCCCTGGGATGGTCCAAGAAGTATGAGTTCGGGGAGTCAGACCTGCGGTCGGCCTGTGACACCGTGGACACATGGCTGGACGACACAGCCAAGGCAAGTAGGCAGCCCCATCTCGGGACAGGCTCATCTAGGGAGGGAAATGCATGGGAAGCTACAGCCTCACGATGAGATGCCTGCTCAGTCGAGCCGGCCTCTCACAGTGGCCGAACCACAGCGTGTGCCAGGCCGGTGCTGCTGGTATGGGGAGGGGGCAGGGGGTGCTGGAATGCACATCAGCCCGGTGCTCCCCCAGGGGAGGCAGAACATCTCCCCAGACAAGATCCCGTGGTCGGCGCTCAAGACCCTGATGGCCCAGTCCATCTATGGTGGCCGCGTGGACAACGAGTTTGACCAGCGTCTGCTCAACACCTTCCTGGAGCGTCTGTTCACCACCCGAAGCTTTGACAGCGAGTTCAAGCTGGCATGCAAGGTGGACGGTCACAAGGACATTCAGATGCCCGACGGCATCAGGTACGACCACACAGCCGCAGGAGGCGTGGCGGGCCCTCAGAGGGAGGGCCGTCACCTCACGGCCTGCACTCTTCTTTCAGGCGGGAGGAGTTTGTGCAGTGGGTGGAGCTGCTCCCCGACACCCAGACCCCGTCCTGGCTGGGCCTGCCTAACAACGCCGAGAGGGTCCTGCTCACCACACAGGGTAGGGAGTGCTCCTGCGAGTGGCCCCGGAAGTGCGCCCCTCTGGGAGGTCGGCTCTGGGAGAAATAGATTTTCGTTTCACGTTCAGAAGTACTTTGTTTTGCCCTGAATCATTGGAAAGCCTCTAATGGGAGGTGATGCTTTAATGTACCGGGGGCTATTAGCCCCCCATCCCCCTGCCCAGAGCGGTGACATCAAGGACTTATGATAACCAGAGGGTGGGACAGAGCAGGGGTGTCTCCCAAGGACACTCACTATGGAGCCACGGGGCCACGGTAGAGAGGGCTTGTCCCAGGCACCACCCGCGTGGGGCCTCAGCTATGGAGAAATGCGCTGACAAGCGGTCTGCCTCTGCAGCCACGCATGCACGCTGTGTGACGTCATCACTCCCGTTTCCCAGTGGTTCTCCTCCCCCAGGCCTCCTTCCATGACACCTCCCAGCGCCCAGCAGCACGCTAACCTGTGGTCTGTGCTTTTTCTAAACCTGGTGCCTCAGTGGGGCCAGTGTCCTAAGTGGAGTCCTTGGTGAGCAGTCGGTGACGTGTTTCCATCTGTTTGCTGGCCAGGCTCTGGTCGGAGCATCAGACAGAGCATGTGCCGACCAGACCTTCATGGTCACGCAGTCTTCCTCCCCATGGCCCCGGCTCAGGCGTGGACGTGATCAGTGAGTACGCCTGCCCAAGCCTTCACGATCATACTTTCTTCCTCTCCGTGGCTCCGGCTCAGGCGTGGACATGATCAGTAAGATGCTGAAGATGCAGATGCTGGAGGACGAGGACGACCTGGCGTACGCTGAGACTGAGAAGAAGACGCGCACGGACTCCACATCGGACGGGCGCCCCACCTGGATGAGGACGCTGCACACCACCGCCTCCAACTGGCTGCACCTGATCCCCCAGACGCTCACGCCCCTCAAGCGGACCGTGGAGAACATCAAGGTAGTGGGCAGGTGCCGGCCCCAACGAAGGCTCTAAGTCAAGGTTGTCTGGAAGCAGATAAGCATCTGGGCTCCTTGATGACACGGTTGTAAAGTTTGCTTTACAAGTGGAGGAGGGTGTGTTCAGGGGTAAACCAGCTGAACACACACTGCAGTCTGCCTGCCTTCCGGGGGCAGCTTCCCACTGGAGGGCCCCCTCCTGAACTCTCCCCTCACTCCAGCCTTGTCTTCTCTGGAACGATTGCAGGACCCTCTGTTCAGGTTCTTTGAGAGGGAAGTAAAGATGGGAGCAAAACTGCTTCAAGACGTCCGCCAGGACCTTGCTGACGTGGTGCAAGTGTGTGAGGGGAAGAAGAAGCAGACCAACTACCTGCGCACACTCATCAACGAGCTCGTGAAAGGTGCGGGCGGGCCCTTCAGTGTCCCTGGGGTGGCCCTCTTACCACCGGGGACAGGTGGGACGCCGAGTCGCTGTGGTTTCATGTAGACGTGACTGTGCCCTCCACACACACAGTGCCCAGGTGGCAGCCACCCTGGACTGGGGCCCCGGGGGGAGCAGTGGGTGCGGGGCTCATCTGTGCCGGGGTCCCGTCTGCAGGCATCCTGCCGCGCAGTTGGTCCCACTACACGGTGCCGGCCGGCATGACCGTCATCCAGTGGGTGTCCGACTTCAGCGAGAGAATCAAACAGCTGCAGAACATCTCACTGGCAGCAGCGCAGGGTGGCGCCAAGGAGCTGAAGGTGCTGCTTTGCGGGGTGCAGGGAGGGCTAGGTGCTCTGGAGACTGGGGCGGGCCAGCCTGGGTTAGGGCTCCCGACTTGACCACTGTGTCCCCCACAGAACATCCACGTGTGCCTGGGCGGTCTGTTTGTGCCCGAGGCCTACATCACCGCCACCAGGCAGTACGTGGCTCAGGCCAACAGCTGGTCCCTGGAGGAGCTCTGCTTGGAGGTCAACGTCACCACATCGCAGGGTGCCACACTCGACGCCTTCAGCTTCGGGGTCACAGGTGAGTCCGCCCCTCCTCTGGAGGCCACCCCAGCCCAGGCCTTGCAGGTGACTCAGGATCCCAAAGCTTGTGCCCACATGTGTGGTCTGAGGGGCGAACGACCAGCCTGGGGATTGATAAGCATGTGGCTCCAGATGCCCTGATGGTGGTTTTGTGGCATGGCCGCGTCCATCTCAGTCTGGCCTTGGGTTCCCCACCCCCAGGCTTGAAGCTGCAAGGGGCCACGTGTAACAACAACAAGCTGTCCCTCTCCAACGCCATCTCGACCGTCCTTCCCCTCACACAGCTGCGCTGGGTCAAGCAGACCAACGCTGAGAAGAAGGCAAGCATGGTAAGGCTTTGTGCTCGGGGCTCTCCACACAGCTTCCAATGGACGGAGCTGGAAGTCAGCTGCTTCCTCAGAGAACCCCACACCCACCTAGTGCAAGCCTCCCAACCTCCAGAGCCCACCGTCAGCCACACTTGGCAGCCTCTGTAAGGTGCACGGCAGAAGCTGAGTCTCACACCACTTGCTGCATCAGTCCTGCCCTGCGTGGTAGCCCGGGTCTCTTGTTGTCCTTGGCGTCTTACTCTTGTGTCTAGTCTGCTTTTTCTACAGTTGAGAAATGATTAGGTATGGGACCCATCACAGAGAAACCAGGGTCACATTGCTGGTATAGGGGCAAGACTGGAGTCCATGTTTGGGGGACCCAGCTGCGTCCTTCACAGTGAGTTCTGTGTGCCTCCTAGGTGACCTTGCCCGTCTACCTGAACTTCACCCGCGCAGACCTGATCTTCACTGTGGACTTCGAAATCGCCACCAAGGAGGACCCTCGCAGCTTCTATGAGCGTGGGGTCGCCGTCCTGTGTACAGAATGATGCTCAAGCCAACCTTGCCCTTTTCTGTAGCTGTTTCCTATTTAACGTGCATTCATTATTAAAACCTCCAGAAGGAACGAACTGTGGACTTGGGAGAGAAAGTAGCTGGTCTGAGGTCTGGGAATTAGGAGAGAAGAGATGGAGGAGAGAGCAGTGTGTGTTTGGGAGGGTCTCTGGCACGGCTGGTTTTTATGAAATAAAACACTAAGCACGGCCTGGCTCGGCCTCATCTGTGCACCAGCTTTGTTCACGGGCGCCGCCACTCCTGACCCACCAGGCCCATGCAGCCCCCACACACCTGCCCTGGTTCCCCACGGTGGCTGCAGCCCTCGTGACAGAGAACTCGCGGGGACATCACTTCACACAAGGGAAATGGCAAGGCCTGCCCCCGCTCAGCCTGTTCCTGTCACCTGAGATCTTTGAGGCTTGGCAGAGCAGCAACGTTCTGGCCCGAGCACCTGGCCCAGGTACTGAGGTGCCTGGCTTGGTGCTGACAGGCCATCCCTGGGGAGGGACAGCTCTGTACTGACCCTCTCAGGAGCATGTGGGCCAAACTAAACGTTCCTCTCTGAACAGTAAGTTTGGATCCTCGGTGTTTCCACAGTGAAGGGCTAAGCCTGCCACGCTCACTAGGGAGGCCAGAGCACCCAGCAGAGGGAGCCCCAGGGACCATCCCTTACAGGCTTGTATGTTCCAACCCGTCCATGGGTGCCACTGAGCTATGAGGCCCTGGGACACAGGAGAAGGCACACAACCCCACAAGTCCTGAAGGTCCCACTGAGGGCTCACGGGGACAGACTCGGGGCCCAGCGGTGAGCCACAAAGACCCCACCAGGACTGGCCCAAGGTTCTACTGGCTGTCCCTGAGTCCAAAACCCCTTCACCCACGCCAATGGTTCCCCGTCCAGTGGGATCACGGAGAAACCCAAGAGTGGTGGGCCTCATCCCGGGCACTCATCACCTGCAGCCAGTACAGAGCTGGGCAGTGAGAGCTGCCCACAGTGGTCAGCATCGTTTTAGGAAAAAAGTGCCATCAGACGGGCCTCTGCTGCTGAGCCCCACGGGGCCCCCCCTAAGAGTCGGCCCCTCCCCAGAGGTGAGGCAGGACCCTTGGGCCCCAGCCTCTGGGAGCAAGTGTGGAACGACCAGGTGCAGGGAGAACCCGCCCGCTGAAGGAGGGAGGGCGTCTGTCAGTTGATGTCACTTTATTGCCTTGGGGACGATGTGGTCTTGAATGGGTGAGCAGTGGACAGATGCGGGAAGGAGGTGGCAGCTACGACTGAGGAGACCGCCTGTCGGTGTCAGCGCCAGCCCGGCTCCTGCCTATGGTGAGGAAGGAGGTCATTGGAGGTGGCAGAAGTCCCCGTCTGACAGTCTGATGGTGACCACGGGCTGAGCCCGCGCCACACGTACACAGTGAGGGCCGCTTGTGAACTCTGGCCTAGAATCTGCGGTGAAGTGGTCTTCCCTGCACCACACTATCCTTCACAGAGAACCCAGGACAATTGGACCTAGAGGTTCCCCAGAAGGAGAGAAGAGAGTATCAGGTTCCCCTGGAGAACAGAGAAATGTTGGGGTTCCTCCGAAGGACAAAGGAAGTCAGGGGCTCAGGATGGAGGGCTCCCTTGAGGGGACAGGAGTGGGGGGGCCTGGGGATTCCCTTGAAGATGAGAGAAGACCAGGAGTTTCCCCTAAGACAGATGGGATTGAGGTGCTGGGAATGGGGCAGGAGAAAAAGAGGTGAGGCATGGGACATTTTCAGGGTGGGACCACTATTCTGTACGGCACAGGGTACCAAGCATTTGTCAAAGCCACAGGATTGTAGGACCCAAAGTAAGCCATGTAACCATGGCCTCAGCACATCATCATGCCCCTGATTGCATCGTTCATTGTTACAACTGGGCTGCAGAGGAGGCATCCTGGGGGCACAGTGGGTAAGGGTTCACCTGCTATCTGAAAGGTCAGAGGTTTGACCCACCATCTGCTCCCAAGAGAGAACGATGTGGAATCAGAATCTCCCTTTTGACAAGATCGCCCACGTGATTCTTAGAGAACTAGTTAAAATGTAGATTCTGATTCAGTATATTTGGGGTGAAGATGCAAATTCTCAGCACAGGGTCAAACCAGACTGAGCCAGTTTGAAGGCCTACATTAGAGTCATGGATGCAAACCTTCTGGGCTAATAACCAAAAGGTTGGCAGTTTAAGGCCACCCCGAGGCACCTCAGAAGAAAGACCTGGTGATCCACTGAAAACCCAGCTTTCCTCTGACACACATGGGGCACCATGGGCTGACAGCCACCAGAGATAGGAACTGGGACCAAGTCCCTGGGCTCAGGGTCCCTGCCTGACTGACCCCTTTACCTTGGTTTAGGCCACATATTGCTTCTTTCTCTTATTATTTTCAGGCTCTGCAAGTAAAAGTTCCAGTTTTCTCTTGAAAAGTGAGAGTCGTGGGGCTGGCCAGGACCCCTTGGCTCTGCACTCCCCTGGCCGGCCTGGCCCAAGCAGCTCCATGTGCCTGCAGAAGGGGGCAGCTGGTCCCCGGTCCTCCGTCATTCTCCAGTCCTGCGATTCAGGAAGCCTGGCTGCCCACCCTCCCACCTCAGGGCTGCTGAGCCCTGTGGGCAGCTTCTGATCGCTGACGGGCCGCATGTCCACATCTAGGGTTTCCGGGGCTGCTTGGATGAGGGAACCAGCATGTCCCCACAAGGGAGAGTCCTGTAAAGTAACTCCCTCTTGACTCTTGGACCCTGCTGTCTGTGAAGTTACATTACAGGTTACCCGAGAACAACTACCGACACTGTAGTCTGAATAACCAAGGGTATCTTCTGAGTCGTCATCAAAAGGACCTAAAAACTGATGATAAAAGTACTTGTAAGTCAGTAAGCAAGTTCTAGCGATAGAATAACTGTCTAACACCCCCTGTTACAGGTTACATTGTGTCCCCCAAAAAGTCACAGGGAAGTTCAAACTCTTGGTACGTGACCGTGTTTAGAAATGGGGTCTTTGTTGTCGAGTTAACATGAGATCCTCCTCCCATCCGAGTGGCTCCATATAAAAGAGAAGAGACCCCGAGGGGAGGACAGCCAGGGGAAGGCAAAGGCAGAGATCAGAATGATGCAGCTATAAGTCACGGGTCACCAAGGGTCACCAGAAGCTGATACCCTGGTCTTGACTCCCAGCCTCCAGACATCACATTGCTGATCCCCAAGCAGGAAGAGAAACCATTGTCTTACACGAGTAGAGCATTTTTTCCATCACTGATGGTGGTGAGTTTAGTATGAGCTCCTTTGCTAGTAAACCCCAAACTCATCCCATCAACATTCAAAAAACCGCAGGACCATCCTCACAGGACTTCCGCTTCACCACTTGGAAACTGTTGGTCCAGCGCTGGACACAGGCCCTGCCCTACTGTGGGTCTGATGGCTGCCATTCCCTTGGTGTCCCTTCTAAAGGGCCAAGGGCCATTTTTCTGGTGACAGACAACTGGGGCCGGTGACCGGGCAGCCTCACCTCTACCCTGCCCCATCTGGCTCCTCAAGCAGGCTGTGCAAACATCTCTCAACCTGCCAGTCATTTTCAGAGCCTGCAACACTCAAGATACTGCCCTTGGAAGAAAGCGTTGGTGACCCAGCCCACAGTCCTACTCTGATAGACAGAGGTGACTCTGCAGCAGCTGGCAAACTGGTGGGGGTGGGGGCAGAGAAGTGAGTATTTAAACCCAAGCACTCATTGTTTCCAAAGTGTCAGTGGACTCATCTCCACCATAGCGGGAACAGCTTGTCTGAGAAGATGTGGCCAGAGGTAGTGTCACCGTAGGGCAAGGTAGACCCATGTGGATGGGGGAAGTTGTGGGGAGCGATTCCTAGGTGTCTAGTAACACTGCCACCACCCCTATTTGTCATTGTTCCTATTTGTCATCCCTCCACCAGTGTTTCTTCCTTGATTAAAGGCCTCCAGGGAAATGCTAAGTCTCCTGCCACCAGCCCCAACAGTTGTCTGCCATGGTTGTTTCCTGGGCCACAGTAGGGTTGGCTGAGCTAGATCTGCCCGTGGAACCCAGACAAGACAGCCAACTGTGGGCTTGGACATTTCCAATGGCTCGGCATGTAACACTGCGGCTTCCCTGGCACACATGGGGAACCCATGAATGTCAGAGTACAACCGTGTTTCATTGGGTTGGGTTGGTTTTATTACGGTTTGGGTGACAGTTTACAGGGCAAATTCGTTTCCCATTCAACAGTTTATGCACATTTTGTTTGGTGACATTTGTTGTGATCTCTTCCTGCATTCCCTGTTTCCGTTCACCTGTCGTCCTTGTCCCATGCTGCCATTCCCAGGGCTTCCAGTGGCAGATATTTCAAAAGCAAAATCAGCATAGTAACCAATCTGCCTGGGCGGGGCTGATTAAATGAAATGTGGATGGGTCTCTTGTGATATAATAGTGAATAACTGTTATCAGGACTGACTGTGAGGGTTGGAAATGTAAAGGTAGATGTTTTGTAGCAAGGAGGGGAGTGATTAACTCTTCAGCCTAGGAGCGGAGGTCCCTGGGACCATCAAGGGAGAAGAGCGGAGAGCGGGACCCTACCCAGAGATGCAGTGATGCCTGAAACGGAGCCAGAGACGATGACGTGCAAAGATGGAGTGGCTGGGGACTTTAGACACAGAGAGGGAGAGCCACTGTGTGCTGATGACCAGGGGGCAGGCTTGTAGGGTATACCCTTTGGTTGGTTGATGTTGCATGGAGGGGATTGTAACCATGGCAATGAAACGATATACAATAGAATGAATGTAAAACTAATGTTCTCCCATATAAACTATCACATAATTCACAATAAAACATTAAAAAAAAAGAAAAAGCAAATCACCAGGGCTTCCTTCTGAGGCAGCTGAGCACATTAACCGATTCCACCATCCAGGGCTCTCAAACACACACACACAGTGGGAGAGGAGCCCACGTTGGCTCAATGCCAAGTCAATGCAGGCTCCTGGTGTAAATTCAGACCAAAAGGTTGTGGTGACTGCCTGGGGCCTCCTGGGACACTTGTCATTGCTATTGGTTCAAAAGTTAGCAACCGTGAAACTGCTTAAACCATCACCAGTTTAGTGATGGGAATCTGTAAACTTTTCAGTTCAGAAACGGGTTGGGTCTATCTGGATTCATGGAACTGACATCCAGGGACCCCACCACAGAGCAATCTCCAAAATCCCCAGACTGGTGTATGCACTGTGGACAGGAAGACACCTCCTCCCACTGCACTTGCAAACCAAGTAGAGCTGCCAGGTTGGCACATTTATCCATCTGCTTTCAAAGCACCTACCTCCCTCCAGATGCCTTCAACAAAGTCCATGCGATTCTTTCGGTGACTGGCCTAGAAAACAGAGGTTTGACTGACTCTCCTTTCTATAGAAGCAGCTTGTGTTCAAGGACAAGGCAGTGGGGGTATCCACCACCCAGGCCATCGGCTCCAGCCTAGAGGGGGCACTTGGGACTTGGTGGGAGTTAATGGTTCCCCAGCTAGTAGGAGAAGAGGCCAAGGCCCCCTTTAGAGGGTTGGGTTGGGTTTGGAAAACCCAGACCACTGCAAATGGAAAAAGTGGAGCCAGGAAGCAACCGGGAGACAGGCTCAGGCACAGGGACCCTCGTGTGGTACTGTTGGATAAGCACTGGACTGCTAACTGTAAGGTCAGTGGTTCAAACCCATCAACTGCTCCTTGGAAACACTATACAGGCTTGCTGTGAGTCAGAACCCACTAGACAGCACTTAACAACACCATCACCAGACAATAACGACCTACTGCCTGTAGTCCCTTGACCCAAAGCCATAGAAGTGTGGAGTTCAGGGAGTCAAAACAGCCTAGAATCCAATCCTGGCAAGACAGATGCAAAACATGAGGCTCAGAGAGGGGCCCTTGGAAGAATCCAGGTTCAGAACCAGCTGTTCTGGAACATGCCCCACTAAACCAGGCTACCTAGCAAAAATCATTGTTTTTTTTAATGAAAGGACTCTCAAAGTAATGATACATGAATATTCCTCCCTTAGGGAGAATGAGGGCAGTGGTGGTTCAGTGGTGGTAGACTCGGTTGTGAGTCCCAGGCCATGGGGAATCTGGGTAGACCTCTTACATATGGGAGACCTTGGTGTGATTTCCAGTAAGTGGTGGATCAGGGTAGACCTGCTCCAAGTGGGAGAGCTGGGTTTGATTCTTAGCCAATACACCTCATACATAGCGACCACCCCATTGGTCAGTGGAGGTGGGAGTGTTTATGATGCTGAACTAAGATAACCTAGGCAGAATGGCTTGGAGATCTACTTCCAAAAATCATCCAATAAAAATCCCACGGACACACCAGTCTGCTCACACCCAATCATGGGGGCACGCAGAACCGGGCAGAGCTTCCCTCTCTCATGCACAGGGTGACTTGAGTCACAGCCACCTGTATGGCAGCTAACATATAATTCAGGAATAAACAGAAGGTCTGTGGCATTGAAAAAGAGAAGGATCCTAGGCTGCCACCCCCATCCGTCCCCAGCCCCACAAAACCAGTACCTTGAAGCGGTGTGTCCTCCTCCTCCGGAAGCCAGCCCTGGATGCACTGAACGCAGCTCGAATGCACAAGGTGTGGCTGTGCCTCAGACCAGCCATGGCTGGGCCAGCTCCAAGATGTGTCACTTAACTAAAAAAATATCTCTAGTTAACGGGGGACAAGGGAACAAGGGTGGGGTGCTGCAAGAGTTGGGCACAGGGTTGAGTGCTGAGGGCCCAGTGAACTTTCTGGGGTGAGGTAGCATCTAGAAGGGAATGTTTGTCACAGGGCAGAGCTGAAGTTTACCAGGAGCTGATTATGCCTCAGGAGCCCGGGGAAGCAGTCCAAACCCACAGCTGCCTCATGGGGAAATATGCTGTCTGCTTCTGTAAAGATTCAGTCTTAGATTCAACTCGATGGCAGGGGTTCATTTGGATTCTACCTCAGGAAGGTAAATTCAGGGAGTTTTGAAAAATGCTCCCTAGTGAAAAGGAGATCCACAGAAGAGGCTCTTGGCCCATGGTATCTGCTCTCTGACTTTCTCAGAAAGAAAGGAAGGGGTGGGTTTGCTCATACAAATTCATTGACACTTAAAGTTCTGGAATAGGACAGCCAAACGTACTGCCACTGAGTAGATTCCAATGCTTAATGACCCCACACAGAGTTTCCGAGACTGTCAGTCTTTACGGGAGCAGACAGCCTCATCCTTTTTCCTGGTGGATTTGTTGTTAGCAAGCAGTCCAGTGTTTAACCCACTCAATTCAAATCACCCTTCCCATGCTTCCCCTTTTGAACAGATAAAGAAAGTTAAGCCCACACAGAGGGAGCGACTTGCCCAGGGCAGAGAACCTTGTTTAAATAATTTGAGAGTCAAAATAAAACTAAAGAACTCACCCCAAAAAAGAACAAGGAGGGGATAGCCACCGAGATGCAGCAGTGAGTGAGAGAATGTGAGAGACGCCCCGCCAAGCAGTTTCATGTCAGTTGCTTCCTTTAAGACTCCCGGTGTTTCAGGACCTGCTGGATAAGGCTTCCATCGTGAACATGCGCCGTGATGGCCCTGTCAGTTTCCCCAGACCAGCTGGCTGGCGACAAGTTAAAGAGCTTTTTTATATATCACTTTAATCAAAAGGTCTTTCATGCACACAGTTAAAGACAAACGCTATTAAACAACACAAGGCTAAGTCAAAAGTGTTGCAACCCAAACATAGACATGTCTCTGCAATCAGTGGACGGCTACAGACAAGTTCTCTCAGGAATACATTTGTCTGAGTCTCCTTAGCATGCTGCCTTCAAAAGTAAGGTTCAATCAAACCAGTGACGTCTAATGGGATCAGCTGGGTCAGTTCAATTGAAGGCAGTCAGTTCCGAAGGTTATGTGACCTGTTTATTAGGATTCCCAAAGGGCAACCTTTGTAGATTTTCTTACAGGGCACGGGACAATCATGGGGGATTATTATGAAGAATTTTTTTTTAAATGGAAAACTGAATTGGCAAGAAAAAAGCCAGGAAAGTTGAACAAGGAATTTTTTTCTGTCACTACGACTCACTTGCTCATTATTTGAAGACAGTAAGAATTATCCTACAAGCGTTTTGTTAGGAAACCTTACACCATCCACCCTCCAGTCCTGGTTCCTAGTCCTTCAGATTTCTTTGTGTTCTCCAAACTCAAAGAACATTGAAAAGAAACACGATTTGAGTCCCTCAAGAATGTCAAAACTGCCTTTGATGTGGTGTAAATTAAAGGAGAATAAATAGAATTCTTCAGGGAAGGGTTAGAGGACTGGAAATACCACCTTCAGAATGTGTAGACCGAGATGGAGGCCTTTGAGAAACAATAGCTTCACATTGTGATATTTGTGTTTAATAAAAGCTCCTGTGATATTGGAGGAATATCTTTTTACTTGCCCTCATAATATATCCACAGTGAATGCATTTACTCGCTGCCCTGGATCCCTGGGATCCCACAGTTAGTATCCCCCTGTAGAAGTCCTTCCACCCCCCAGCACTGGCTCCTTGTCCCATCAATCACAAGCATTTCATCCCAAGAGAGACAGAAATGTAGTATGCAAACATAGCAATTTGCTTAGAAAAACAGAGCTTCCGTGTTATATTTCGGGATCCAAAAAACAGATGGTACCTGGAGCATCAGTCCCCAACCTTCCACACCTCCCCACATGCCCTGGAAGGTGGCCACTGACCACAGGGGATCTGGACTCAGAGCCAACTAGACTCCAAATTTGTGTGAAGCGGCTTCCCCCGCAACAAACAAACACCACCACATAAACAAAGATTGAAGTTACCAACGATTTCATTTTACTTGGATCCACAATCCACACCCACGAAAGCAGCAGCCAGGAAATCCAATGATGGATTGCATTAGGCAAATCTGCTGCAAAAAGTGTTCAAGAGCAGATAAATCAGTGTGAGGACTAAGGTGTTCCTGACCTAAGCCATGGTATTTTCAATCACCTCATATGCATGTGAAAGTTGGACAATTTGGAAAATCTGAGACCTGATGCCTTTGAATTATGGTGTGGGGAAGGACTATTGAATATACGCCTTGGGCTGCTAAAGGAGCCCTGGTGGCACAGTGGGTTAAGCACCAGGCTGCTAACAGCAAGGTCAGCAATTCAAACCCACCAGTGCTCCATGTGATAAAGCGGCTGCCTGTTTCCGTAAAGATATACTGACTCAGAAACCCTATGAAGCAGGTCTCCTCTGTCCTCTCCGGTGGCTATGAGTCAGAATTGACTGGATTACATAGACTGTCAGAAGAACTAACAAATTTATTTTAGAAGTACAGCTGGAATGTTCCTTAGAGGCGAGGACAGCAAGACTTTGTCTCTCATACTTTGGACATGTTGTCAGGAGGGACCAGTCCCTCGAGAAGGGTGAGCGACAAAGAAGAAGACCCTCCAATGAGCTGGATTGACACATGGCTCTAACAATGGACTCAGAAGTAACAGCAATTGTGAGGATGGTGCAAGACTGGCAGTGTTCCGTTCTGTTGTGCGTAGGATTACTGTGACTTGGAGCTGACTCCACGGCATCAAGAACCAAGTCCACCCCCAACAACTAGTCCTGTGGTTGAGGAGTTAGATGAAATTACATCTGCTTAGAGTCTGGGGCTAGTTTTGATGCCAAGTAGGAATTCATTTAATAGATGGGAGTTTGCAGAGTGTATTAAAATGTTAGCCCACTTTACAGCTGGTGAAACTGAGGCGAAGAATTTGGGATTTGCCCAGAGGCAGAGCCAAGGCCAGAAACCAGTTTAACAGCTGCCTTGTGACTGAGTTCTGAGGCCCTCTTCCCACACACCACCCTGGGGGACATCCTGGGTCCCAAGATGCTAGCAGCTCAGGCTCCCATCACCCTGGAAGCTTCTCCGGAGGAGGAGCAGAGAGGACCCACCCCCTGCTCCCAGGCCCCTCTTCAGTCAGGACTCCCAGGGAAGAAGCCTGGTAGGCAGATCACTAGAGAATTCTTTGAAGCCAACATCATTCCAGTTGAAGTCACCTTGTTACACAACTCTTGCAGGCCACTCCTCTGATCTTTCTTTTAGCCAAGGGTCAAGGTGCCAGGAGGAAGTGGGGACTCTCAGCCCTTTCCTCATCCCCCACCTTTTATTCCTGGAAGTTAACTTTCGGTCCCCATAGCCGTACTACTGCCCTTCTGGGCCACGTGACAACAACCCACAGTGTGTTTTATCTTGTTTAGTTTCCTTATACCACCACCAGCTCCCTCCTCTCCTCTCGATCCCTCTAGCATCCTGTGTCCTCAGCTATCCCCACATTCCAGGTGACATCAGCCAAGCCCACAACTCAACAGAATTGACAGTAAAACATCTGCTAATGCTTGGAGGCCAAGATGGCCAAACTTCGTCTCTCATACTTTGGACATATTGTCAGCAGGGACCAGTCCCTGGAGAAGGATATCGTGTTTGGTAAGGTGGAGGGTCAGAGAAAGAGAGGAAGACCCCCAGCGAGATGGATCGGCCAAGTGGCAGCATCGATGGCCTCATGCACAGCAGCAGTAGTGAGGTTGGCCCAGGAACGGGCTGTGTTTCGTTCTGCTGTGCTTAAGGTTGCTATGGGTCGGTACTGACTCGATGGCACCTAACAACAACAACAACAATGCTTAACACAGTTGAGCATTTAAGACACAATGAGGTTAAATGCAGTGCAAGTAGTTCACATGCTCGATGTTAACCGAAGCATTAGAGCTTCAAGTCTATCCTGAGACACCTTGGAAGGAAGACTTGGTGATCTAGAGTTCTTCTCTGACATACTTGGGGTCGCCTTGGAAGAAAGACTTGGTGATCTAGAGTTCTACTCTGACACACTTGGGGTCACCATGAGTTGGTGTGAACAGCAACTGGTCTAAGGGTGCTGCGGTTGTGGCACTCCTGATGTAACAGGGGACTCACTAGGGAAACCCTAGACAAGGTGGAGGCAGACTAAGTAGGGTGGCCATATGTTGGGTGAATAATAAGAATATGGGAGTTAGTCATCCCTCTGCCTCATAACCACCAAATCTCTATCTACAGCCAATTCCAGGCGATGCCACTGTGACCCCGCCTCAGGCTCTGATCTCTTCCCTCTACCTCCCACCTCACCTGGTCCCGGATCCCAGCCACCACCTCCCCACAGTGCCCATGTCCCCTCTGAACTCTGCCCCCACGTCGCTGCTGGCCTTTACTGGACACTCCCAACTTGACATCATTCTCAAAAAAGTTATTATTGATACAATTTCACAAATACTCAACACCATAAAATTGTAGCTAAAACACCAGAAAATTAGGGAAAGTCTGCAACTATAAAAATACTAGCAGCAATGAAAACAGGAGTTTTGAAGCGTCCTTGTAATTGGGTAATAATGACAGCTCTAACCAAGTCAATTCCAACTTGTGGGGAACCTGCCTACGGTTTTCAAGGAGCGGCTGGTGGGTTTGATCCACTGACTTTGTGGTTAGCTGTCCACTGCTAGCACCATGCCAGGACCTGCCCAGACTGTATTAGAAAGTTCCCAAAGTAAATGAGCAGAGAGTTTTAACCTTGTAAGTACATTAATTCATGTGATCTGGGCTTATGAAAAATGTTTTGCGGGAGGGATAAAAAGAAAGAAAAATGCTTTTGTTGTGTTAAGTAACTATGGGGATATTTTGATACAAAACTACTGTTTCCTCTAAACACCGCACAAAAACTTTATTATAGTCATTTTGGAGTTATCCTCTGTGACAGTGTTACCCAGAGGGGCCCACCCCCCTGCTCCCCTCCTAAAGACGCCACTAGAGCCCCGGTTGCCTGGCATCCTGAGCCCCCGGTTACATCAGGTGTGGCAGAGTCTCAGGTCAGTACCCGGAAAAGTGGGAATGTGGAGGATCCTGCAAGCCAGAACTGGAAGGACGGAAGAAAGAAATGGACAAAGACTCAAAGAGAGACATCCTCCTCCCAGCTCAGTTCATGCAGTTCCTCCTCAGTCCCTCTGTTATAAACGTTTATAAGAAATGTCCAGAATAGGCAAACCAGACAGACAGGAAGCAGAGAGTGGTTGCCACAAGAACAGAGACGCCAACAGGAGTGACTGCTAACAAGGATGTTGTTGTTAAGTGCCGTCGAGTCAGTTCCAACTCATAGCAACCCTGGATAGAGTTTCCAAGAAGCAGCTGGTGAGTCGGAACCACCGATCTTGCAGTTCAAACCAAGCTTGAAGTCAAGTGCTTATTCTACGGTGCCACACCAGGACACCTGCTAACAAGTGTAGGGTTTCTTTTGGGATGAAAACGTTCTAGAATTAGATAGCGGTATTGATTCGACAACATACCGAGCACTAAATACCAGTGACTTGTATGGTTCAAATGGTGAACTTGTGTGCAATTTTATCACAACTTAAGAAAGAAGAATGAATTGTTCCCAATACAGATGTTCTACTGCCTTGTACGATAACCCTGGTGTGGTGCTGTGTGTTCATGTGCTGGACTACAAGGTCGGTAAGAATCGCAAGGACTGCGGTTCAAGCTCACCAGCCACTCCTTGGAAACCCTATACAAGGTCGCTATGAGTCAGAACTGACTCAATGGCACTCAATACCAACAATGTTGTTGTTAAGTGCTGTCGAGTCGGTTCCAACCCATAGCGACCCTATATAGGGTTTCCAAAGAGCAACTAGTGAGCTTGAACTGCCGACCTTGCAGTTCAAATGGCTTTACAGTCTGACACATTAACCCACAGCGCCACACCAGGACTCCATTAATAGTAACAATAACAGCGCCTTACATAGTCAGAGGCTTTAGCGAAGGTTCTAGATTCCGAGCTTTGGTGTACAAATCCCAAGTTTGTTTTCTCTTCTCTTCTTTTTAGCAGTATTATTTTAGAAGATTAGACTCCTTCATACCATATTTGGTATTGTGTTGACCAGACCATACTTGGTAAAATTATTCTGGGATATTGTTACTCTGGTTGTTAGGTACTGTTGAGTTGGTTTAGACTCAAAGCAACTCTACAGACAACACAACCAGTTGGTTGTTGTTTTTCTCTTTTGTGACTTTCTGGCCCTTATGACATCTGGGAAAAAAGGTCAAAAGATATAACTCAAGTTGGAGACAACATTGACCAAGTTTTGGAAAAGCCAAGACTTTCCACATATGACAACTTTGTCCCCTCCAAGAACATCACCTTACCTTGCTTCTGAGTGCCAGCTTCTCCAGGTCTGGTCTTTGGTGGGAATCCATCAGATCACCAAGCTCTATAACCAGAAAAACAGAACAGTTCTGGGTACAGACACCCCACAGAGACAGCCACATAGCTGCAGTAACCGGCGGACGGTCAGGATTTTATGTCTTAATCTAAATCCATTAGATCTAGAGGAAAACACGTCACATTAAAAAAATATTTGGGGAGAACAAACAAGATGGTGGATGGAGTGGACTGAGGAGCTCCGTCTGCAACAACACAGAATACCCGACCAAGCAGGCTCAGGGGATGGTCCCAGAACTCTGAACCACATATAAAGGAATACTTAGAAGGTTGGAAGGCTCACAGCTGGGGGAATCTGTGGCAGAAGCAAGAAATCTATTGCTTTCTAGTCTGGGACGCTCGGCTGCACCAGGAGCCACCATCTTGGGAGAGACCACGTGGGGGAAAGATCGGAGCGGCCACAGACGCCTGGCAGAACTGCAGAGATAGAGGTGTGGACATTCTTTTCTTTTGATATCTGTTCATTGGTCCCTTGCTGTCTGTGCACCTCCATTCTGGTGACTATAGAGGTGCCTGAGCTAGTGGACACCCCAGTCCCACCCTCAGAGGGTTCTACTACGCATGCGCACAGATCGCCTCAAAATTTAAAGAGACAGTTTCCACTTAAAACCAAAAGGTCACAGCTGGCCCTGAACTGTTTATAATTAGAAAAAAAGCCTGAATGGGAATTGTGGAGCGGGACAAGCAGACCAAAAAAGAAATATGCCAAAAATTAAATCCTAAATTATGTCAAAACAACCAACAGTGGCATCTTGAAATTTCTCAGGAAGAAGAGTAAAGAGGGAAGCCCATTTCCTGATCACATCCACCTGGAGGCATTCAAAAAGCATAAAAAATACCAAAATACATACCCATCTAAGTATTAAGGCCACAGATAACCCCTGAATATGCCCAAAAAACAGAAGCAGATGACCATATCTGCACATGTCCAGAAACGAGATAAAGTGACTGAGGCAAATGAGCTGGAAGGAGACCTACACTCCATACTGGAAGATGGGCAGGCTTTGGAAATGCCTGAGAAGGAATTCAGAAAAATGATTATAAAATGTTTCAAAACACTATACAATGGAGTTGAGAAAAATAATGAAGAAGTCAGGAAAGCACTACAGGAACAATCAAAATAGATAGATACAGCATTGGAAACAATTCAAAACCTACAGAAAGAGGTCCAAACGATTAATAATAGAATATCAGAAATGGACAATACACTGAAAGGGCGGAAAGGTATCAATTAAGAAATGGGCTAAGTTCAACCACAGTCCATTGAATCCTGTTGACCTGGATATGAGAGAGAGGAGAGGAAGGGCTGGTTGGTCCAAAGTGTGGTGAGACTTGGGGCCACTTGAGCCCATGGACAACGATTTAACCACAAAGGGCTACAACTGAGAGTGAAGCATCCAGCTGATATGAAGTGAGGGGAGATGCACAAGACCACCCAAACTTGTATACAGTACCCTTTTGACCTAGCCTCGATGGCTTGATAATCAGAACTTGACTAGAGGAAGATTGAAAAAAAAAATTTTTTTTTAAATTTTTTTTTGGATAAAGGAAACAAGGGTAAATTGCTTCAATTTGATGAACCTGACCTATACTCAGAGCAGTAGTTAATCTAAATACCAACATAGAGGGAAAGAGTCTTCACATCAAGTATTAATGCTACCCCTCTGTACACAGGGTAGATAGGGACAGGCAACTTAAACATTGGCTACCTAAAATGAGGGGGCAATAAAGGCACCAAGTGACTGGCTTACAAGGTTTCAAGAGGGAGTTTAGTTTAAGAGTATAGGGAGAAAGAAAGAGTCCCCACTGAATAGCTGTCCTCTTGTCTAGATGGGTCTGGTGAAAAGAGATGGGGATAAGATTTGTAAGATTCAATAATGAATAATTGTTATCATGACTAATTGCAACTGTCACAATTGTGAAGGTAGAAGTTTTGTAACAAAAA
>NW_006408543.1:10341895-10372863 GCF_000296735.1 Chrysochloris asiatica
CAAGTTCATCAAATTGTATCAGATCACTCTTTTTTTCCTCTTCTTTCTTCTTCTAGTTGAGTTCTGATCATCCTTAATGTGTGTCCTTTTAAAGTTCACCATAATTGAAAATCAAAAAAGTAAGAAGAAGATTAAGTAGAACTCAAAAGAAAGATCTAGTATGGATTGCACCTCAATGTAAAGAAAACAAAACTTCACACAGCTAGGCTAATAAATAACATCAGGATAAATGGAGAAAAGAGTGAAGTTGTCAAAGATTTCGTTTCATTAACTTATTCAATTTGTATGCTGAGGAAATAATCAAAGAAACTGGATTATAGGAAAAAGAATGTGACATCAGGATTGGAGGAAGACTCATTAACAACCAACAATATGCAAATCACAGTACTGTTTGCTGGAAGTGAAGAGGACGTAAAGAACTTACTGATGAAGAGCAAAGACTCCAGACTTTCATATGGATTACAATATGAAGAAAATGAAAATTCTCACGACTGGGCCAGTAAATAACATCATGATAAATGGAGTCATTGAGGTTTTACTTAATCCACAATCAATGCTCACAGAAGCAGCAGTCGAGAAATCAAATGACAGATCGCATTAGGCAAATCTGTTGCACAAGACCTTTTAAAAGTGTGAAAGAGCAAAGATGTCAGTTAAAGGACTAAGGTGCGCCTGACCCAAGCCATGGATTTTCAATTGCCTCAAAAGCATGTGAAAATTGGACAATGAATAAGGAAGACTGTAGAAGAATGGATGCATTTGAATTATGGTGTTGGAGAAGAACACTGAAAGTATCATGGAGTGCTAGAAAAACCAACCAATCAAGTATTGGAAGAAGTGCAGTCAGAATACTCCTAGGAAGCCAGGATGGAGAGACTTCATCTCACATGCTCTGGACATGTTGTTAGGAGCAACCAGTCCCTGGAAAAGCAACATCATGCTTAGCAAAAAGAAGGTCACCAAAAAAGAAGACCCCCAATGAGCTGGATTGACACAGTGGTTACAATGGGCTCATGGGTAACACTTGTGAGGATGGTGCAGGCTGGGAAGTGTTTCGTTCTGTTGAACACAGGGTCACTATGAGTTGGAACCAACTCAAAGACACCTAACAACAACAATAACCCAACACTGAAGGGGTTCTGGTGGCACAATGAAAGAGCTCAGGTGCTAACTGAAAGATCAGTGATTCAGTTCCAGCTGGCACTCCTCGGAAGAAAAGACACAGTAATTGGCTCCCATAAACACAACACCCGAGAACCATGTGGGACAGTTCTACTCTATCTTAGAGTGTGGTTACGTTTTGGAGTCAACTTACAGCACACAACAAAACCACTGTCAATATTTGGTGTCGTCTAATTGTTATGGGTTGAATTGTATCTCCCCAAATGTTCAAGTCCTAATGCCCAGTACCTGTGAGCCTGACATCGTTTGGAAATAGGGTCTTTGAAGACATTATCAGTTACGATGAGGCCCCACTAAAGTAGTTGTTGTTGTTGTTGAGTGCTGTCATGTGGGTTCAGACTCACAATGGCCCTGTATAGGGTTTCTGAGGAGTGGCTGGTGAGCTTGAACCACCGACCTTGCTGTTCAAACCGACCTTGCAGTCCAACACATTAATCCACAGTGCCATGCCAGGACCAGAGCGTCTTCACTAGAGTAGAGTGAATCTTAATCCAATACGAGTGGTATCTTTATAAAAGAGGAGAGACACAGACAGAGGCAGATGAACAGAGGGAAGACAGCCATGGGAAAATGCATCTATCCACCACAGAACATTTGGGACTACCAGAAGCCAGGAGCGGTGGCCCTTAGTAGCTCATACGTAGACATTTGCATAGGTGTAAGATGGGTCTCGTGTGTATGTTTGCCCTTGGTGATGATGACCAGTGAGAATTGACATCTCTGATGTCGATTGAACTTTCAGGCTAAGCAAAGAGATTGGGCAGCCAAATCCACAGGATTCAAGGACCGTTTAAAGGTGGTTATGACTTGATTTCATTAAAAGGAAAAGTGGGAAAAAAAATAGCTTAATTTTATCCACATCCTCAATAAAGGGTATTTGGATTTTAAATGTTTTATTGGTTTTATTCATTCCACTAGTTTAAAAATGAATAAGTGAGTTTTGGGTGGGTTTTTTTTTTTTTTTTCACTTCGATTTGCCAATTTTTGTGTTATCACCTGCAAACATGCTTCTTTTGGGATCACAGTTTAAACTCCGGAACTTTGTTGTCAAGTGTTGAGGCCTAAAAGTGCTTTCAGAAGATGATGTATGTTCCAGGCAGGCAGATACACTTGGCAGGCTCCTTGGCTCTGCAAGAATATAATTGAATCTTTGTTCCGATTTGGAAGGTGCTATTAATACACCGTGACTCACTGAAGTCACTGCTTCCTGCAGTGTTCTCAGGGAGTCGAAGCACCATGTCTTCTACAGAAGACTCATCTATAACGACACTTTCAAAGGTCTGAGAAGATCTTGAAGGTTTACAAAAGAAAACAAAAACTTCCTGAATTAGACCAAATGATCCCTGCATATTGCCATCATCCTCATTGGAAAGGGAAAAAGATGGGTTGAACACATGAGTTATTCATTCATGCCCCAGCCCCTGAGCTTGCAGTGAGCAGGCTAGATCCAGCTAACAGAAGAGAGGAGGTCTGACAGCCTTTTAGCAAATCATGTTTCTATTGTGATCAATACAAAGAAAGGTTAAGGATGAGAGGTGGGTGTGTGCAGGGCCTGAAGTTTGTGTCAAGAGAGTCTTCCTGAGCAAAGTCACATGAGAGCTGGCGCCTGACAAGGGAGAGATTTTTCTAAAGACCACCTACCCCCTCGGTGTGGAACCATTGAGAGAGGGTTTTGTCCTGTTGAGTTGGTCCTCGGTGAATTCCCCGACTCTGGTTGTAGGGACTCCCCCACCTGGATCTCCCCATTGTTGTCAGGTACTGTTGAGTTGACTTTTGACTCACAGCAACCCCGTGAAACTGAGTGGAACCATGCCATAGGGTAATGTTTATGGGTGCAGAACTCTAGGTCTTTCCTCTGCAGAGTCACTAGATGGATTTTAAACAATCTTTTGATTAGCAGCTGAGAACTTAACCATTACAACACTAGATAGTCTTAGGAGATGAGAAGAACAGAAGTATTTTCCCAGCCTGCCTCACAGCTGGGACACACTCATATGTCATTTGCTGTTGTTGTTAAGTGTCATTGACACAGTTCCAAATCATCCCGACCTTGTAGACAACAGCATGAACACTGTGTGGGCCTCCACATCCTCACAAATGGTACGTTTGAACCTGTTGTGGCTGCCACTGTGTCAATCCATATCCTTGGAGGTCTTCCTCTTTTTTGCTGACCCTGCACTTCGCCAACCATGATATGAACTTTTCCAGGGACCGGTCACTGCTGATAATATCTATGGCAAGAGAGATGAAGTCTGGCCATCCTGGCTTCTAAGGAGCATTCTGGTTGTATTTCTTCCAACACAGATTTGTTTGTTCTTCTGGCAGTCCATGGTACTTTCAATATTCTTCCCCAACCCCATAATTCAGATGCATCGATTCTTCGCCAGTCTTCCTAATTCATTGTCCAACTTTCACATGTATAGAAGACAACTAAAAATACCATGGCTTGGGTCAGGCACCCCTTAGTCCTCAAACTAATATCTTCACTCATTAACACTCCCCCTCATGATTATGGGGTTTATTAGGGAAGTGAACAGGGTACAATTCAGGATCGAAACCAACTAGGGATGCAGCAGTTACTTCCGTCAGGAACGCCTCTTGTCTGCCAGACTGCAGGCATGTCTCACTCTGGTCTCCAGCCTCTTTTAGCCAGTCTGTGAATGCCCAGAGGGCACATTCTTCAAACCAGTGTCCTGCCCCTAGGCACACAGCTTGACTCAGTCTATGGGCCCGGAACTGCTCTGTCTCTCCACCCCACGGCCTCTGCTGTCATCTCTTGTTGTCACCTCTCATTCATTGCCTCTTGCAGCCACCTCATACTCTTCCTTCTTGATGGTCCTGGGATCCTCTCTCCCAGTTTCTGAGATGACTCCTTTAAGTCTAACCTGAGGGCATAACTAACCAACCCCAGCCTTTTGGAGTCTTTCATGGTCCCACCCAATCAACTGGTGGAAATTAAGACCACTTTGGATAGAAAAGCCATATCAAATCAATTCAAGGTTTGAATCCACTATCGCCACCCATAGAAGCAGCTGCCAAGAAAGCAAACTATTAGGCAAATCTGTTTCACAACATCCCCTCAAAGTGTCCAAGAGCAAAAATGTCAGCCCAGAGACCAAGGTGTGCCTGACCCAAGCCATAGCACCCTCAACAGTCCCATGTGCATGTGAAAGATAGACAATAAACAAGGAAGACCATAGATAAACTGACACACCCAAGTCAGGACGCTGGAGAAGAACATCCAAAGCGTCATGGACCACCAGAAGAACAAAGAACTCCGCATCTGAAGCACAGCCAGAATCCTCCCCAGAACCCAGGATGGCCAGACCCCATCTTGCACACTCATTAACACCTTAAAGAGGTCTTTTGTAGCAGATTTTCCCAGTACAATCTGTTGTTTGATCCCTTGACTGCTGCTTCCATGAATGCTGACTATGGATCCAAGCAAAATGAACTCATTGACGACATCAACCTTTTCTCTGTTTATCATGATGTTCTTTACCGGTCCAGTTGTGAGGATTTGTATTTTCTTTACATCAAGGTACAGTCCATACTGAAGATTGTAGGACTTGATCTTGATCATCAGTAAATATTTTAAGTCTTCGTGGCTCCCAGCAAGCACAGTTGTATCATCTGCAGATTGTTGCTATTACGTTGTTAAAGTGTTGTCCTGTTGCTTCCAACTCAAAGCAACCCTGCATAGCGTTTCTGAGGAGTGGCTGGTGGGTTTGAACCATTGACCTTGTGTTTCACAGTCCAGAGCTGATCCTACAGCACCACACCAGGAGTCCATCGGTTTTCGGGACCTTCATTTGCTGATAGGACACAATTCAAAATGAGGAGAAACAACTGCAAACATCCATTAAGAACTGAAACATGGAGACCATCAAGAGAGAAGAGCACAAGCGGAACGCGAGACCCTATCCAGAGGAGCAGCAACACCAGAGATGGAGGCAGAGATGAGGACAAGGAGAGAAGGAGCTGCTGAGGACTCTAGAGTCATGGTAAGTGAGGGACTAAGAGCTGGAGGCCCTTTGGTGGTGTAAATTATTATATATGTCTGAGTGTTTAAAAAAACAAAAAAGAAAGCTAAAGTGAATTAGAGAGAACCACTGGTAACTGATGGAGGGGATTATAATGATCGTAATGAAACAAGGTGTACGATTTGTTGAATGTAAAACTGATGATCTGCCCTGTAAACTTGTACTCAATTCACAATAAAAACCTTAAAAAAAAAAAAAAAGAAGAAGAAGATGGCAGGCATACACAGAAGTCACTGTACCAAAAAGAAATATTTGATGTTCAACCATCTCAAGAGGTAGCATATGATTAAGAGCCAGTGGTACTGAAGGAAGAAGTCCAGTGTGCATTGAAGGCATTGGCAAACAACAAGACTCTATGAATTGATGGAATTTAAATTGAAATCTTTCAACACACTGATGCAGCACTGGAGGCACTCACTCATCTATGCCAAGAAATTTGTAAGACCGCTACCTGGCCAACAGATTGGAAGAGATCCATATTTGAGCTCATTCCAAAGAGCGGTAACCCAATGGAATGCAAAAATCATAGGACAATATCATTAATATCACTTGCAAGTAAAATTTTGCTACAGATAATTAAAAACACAGCTGCAACAGTAAATTGACAGGGAAGTGCCAGAGGTTCAAGCTGGATTTAGACAAGGACATGGAACAAGGAATTTCATTGCTGATGTCAGATGGACCTTGGCTGAAAGCAGAGGATACCAGAAAGATGTTTACCTGTGTTTTACTGACTAGCAAAGGCTGTGTGGATCATGACAAGCTATGGACAACATTTCAGAGAATGAGTATTCTGCATCACTTCATTGTGCGCATGAGGAATCTGTACAAGAGGCAGTCATTGGAACAAAACAGGGGACACTGAATGGTGAATATAAAGAAAGATTGTGCCAGGGTTGTATTCTTTTATCATACTTACTCAATCTGTATGCTGAGCAAATAATCTGAGAAACTAGATTATATGAAAAGCAATGTGGCATTCAGATTGGAGGAAGGCTCATTAACAACCTGTGATATGCAGATGATACAATCTTGCTTGCTGGAAGTGAAGAGGATTTAAGATCCTGACTGATGAAGATCAAAGACCACAGCCTTTGGTATGGGTTGCTCCTCAATGTAAAGAAAGCCCAAATCCTCACAACTGAACCAGCAACATCATGATATATGGAGAAAAGATTGAAGGTGTCAAAGACTTCATTTTACTTGGATCCACTATCAACACTCATGAAAGCAGCAGTCAAGAAATCAAACAATGTATTTGCATTAGGAAAATCTGCTGCACAAGACCTCTTTAAAATGTGTAAGAGCAAAGATTTCAGGTTGAGGACTAAAGTGCACCTGACCCAAGTCATGGTATTTTCAATCACCTCATGTGCATGTGAAAGTTGGGACAATGAATAGGAGAATTGATGCGTTTGAGTTATGGTGTTGTAGAAGAATATTAAAGGTGCCATGGACTGCCAGAAGAGCAAACAAATCTGTGTTGGAAGAAGTACAACCAGAATGCTCCTTAGAAGCCAAGAGCTTCTTCATGTATACTGTATAAAGGACCGCAAGGTCTGCGCTTCAAACTCACCCAACCACTCCTTGAAAACTCTACACGGGGTCGCTATAAGTCAGAACCAACTTGACTACAGTTAATAACAACAAACATGGAACTCACCTACCAAATATGAGTTCCTGCTCTTAAGGATGTTTCCCCACTCAGGCAAGATTCCCACATTTAATGAGAGGGCTGGTGGACCCTGCTATCCCTCCCAACACGCCTGTGCTGCTCAGAAGACAGTTCTGTGTTGCACCCCAAGTCCAGAACTTGCACCCTCACAGGCTTCCTCTCCCTGGGCAAGTCCCCCAACTTCCCTCTGGATTGAAACCAAGTCAGTTCACATTTGAACGCTCACCTCCTTCCTGGAGTGTCCCTAAGCTTTGTCCCTTGCTCTGTGCTCACCCTTACCTTCATACTGGGGATTTCATGGCAGTGTGCATAGCTTAGCTTTGCTCTGTCAGCCTTTCCAGAAGATGCTATGCCCATCTACATGGCCTCTGGACTGGACTGATGTGTAGAAGGTGTTCAAAAGACATAGATGAACGTGTCTGGCAGGGAGTTACTCAAAGCGTAAAGGACCATGAGATGTCGAGGGCAGAAGTAATCCTGGAAACCTTTCCAGAGGAGGTGTGCCTAGGCTGCAGGATGGACAACATTTGCAAGGTGGAAGATGACACAAAGCAGGTCTGGTAAGGTAAGCTCCCAAGATAGGGAGGCTCCTCCAGCCTCAGGTAGCTGAGCCCTTGAAAGAAAAAGATACAAGTGTTCTAGCATTTACTACCTGTCAGGTACAACTACCTAGAAAATGTCAGAGTAACCTTTTCAAGGTCAGTGGTACAAAATGTTTGGGAGGTCCCGTGACTTGCTCAAGGTCACATTTGAAACCCCAAATACCTTTTTTTCTCTCACTTTTAATTGTGAAGATTTACAGAGATCATCAGTTTTACATTCAACAAATCATATACTCATTTCATATCAATGATTGTAGTCCCCCTCCATGTAACATCACATATCCCTCTTCCTTCTCCTTCCCTAACCCTTCTGACTTTTGTTCTTAGGTAAATACTAACTACCCTTTTGAGCTCTGATGGTTAACCATCCTAGTGTGTGTTCCCTCTCATAGTGTTGGACACTCTGTGTCTATTGCTTGGCTGAAATTTGACCTTTGGAGATGAGTTCAGTTCCAGACGTGAAGGTGACCAAGGTTCCAGTAGAATCTATCTGAACACGAAGCCTAGTCTTTTTTTTTTCAATGATTTTGTTTGTTGTTTCAACTTTTCCTTCCCACTCTATCCAGGACCTTCCAATGTGATTCCTTTCAGAGCAGTTGGTCATAGTAGTCAGGCACCATCTAGCTCTTCTGGTCTCAGTGTCGTGGAGATTGGTCTTTCATGGTTCATCAATCCATTGGACGAATTGTCTCCAAGTGTCTTCAATTATCATCAATTCTTTCCTTCAGTCAAGGAGAGACCAATACCAGCGCTGAAGATGGCTGCTCATGAGCTTTCAGTCACTACTCACCAATGTAGGATATTGTCTTGTCTTTTAACTTTTTATTATGAACTGATTGAACATTTTCAGAGCAGTTTTACACTCAACAAATACAATTCGTCTCATCTCAACAATTGCAACCCCCTCAATGCACCCACAGAAACAGCAGTCAAGAAATCAGACGACGTATTGCATTAGGCACATCTGCTACACAAGACCTTTTTAAAGTGTTGAAGCGCAAAGATGTCAGCTTGAGGACTAAGGTGTGCCTGACCCAAGCCATGGTATTTTCAATAACCTCATATGCAAGCGAAAGCTGGACAGTGAATAAGGAAGACCCTAGAAGAATTGATGCTTCTGAGTTATGGTGTTGGAGGAGAATATTGAAAGTACCATGGGCTGCCAAAAGAACCAACAGATCTGTGTTGGAAGAAGTGCAGCCAGAATGCTCCTTGGAGGCCAGGATGGGCAAACTTCGTCTCTCATACTTCAGACATATTGTCAGGAGGGACCAGTCGCTGGAGAAGGATATCATGTTTGGTAAGGTGCAGGGTCAGAGAAAAAGAGGAAGACCCCTAGAGAGATGGATTGGCCAAGTAGCAGCATAGGTGGGCTCAAGCGTGGCAACAATAGTGAGGTTGCCTCAGGATCGGGCAGTGTTTCGTTCTGCTGTGCATAAGGTCGCTATGAGTCGGTACTGACTCGATGGCACCAAACAACAACAACAACAACAATGCAGCATCAATTATCCCACTTCCTTCCCATGATTCTTGCCATTCCTCCTCCTTTCCCAATCCTTCTAAATTCTATCCTCAGGTAAATGCTGCCCTTTTGATCTCAAACAATCAATCAATCATCCTGTGGTGTGCGTACATCACTAGTGTTGTTATCCCCTCCATCTATCTATTGCTTGGCTGAAAACTGAGCCCCAGCGGTGAGTTCAGTTCCAGACCTGAGGAATGACCAAGGGCCATAGTCTCAGAGTTCCTTGTCTCTTTCTGTTCAGAACCTTCTAACATCTCTTTCAGAGTAGTTGATTGTAGTAGTCGGGCACCATCTAGTTGTTCTGGTCTCAGGGTCCTGGAAATTGATGTTCAATGGTCTCTAAGTGTCTTCAGCTTTCATCACTCTGCTTTCCTCTGGACAAAGAGAGAGACCAACAGTTGCACCTTACCTTGACTATTCATGAGGTTTTAGGATTCCAGTTGCTACTCACCAAAGTAGGTCCTAGAGCTTTGTGTTTGTGGATTATGTTATTGCCAATTGACCATGATGTTCCTGAGCCCCTAGACCGAGCAAACCATTCCCTCAAAGTGTTTGGTAATGTCTAAGAAATTTTCATAATTTTGCCTTTATGTTCCATCACATTCATGCATATATTTGTATCAATATCTGCTGTCAAACATTTATACATTTGTGGGTATATTCCTACTCTCCATATGTGAAAGCTGGATAGTGAATAAGGAAGACCGAAGAAGAATTGACGCATTTAAGTTATGGTGTTGGAGAATATTAAAGATACCCTGGACTGCCAGAAGAACAAACAAATGTGTGTTGGAAGAAGTACAACCAGAATGCTCCCCAGAAGCCAGGATGGCCAGACTTCATCTCTCATACTTTGTATGTATTATCAGGGGGGACCAGTCCCTGGAGAAGGACATCTTGCTTGGATTGGCAAAGTGCAGCAGAAATGGGCTCAAGTGTAACAACAGTTGTGAGGTTGGCTCAGGACTGGGCAGCAGATGGTTCTGTTGTGCATAAAGGTTACTCTGAGTAGGTCCCGACTTGATGGCACCTAACACCGCAAACTCCCACTCAGCTTTCACACCCATTAAGTCTGTGGATCTACCCATGGATCTAACCAGTAGATCAGTTACTGCAGTATCCGACATACCTTTTTAAAATGATTTTTTGGCTTTATTGTAGAGTAAGAATATTCTATAAAATTCCCCCATTTAAAATAACACCACTGGGTAGATTTCCCTAACTTCATACAGCTGTGCAGCTATCGCCAAATCATCTTGGAATCCTTCCACAGGCCGCCAAAGTTTTCTCAAGCCCCTTTGTAACCAATCCCCATTCACGCCCCAGGCCCCAGGCAAATACCCTTGTGCTTTCTGTTGAAAGAGCTTTGCCTTTTCTACAAAGTTTGTACCAATGAAATCATAGGGTCTGGTTTCTCATTTAGCACACCATTTCTGAGAAGACGTCACAATAATGTGTCCTAACTCTCAAACTGTCTGCCTATCTGGGTCGTCCATCTCTTAGTAAAACTGTCGTATGGTTGTATGTTGTTTAGTGCCATCAAGTCGGTTCTGATCCGTTATCAACCCTGTATAGGGTTTCCGAGCAGCTGATGAACTTGAACCACTAACCTCACATTGTTGTTATTGTTGTTAGGTGCCATTGAGTCGTTACTGACTCATAGCGACCTTATTCACAGCAGAACGAAACCTGCCCAATCCTGGGCTAACCTCACTACTGTTGCCACACTCAAGTCCATTGATCTTGCAGAGTCACCAGCCGCTCCTTGGGAACCCTATAACAGGGTGGTGGAGTTTGAACTGACTCAGCAGCACCAACAATTCACTGGAAGGATCCCATGTGGCAGTGTGACAAACATTAGGCTGGCTGCTAAACTGCCAAAGATCAGCAGGTATCTCAAGCCCAGCAACTGCTCTGGAGTTAAAACAAGGCTGTCGACTCCTATGAAAAAGTGAGGTCTCAGAAATCCCGAGAATCAACATGCAGCCGCAGTGTGTTTAATACTCAACTGAGAGCGCTAAATTCCCCTACTTCAGTACCAGGTTTTGTCTGTCCTGGTGTGGCCCTGTAGGTCAGCTTGTACAAAGCCAGTGTCACCAGCCGCTCCTCAAAAACCCTGTACAGGCCCAACTGAATACTTTTTCTAGAGTCCTTAGTGGTCATTTACAGATAGCCATAACCTTCCTAACCTATATCCATTTTTGCTTTACCAGTCACCAGTCATTCTTTGGAAGGATGGGGTTAGATTACAGTACAGGTTTTGAAGCAGAGTTACGACTCTGTTGATGCCTGTGTGTGATAGACCAACATAGTCAGCAGTGTTGCCAGAGTTCAATTTTCCACCACTGAGCTGGGTTCCAGGTGTCCTCATGGACTGTAGGGACCCATCTTCAGGGAGATTGTTTCACAGAGGCCCTCAACTTCTTTACTCACACAAATGCCTGTTGTTGATTTCAAGTCTTTTGCAGTATATTCTAGTACTAAACACAGGGAAAGCCTACCCTTGGCTCTTTTTGCCATTCAATTCCTAATTTATGTTAAGCCTCAAACTTTCTCCTAGCTGATATCAAGAGAAGGGAAATGCAAAGTAATTTCCCACTAAAATAAGCCAAGGGTGGGATGACTGCACCCTGTCAAATAGTGGAGCAACGTGGTGGTGCTGTTGAGTTTCGGTTCTCACAGGTTTCCCTGAGGTGTCACATCATTGGCATCTGTTCAATTAGGCCCATGGCCTGCTTTCTTTTGGTTCTTTCTACATGGTCTTTCCAAGTCCTCTGACCCACTACAAACCTTGCTTCATGAAATCACACACCCTCAGAACTGAAGTTTCCCAGCCACTTACCCTGAGACCTTACGCCCCATCTGGTGAAATAAAGACTAGAGGAGCAGATTGCAGGTGGTGTGGCATGGAGATTTGGTAATTAAGGTCCAGGGCTATGTTTAGAACACAAATGTTTGGCCACAGAAATGTGTGCTCCAATTGTCTTCTTTCCATTTTGTAACTATTATGTGCTTGCTCCCCCCATCACAAAAGACCTCAAGGTCAGCAGTTCAAAACTACCAGGTGTTCATAAGACAATGATGAGGCTTCTGCTCCAGTGAAGGTTTACAGCCTCAGGAAGCCTGTACAGGGTTTGCGGAATCAGAACCACCGACTCCACACCATCTTTCACATACCTGCATCTCTATGGTGTGCCCCAGAAAACCAATTGCAGTCACTGCTAACCCTCTCTTCCCATTGCACCCCATACCCCCTCCCTCCCCACACTGAGACCCTAGCAGACATGACAGTATGCCTCCTGATACATGTACATTCTGGGGCCACCCATTATCTACCCCCCCAAAAAAAACCATTTTCACACCACTTTCCTTTTAAAGTTTAACTGTATTTATTACAACCTTTTGATACAGCAGGTGATCAGACACTGCATGTCCAACTCACAAGCTCGGCAGTTACTTTTTGAGCTGCCTTTATAGTTGCCTGGGTAGGCAAAGAATTGGACTATTCTAACAATACTTGTCTTTGGAGAACGAGCCTCACGGATACTTGGTCCATCAGGTTGGTTCAGTGTAACATACGAACGTCTAGAGGTCTAGCACATGCACCATTGTTAACTACCAGGGATGGAAGGCTAAAAAAACAAGATCCTAGAAGATGAAATTCAAGTCATTTTAACAGCTTTTTCTTTTATAACATCAAGGTCTATTTCGATATCTCAGTGACTAAACAAGTTTGGGTTACTAAGGAATCCGCTTCATAGCTAACACTTTGAGACCACAGAGTTAACATTGGATTACATACACCTTACAACAAATGTTATCTCCATCTGTTAAATAAGCCAACGTGGAACAGGACAACTAGCTCTGCCTTTAGTTCCTAAAGGACCATAGGAGCACACTTAGAAGTAGAAAGAAATCTTAGCTTGCCCCCCCTTAGTGTCACGCCATCCAAGTTTTTAAAATGTTAACAAAACTTAAATACAATTCTTGAAAATATATTGTCAGAGGGAATGAAGAAAAAGTATTGAACTCGTGGATGCCTCAGGACGAATTAGTCAACTTCCTCCATGCGTGAAGTGTCGTCATCTCCTTCGAGGGGCGGCATCTCTTCAGTGACAGCTGTGCTGGTCTCGTCAGCAGTGGGGTCATCTTCATCAATCCCTTTGGAAGCAAAATCCTAATTAGGCTCATCTCTACAAACCAATCCAAGTGGGACAAGTATAAGGGGGTCCTAAATTTCATGGAAAAACAGTGCAAAGGGAATGGAATTTCCCTACAAACTTAGAGGCCCCTTGGCACAGCTTACCCTCTTGTGGCTAACTCTTCCAGCCCAGGACTCCCTCCTCTCAGTCCCCTGAGCCCGGGGCAACCTAACCACCCCCACCCTGCCCCCGCTGTGTTCCAAACAGCAACATGACCCACTCTGCAGAGGCCCAGTTCCCATTTCTCTAGCTTATCAGGACAAAGCTTACCCAGACCGAGTTTGATCATCCTGTAGATCCTGTTAGCATGTGTCTGGGGATCTTCTAGACTAAAGCCTGAAGACAGCAGTGCGGTCTCATAGAGCAAGATGACCAGGTCCTTCACAGACTTGTCGTTCTTGTCAGCCTCGGCCTTTTGCCGCAAGGTCTCGATGATGGAGTGGTCAGGGTTTACCTCCAGGTGCTTCTTGGCGGCCATGTAGCCCATTGTCGAGTTGTCTCTCAAGGCCTGAGCCTTCATGATTCTTTCCATGTTGGCCGTCCAGCCGTATGTGCTCGTGACGATGCAGCACGGGGATGTGACCAACCGATTGGACACCACCACCTGTAAGCCGACAGCTCTTGTGGTGAGCAGGCCTAGACAGAGTCTAACTCTTCAGCTTTAACCAGCTCTACTGTGAATGAAACCTAAGGAGTGCAACTTTTCACAGTACTGACGGATCAGGCCGAGTGAGTGGGGTCCACCAAGGGGGCTGCAATCCGTGTCACAAAGCACGTGCAGGACCCAGTGAACGGAAACCCTATTTACTCTTTAAACTCTCATCCAAATCGCTCACCCACACACATAAGATTGGATAAAAGAAGCATGTATTAATGGGTCCAATAATATAATTTTCAAATTTATTGCACAACTATGTTAAAGCTTTCTGCCACCCCCCGCCCCCCTTTGGAGTGTGTCAACACAATATTCATCAACAATCACAAAGGACTGAGTTTTGTGCATGTGTGGAAGGAGCGCTCGCACATATGGCTGAAGCTTGAAAGAACATTTAGAGACACGAATTAGAGAAGGGCAGCAGACACAGATTCCATTCACTTACCTTTTCTACTTTTTTCTCCAAGATGTCTTTCATGATTTTGCAGAGGTTTTCAAACTTTGTTTTCTTCTCTTCTTGTTTCTTTTTCTCCTCTTCATCTTCTGGAAGTTCCAAGCCCTCTTTGGTGACGGACACTAACGTCTTCCCCTCAAATTCCTTCAGCTGTTGGACACAGTACTCATCGATGGGCTCTATCATGTAGATCACCTCCAAGCCGTGCTTCCGGAGACGCTCCACAAAGGCTGAGTTTGCAACTTGGTCCTTGGTTTCACCTGGATGAGCATAAACCCAGTTATAACTTGATGGGTCTTACAATCTAGCCCAATTAAATACTTATTAATGGTCCAAACCCGCAGACAATGGCTAGCTCAGGGACTGAGCGTCTTTTACACAACCAACACCAAGCACGCGTATTTGCATGTGGTGCCGCTGTGTTGAAGCACAGCCATGAGGATGGGCCCCACCTCTCTACTAGTGGTTACCAGTGATGTAGTAGATGTGCTTCTGGTTTTCCTTCATTCTGGTGCAGTAGTCCTTGAGAGACACCATCTCATCGCCAGACGCAGATGTGTAATAGCGCAACAGCTCTGAAAGCTTCTTCCGGTTTTGAGAGTCTTCGTGTATCCCAAGCTAAAAAAAGAACATTTTGCTTTAAGATGACTTTTTCTACATTTAAAAAAATAGAAATGCACTTAAAAAATATGGAAAGCTAGTTTGAAAACTGCCACTAGGTGGTCAAGTGTTTACAAACCTTTATGTTTTTAGAAAACTGCTCATAAAACTTTTTGTAGTTCTCTTTATCTTCCGCCAGTTCGGTGAAGAGTTCCAAGCACTTTTTGACCAAATTCTTTCTGATAACTTTCAAAATTTTGCTTTGTTGCAACATCTCCCGAGAAATATTTAAAGGGAGGTCCTCAGAGTCCACCACGCCACGAATGAAATCTGAACAAATAAAAAGACCAAATACACTCAAAGTTAACTCCAGTAACAACACACAGAAGAACAATTCCCCTCCTCCACACGTTAGATTAAATCTTAAGTTTCAGAACTTGGACCTGAAGTCACCTCCTTGGACACCTTCACGGCCAGCCGTACTCACTGAGATACTCCGGGATCAGCTCCTCACAGTTGTCCATGATGAAGACCCTGCGCACGTACAACTTAATGTTGTTCTTTTTCTTCCGATTCTCAAACAGGTCAAAAGGGGCACGTCTCGGGACAAAGAGAAGGGCCCTGAATTCCAACTGTCCTTCAACTGAGAAATGCTGCAATTAAAACACACACACACACACAAAGTCACACTGTGCCAAAGGATAACTCAAGTTAACTGTCGCTGAAACCAGAGTTGGGGAACAGCACTTTGGGTTAAGGAGGTACCACCTGGGAGAGATGGGCTAGCTTTGAAGTGCTCAGTCCTCACTCACCTTCACAGCCAAATGGTCTTCCCAGTCATTGGTAAGGCTCTTATAGAACTCTCCATACTCTTCATTGGTGATATCATCAGGATTTCTGGTCCAAATAGGCTTAGTTTTGTTGAGAACCTCTTGGTCAATGTACTTTTCCTTGATCTTCTTCTTCTTCTTCTTGTCACCATCCTTCTTTTCTTCTTCTTCTTCATCGGAACCAACATCTTCTATTTCAGGCTTATCATCTGACTCCTTTTCTTCTTTTTCTTTCTCTTCCTCCTTCTCTTCTTTTTCTTCAGCCTCATCATCACTCACTTCTTTATCTCGTTCTTTCTCCACCTAAAAAAAAAGTCAATGAAATCACATCACCTCTGCATTCCAGAACGAAAAATAAAGCCCATGCTAGTCAGCCAAATTGAGAAACACCAAGTAGTTAGAAAGCTTTTCATCAATAGTTGATGCACAACTGCTTAAAAAGCCCAAAGTGCTTTACCAGAACTGAGTAGACTAACTATTGCTTAGTTTCCAAGATAGCCTCAGACTAATCTAGTAAACATTACAGGGACTTACTTAACACATTTCAATAACCCACAGAGGCATCACTCAGCAGCTAGTCTCAGGTCAACATCCATGGTTCTGTGAATAGGTCTTTATGGGAACACGCCTAAATTGCAAACAATAGCATGCTGATCTTTTCACCTTTGTGTTGACTAAGAACCTTTTGTTTCACTTCCAAATAGGTACTCCTCGATGCCCATGCTGCTGCTGCTGGAGGTACTATCACTTGTCTTGCTGTTTGGGAGCCATACTGCACTTAATGGTGGCAATTTTCAAAAGAAAATCCAGGCAGACACTACCAAGCTCAAGGCATATAATATACAAGGTGAGCTGCTGCTGCCTACCAGCTGAAGCTCAGGTTTAAGCTTTTTATACTAGGAAAACATTCCATTAAAATGATGGCAGGCACAGTACAGACATAAACTGGTAAACGGGTAACAGGCCTCTATGACATCGTCCACAACTATTACAGATTACACGGGTGCCCATTCCCTACAAACTTTCGGAAGCCCCCTCTCATTGTGTACTGCACCATCATCGCTCCTGACAGCGCAAGCATTTTGTATAAAAGGCATGAAGTACGTGTTTTGAACAAGAAGCTGTTGCGTTCACTAAGCCTGGTTACAGCCCACTCCCCAATCGGGATTTCTCATCTCTATTACAGCCTGATGGAACCATGGACATATGAGGGGGGTGTCAAAGTTCACGGAAAAATTCCCCTACCTTTTAATTCCATCTCTCACCCCCAAACTTTTTGAAACATCCTCATCTATGAAGTTGATGTTAGCGTATGACCGTATATAAAAACTTACAAAAAGTGTAATGGGATAGCCAATAAACTGAGAGTGTTTCTTCACAATCTCCTTCATTCTTCTTTCCTCCAAGTACTCAGTTTGGTCTTCCTTCAAATGCAGAATAACCTTCGTTCCACGACCCATAGGTTCACCTTAAAGTGATGGGAAACCAATACAATTTCAGTCTTTTAGCTAAACCAAGATTCAAGATTTAAACAGTCAGCCAGAATGAACACAGCTAATCCTGTGAAGCAGGGCACCCTTACTTGGTTGGGGACCAACCCTGTCTTCCTCCACCAATGGCAGTTACTGACTACCTTGTTCTAGACAGATAACCACAAAGCCAAGCACCAGATAAAGTGCTCTCTACAGAGACCAAGTATATGGGGCCAACAGCATTTTTACACACCTATCTCAGATCCCCCTGAAAGTTCAGTGCCTACCTATGTCTGTCCTGACGGTGAAGGAGCCTCCAGCCGAGGACTCCCACGCATACTGCTCATCATCGTTGTGCTTGGTGATCACCGTCACCTTCTCAGCCACCAGATACGCAGAATAAAAGCCCACACCGAACTGGCCAATCATGGAGATGTCTGCGCCAGCCTGCAGCGCTTCCATGAACGCCTTGGTCCCCAACTTGGCGATGGTACCAAGGTTATTGATCAAATCGGCCTTGGTCATGCCGATCCCCGTGTCTACAATGGTGAGGGTTCGGTCCTGTTTGTTGGGAATGAGGTTAATGTGCAGTTCTTTCCCCGAGTCCAGCTTACTGGGGTCCGTCAGACTCTCGTATCGGATTTTGTCCAGGGCCTGTTAGGAAGAGAAACACCACGACCTTGTTAAGACACAACGTCCCCCCCAAGCGTCGTGAAAAACCCAACTGCGGCCCCCACAAGCCAACTCACATCGGAGGAATTGGAGATGAGCTCCCGCAGGAAGATCTCTTTGTTCGAGTAAAAGGTGTTGATGATCAAGGACATCAACTGGGCGATTTCCGCCTGGAAGGCGAACGTCTCCACCTCCTCATCCTCCATGGGCTGATCCTGGACCTGGGTCTCCTCGGGCATCTGCAAGAGGGACGCGCACAGGCACCGATTTGGGGAGGTCGGGGGAATCAGTGATAAACGATGACCTCATTCGGGCCCTAAATGCGAGGCATGCGCGCTCCGGGGGCACAGGGGCGCCCGGCTCCCCGCCAACGGGCGCCGCTCCCTTTGCAGGCCGGGGGGCGACGCCATGACGCCCCCACTGCAGCGCGGCACCATTCGGGGGCCCGGGTCGTCCGGGGCGAAGGGGCCAGCGCTGGACTCCACGGAAAACCCCCGCTCCGCATCCGCACAACCATCCCGAGGCTCCCCAGGCGCCCCCTCACCTTGGAGAAAGGACCGCACAGCTCCGCAGCAAAGCGGCACCAGGACGCAGTAGCAACTGGAGCGCCGCCCCCGCGTCTTCCTTATATAGTGGCGGCCCGCCCAGCGCGCGGCGCCTTTTCTAGAAAGCTCCCGAACCTTCCGGAAGAACCCTCCCTAACCGCCACCGCGGCCGTGCTTCTGCGCCTGCGCGCCGGCCGGGCCCGCCCCTCCCGCGGGAGCTCCACGGGCGAACGGACGCGCGTCTCTAGTGCGCCTGCGCGGCCCGGAAGGCTCGGGAAGGCCTTGGCGCCGGCTCGGTGCACCCCGCCCCACTCCGCCCCGCCCTCCCCAGATCCCTGCGTCCGTCCCGCGCACTCCAAAGGGGGGAGGCGGGGCCCAGAGCTGAGCGCACGTGGTCCTGTTGTAAGGCTGAAATGTTGCTGTAATGTTGTTACTTGCCGTAGAGTCGGCTCATAGCGACCTTGTACAGGGTTTCCAAGGCTGTAAATCTTTAGGGGGGCAGAAAGCCTCATGTTTCTCCCGCGGAACAGCTGGTAGTTTCCAACTGTTGACTCGGGTTAGCAGCCCAATTCCTAACCACTAAGCTACCAGAGCGCCTTGTAATGTAATGGGGATGCTTTATCTTAAAGCCCCCAAGTCTGCAAACCTCGGGGTCTCAACGTCTTCTCCAACTGCTGAGTGATTTGGGGGTCGGTTTAGGGGCCCTGAGCAGCGATTAAGGAGCCTGCTCTGGTAACGTTGTGATTACCAGTCAGGCTGCTAATTTAGCGGAGTCCTGGTGTGGCGCTTCTGGGTTAATGGTCTAGACTGCAAAGTTGGTTTGGACCACAAGGTCGGTGGTTCAAGCTCACCACCCGCTCCTTGTAAACCCTCCACAGAGTCTCTATGGCTTGGAACTTAACAAAGATTCACAGCCTCTGAAACTCCATATAGGGTCGCTATGAATCAGAACCGACTCCACGGCACACTACCATCAGACTTCAGGAATATGGCGCTGAGGGTCACTATGGGTCGGAATTGACTCGATGGTACTTAACAACAACCAGGCTTAGGGAGTCCTGGTGTGGTGCTGTAGGATAAACACTATCACCGCAAGGTTCGTGGTTCAAACTGGATTGCTAGTCGCAATGTTGGTGGTTAAACCCACCAGCTGCTCCTTGGAAACCCTATACAGGGTTGCTATTGACTCGACAGCACTTAACACCACCAACAACTAGCTTCAGTGGCTGGTGTGGTGCTGTGGGTTAACGCACTCAAGCTCACCAGCCGCTCCTGGGAAACCGTATGAATGCAAACAGGGTCTCTGAGTCGGCTGCAACTCAGCGGCACTTAACAACAACCAGGTTTAGGGAGTCCTGATGTGACGCTGTAGGATAAACACTGGACTGCTAACCGTAAGGTTGGTGGTTCAAACCCACCAACTGCTCCTTCGAAACCCTATACAGGGTCACTATGAATCCGCGGAACCCGCTCGAAGGCACTTGAACCACAACAACCCGACTTAGGGGGTCTGGCGTACCCACCTAGCTGGTTTTCCTTCCCACTGCAGCTGTGGATAGGAGGACTGGCCCAGGACGGGGGAAAGTGAGGGATGACACGGTAAGTGGACGGTGACCGGGGCGCAGGTGGACCCCTGATTTCTTAGACTCACTGGAAAAGAGCCCAGGAGGAGGGGTCATCTTTGCACAAGTGGCCGCTTCTGAGGTCAAGGAGGGACGGGGAGTGAGGAAAGCCGGAGCAGGTCATTCTGGGCCCGCTCAGGTTTCCAGGGTTCCTTCCAACCCGGGAGAGTCGGTGGACTGGCCTGCCCTAATGCCCCTCTGTGCACACAGGGGGAGCCTGAAGGAGCTTTGTTACAGTACTGGGATAAGGTCTCCAGCCCCTTTGCAGTCCTTTGCAAAAGCAAGGTGTGATGTGATTTAAAGGAACCACACTTTCTCGAGTTCCTTTAGTCTGGAATTCTAGAATTTGATAAGCAAACTCCATTCACCCAGCTAACCCATAGTGGTTTTGTAAAGCCCATCTTTTTTACTTACTGTTGTTGTTATGTAAACCCTATAAATAGCGACCTTGTATAGGGTTTTCAAGGAGCAGCTGGTGAGCTTGAACCACCAACCTTGCAGTTCAAACTGACTTTGCAGTCTTAACGCATTAGCCCACAGTGCTGCCCAGGATTCTTTTTACTTATTACTTATTTAGGTTACCTTTGGTGGTTCAAATCCACCAGCCACTCTGGGTGTCAGCAAAGATGAAGTTGCTTCTGTAAAGACTAAATCTTGGAAACTTTATACTGGGTCCCTGAGTTGGGCTGTGGCAGTGGTGGGTTTGGTTCCAAAGTACTTAACTCATTGCTTAGTTGATGACCCTGCCCCCAAAGCCAGTTTCTAAATGGGCATTCAAGAATTTTGAACATTACCCGATCAGAGTTGTAAGACTGGGGGAGGAAAAGTTCCGTAGACATCACTCAGGACACAGACTCCCAGCCAAGCCCATGCCAGAGTACGCCCCCTCATAACCAACTCATCCTTTCCTCTGACTTTTGTCCCTGACTCCTCCTTTTCCCTAAATTCAGGGCCCTTGGGAACCCTCTGGAATCTCCTTACAAGGTAGAGGTAAACAAACTTCTGTATCTCTAGGGAAATAGTGTTTCCTGAAGCAGTTTTCAGAGGAGCTGGAGACCATTAGGGTTAGTGAAATACACAGAGCCTTGAAAAGAGGAAAATAGGAAGGGGACCATCACCGGGTGAGCAGGGTAAACCAAAAGCAGAACCCCTTTCTGGCACCACCATGTATTTCAAAGCAGAACTGTTCCATAGTGTTTTCTTGGCTGTGAGCTTTGTGAAAGCTTTACTGGGTGGGTTTGCACAATCTTCCTATAAGTTGTTGCTGTTAAGTGTCATCGAGTCGGTTCCTACTCATAGCAACCCTCTGTAGGGTTTCCAGGGAGTGGCTGGTGAACTTGAACCGCCAACCCTGTAGTTCAAACCAACCTTGCAGTGCAGCGCATTAACTCGCCAAGCACAAATAAATGCCTTGTGTTACTCAGGGGCCTGTGTGGGGATAGTGTTGGTCATATTGCTCCTATACGTGTGCTGGGTCATGCTGTCAAATGGATGTCTTAGCTGTCAAATGGGATGTGCTGGAATGTTCTAGGCCCAGGTTTTCCTTGCAGCCTGGGCAGAGGGTGGGAGTGAGGGGGTGGAGGGGTGGAAGGTTGAGAGAGAAGTTAAAAGGAAGACAGGTTGTTGGGATCTGCAGGTTCGTATTACTACTTTTATCTGTGCAAAGTATTGACCACCAGGTTGACCCTGCCTCCATCTACCCCCTCCTGTTACCCTCTGCCCCCCACTGGCCACCTAAACCTCTCCTGACATGGAGACCTGCTTGCTCTCCTTTTCCAACCCAGGGTCTGACATTGCCCTGGAAGTTGAAGATGTCTTAGAGATGAACTGATCACTTGCTTGGCTCTTAAGGTCTCTGTATATACATCAGTTTGCACTTGTTTTTTTTTTTCCTTAAATGTTTTATTGTGAATTATGTGATAGTTTGCATGGGAGAACATTAGTTTTACATTCATTCTATCGTATACCGTCTCATTGCCGTGGTTACAATCCCCTTCATGCAATCCTTTCCCCGAACCCCCCAATCAGTTTGCACTTTGTATGTTCCCTGTTGACGTACTGTGGCAACCATTTGAAATGATTTTAAGGAAAAATGTTACTTGTATGGGGTATTAAATGATGTGATTTCCATATTCTGTTGGGTCACCTCTCTTTGGAATGGGCAATAAATGTGGATCTCTTCTGATTGGTTGCTGACTGGGCAAGGGTTCTCAGTGGTTGGGCAGTTAAGATGTAGCTCTCTCCCATGATGTAATGTGATGTGATAAACCAATAAGAGGATTAAAGGTGGGATATTGGAGCTTTGGTAGCATAATGGTTACGAATCGGGCTGCTAACCTCAGGGTCAGCTGTTTGAAACTACCAGCTGTTCCACGGGAGAAAGATGAGGCTTTCTGCTCCCCTAAAGATTTGCGGCTCTGGAAACTCTGTGCAGGGTCACTATGAGTCAGAACCAACTCCACGGTACCTAACAACAACAACATTGTTCTTTAGTGCCATCAAATTGGTTCCGACTCATAGCGACTATATAGGGTTCCCAAGGAGCAGCTGGTGGGTTTGAACTGCCAACCTTGTAGTTAGCAATCCACTGCTTATCCTACATCACCACACTGGGGTACACCATACTCAATCCCACCACCACCACCCTGATCTGATTTATTGGAGATTCCCAAGTGTTTGGCATGCAACACCGTTTCTTTTTTTTTATTTTTTAACTTTTTACTGTGAATTGAGTGAAGGTTCACAGAGCAGATCGTCAGTTTTACAGTCAACAAGCCATACACTTTGGTTCACTATGGGGTTGCAATCCTCTCCAGGTACTAACAGTTAATAGTATTTACCTCTATCCACTTTGACTATTAAGGAGCTCTGGTAGCATAGTGCTCACCTCAAGGTCAGCAGTTAGAAACTACCAGCTGTTCCACGTCAGAAAGATGAGCGTTTCTGCTCCTGTAAAAATGTACAGCTTTGGAAACCTTATACAGGGTCGTCGTGAGTCGAAACGGATTCCATGGGACACAACCACCCCCACCCCCCCACTAATGTAACTATTACATCCCTCTCTGCATCTCCTCCTACCTTCATCCTTCCTCTACCAGCCTCTCTCCTGTAGTATATTACCTGTCCTGTCATCCATGTTAACATGTCTACCCTCTAGCTCTGGTAGTGTAGTGGTTACGAGTCAGGCTGCTAACCTCAAGGTTAGCAATTCGAAACTACCAGACATTCTGTGGGAGAAAGATGAGGCTTTCTGCTCCTGTAAAGATTTATAGCTTTGGAAACCCTATACAGGGTCACTGTGCATTGGACCTGTTGCCACAGCACATGACCACCACCACCACCCTCTAGCCCATGAATAAGTTTCCCTCCCTCCCCCCATAGATTGCTTCTTTTATCAAGAAAACTTTTTTTTTTTTTAGCTTTTTATAACATTGGTCTCATACAATGTTTGTCCTTGTGTGATTGACTGATTTCACTCAGTACTATGTCCTCCAGGTTCAACCATGTTGTGAGGTGTTTCACAGGTTCATCATTGTCCTTCAACGTTTTCTTGTATTTAATTTTCTATGCTGAGTTCATTTTGTTTGTGGGTTTTCTGTTGTATTAATGTTTACTAAATCTTTCTGACTTTCCTTTTTTTTTTTAACTTTAATGTGCAGGTGTATTATTTAACTTTGAGATTAATTTATAATTTATTATTTTTTTTCCTGCTTAAAACAGCCTGTTTTATCTTGAAATCCACTTGGCTTCCTTGCTATTGGCAAATTCTGTATCTATACTATTCTCTCTCTTTGCTTTATATTTGACTTTATTCTACACTGATATCGCTGACTCCCAATTTTCAGTCTTTTAGATTTGTTTTATAGAAATACATTTATATCTGGATTGAGTTCTGGTTAATGTTGTCATAAATGGTAGTCTCAGGTTGTTGGTTCTCATTCCAAAGTACAGCTGTTAAAATTTTTTGCAAACTTGGTCTGGTCAATACAAATTCCTTTAATTTCTGTTTATCAGGAAATTTTTAAATTTTGCCATCATACTTGAGGGACAGCTCTACTGTATATGATTCTTGGTTGGCAAACTTTTTTTTCTCAGAATTTCGTGTATGTCATCCCATTGCCTTCTTGCCTATGTGGTTTCTGCTGAGAAATCAGAGCTTAGTCTTACGGGTTCTCCTATGTAGGTAACTTTTCATTTTCTCCTGAACTGCTCTCAGGATTCTTTCCTTGTCTTTGATTTTGGAAAGTTTGATTAAAATATGTCTTGGTGATTTTATTTTGGGATCTATCACGTTTGGGGTTTGCTCAGTGTCTTGTATGCTTATCTTGTCATCTTTCATGAAGTTTTCTTCCAACAACTATTTGACAATTTTCTCTGAGCTTGTTTCCTTCAGTTCTGGAATTCCTATCACCCTTAAGTTATTCCTCTTCATAGTGTCCACTTAACTGTTTTTTTTCCTTCTTTTTTCTGAGTGTTCTTCTAACATACTAGTATTAAGAGATTTCTCTTCAAACTCACTAGTTCTGGTTTCCGTTGATTCACATATACTCATTTGCCCTTTCACTGTATTGTCCATTTCTGAGATCTTAGTATTAATCTTCTGGATTTCTAATTGCGGGTTTTGTGTTGTTTCAAAATTTGTATTCATTTTGTCTGTTTGTTCTTGTAGTGTTTTCCTGAATTCTTCTAAAGTTTTTATTGTGTTCTCCTTACTTTCCTTGATCTTTCTATCAGTCGTTGGATGGTACCTAATCATTCTTTTGAATTCTTTTTCTGTTCATTCTATTACTTTTTCTTCCTCAGAAACATCTCTGGCTCTGCATTTTGATCATTTGCTTAAGTCATTCTCTCGTTTCTTCGTGTGAGCTAAAATTGTCTGTTGTCTTTGGGGCATGGTGAGGTTGTTGTATTTTTTTTTTTAAAACAAACAGTGCAGTTGTTGGACCCAGAGGGGAGAGATCTTGGAATCTTGGAATCTTGGCGGAGGATAGGGTGGGGGGGTGGTCCTGCAATTCCAGGAGCTCACGAGCTGGTTGTGGAAGGGATGTGACAGCAGAGTTCCTGGCCCTAGGTGGAGTTCCTATTGGCATCGGCACTATGTTCAGGGTACTCAATCCAGAAGTAGTCTGTGGGAGCCCTTTATGAAGCATCTGTTCGGACCGCAGGGAAGCTAAGGGGCAAGGCACCTGATTCAGTGATGGTCTGGTGGCTCTGCAGGCTTTGTAGGTCTGGACTGAGCCGTCCTGAATCCAGGCACCAAAGCAACACAGCGTGGCTCTCAACCAAAATGGCTCTGAACTCCCAGAGATCAGGGTCCATGCTGGGGTGGATGAGAGTGAGAGCTGGTCACACTTCTGGTCCCCAGGGGAGCTTAGGGAAAAAGAAGAACTCATACCTTTTCTGTCACCTGCATGAATGGCAGGTCTCCCTCCACTACCAAAGCTGCTCACAAGGTGGTTGGTTTCAGCTTCAGCCTGAACTTGCATATGAGCAATTGGTGGTCTGTTCCACACTCTGTCCCTGGCCTGGTTTTGGAGATGGCATGGAGCTTTTCCACCATCTCTTTTCACAGATGTAGTCAATTCGATAACTCCTGAGTATTCCGTCTAGTGGTGGTAGTGGTTAGGTGCCGTGGAGACGGTTTCAACTCATAGAGACCCTGTCTAGGGTTTCCAAGGCTGTAAATAAATCTTTACAGGAGCAGAAAGCCACATCTTTCTCCCATGGAACTGCTGGTAGTTTCGAACCACTGACCTTGAGGTTAGCAGCCCGACTTGTAACCACTACGCTACCAGAGTTCCTTATTCCATCTAGTAAGGCCTATGTATTTGCCTTTTTTTGTTGTTAAGTGCCCTTGAGTCAGTTCTGACTCATAGCGGCTTTATACAAGATTTCCAAGGAGCAGCTGGTGGGTTTGAACTTATAGCTTCACACTTAGCAGTCTACTGTTTGTCCTACGGCTCCACACTAGGAGTCCTTTTTGTTGTTTTAAAAAGTATTTGCAGTGAGTAAGTCGTTGGTCTTGCAAAATTCTATCATGTGAATGAAGTACATCGTTTCTGTCACCAAGGCCATAGTTTTCAACTACTGTTTCCAGTCTTCTCATTCTGATCACCAGTAAATATCAATACATCTTGACTGCATGTTTGATCAATTTCAGACTGAAGAGATTGGTTGAAGTTCATCATCACAGGCTTTAGTAGCTTGTGGGTAAATTTGAATAATTGTGGTAGTAACTGGTCTTCCTTATTGACGTATGACTGTCTTGTCACAGACCATGTTGCACTTCAAGATAGATACCGAAATGTTCTTTTCTGATGATGAATGAGACGCCATTGCTCTTCAATTTCTTATTCTCAGCATAGCAAACCATGTGATTGTCTGAATCAAAATGGTGAATACCAGTCCATTTCAGCTCACTAATGCCTAGGATATCGGTCATTTTTGACAACTCTCAGTTTTCCTAGATTCATATTTCATATGTTCCATGTTTCAATGATTAATGAATGCTTACAGCTGTTTCTCATTTTAAACAATACTGTTTAGTGCATGTTAATTATACCTCATAAAGCTGTCGTTGTTTTCAAAATTGATGTTGTATAGCAGAAACCTTGGAGAAAGTTGAAGAAAGGTTCAGAATCAACTTACAACTTCATAAGAACATGGAATGATTCAGACTCTGGAAAGAAAAATCAGTCATTGGCATCAGTGAAAGCCCAGGGCTTTACCCCCCACTGGCTGTGTGGCTTTGAGCAAGTTCCACAACCTCTCTGTTGAGTTGTGGGAAGGGCGTGGGAACTGGTCTATTGTGAGTGTTGAGGAGGGAGAAAGGAAGACCTGTGCCTGTATCTAGAGACCACCAGGTAGCCACCAGATCATGGAGGGGTCTGAGAGGAACCAGGCAGTAATGAGCTCCGTGGGCATGAGAAGCTGGGGTGATAGCGGACCCCTCACATCTGTCCACATGTGTTTGACAGAGTGTCCCTACTGTGGGCTTCCACAGAGCAGAGCCACTGTCCACTGGCCGACTATGAGGCAGGAGAGACCTTGGTATTAGCGCTGTCCCCACCCAGCAAGCACTGGTCCATCCAGCACTAGCCAGCTTAGGCAGTCACATCCAGGCATATTCCCCTCAATCACCTGCTTACTGCCACCAGGAGGGAGCTCGGGGACACGCGCTCCTTTCCCGTAGCTGTCACCATTGAATGTGGCTGCACGTGGTTTGGGCCGCTTCTTTTTATTGTGAAAACAAACACCGAATGAATCATTCGCCAGCATGGACTGATTCCACACTTCGTGCTGGGCCATCTCTCTCTCTCTCTCGTTTTCCAAAGCAGTCCACTAGTAACACAAGCGAGCACGGTGGCTCCGGAGGATAAGCACTGCAGTGTGAACCACAAGGCTTGTACCCACCAGCCACTCCGTGGGAGAAGGACGAAGCTTTCTGCTCCTGCCAAGATTGAAAGCTTTGGGAACCCTATAGAGGGCCACTGTGAATCGGAACTGACTCAATGACCCTTAACAACATTAACATAAATTCAGTGCCCCCCAAATACAAGCAATGGTACTATGTTGTCACACTTCCTGCCCACTCCTGCAGTCATTCATAATAGTTCGTTCCCATATATTTGCTGATTTCATATAATAGTTGCCCTTTTGCAACTGACATATTTTGCTCAATAGGATGTTTGTAGGGTTTCTTCATGTCATGGTATGCATCAGAGCTTCATTTCTTTTTACAGCAATATTGGTCATTTCAGTAACAAAACATAGTGTCTTACTGTTGACTGAGCGGCATTCACTGAATACCTACTTGCTGAAAGTCCACTTCAAGCTTAGGGAGGTAGCTGGGCCCTCGGCCTTGTGGTAGAAACAAGCAAGAAACCAGTGCCACACAAATGTGAAGTGTAAACTTGAGGTGCTGGAGGGTGGGGGCCCTGCCTGGTGGGTCCCCAGTAGCTTTGCTGAAGGCTGAAGGAAGTGGGCATTAGCTACCATTAGGGAAGGGTCCCCAGAGCCCATGTGCAACTCAGTCTAGAAAGAATACCAGAAATGGCTAGGTGAGAATGAGGAGGCTGGAGGTGGGAATAAAGATTGAAGGGCTGGGAATTCTCCAGTATGGTGAGTGACAGAGCCCCATATGGGGTGTGGAGCAGCCTGAGCTGAAACAAGAAATACCAAATCCAAAAAACCCATGGCTGTTACTGGACAAAAGTCCAACCACTAGCCGCTGCAGCCCATGTCAGAAATAGGGTGAGAAACCACATACATTTTATTGACAGCTCTGGAAGGCAGTGAGAATCCTTCTCTGAAAGCCAGTCTTTCCTTCCCCCACAGTCCTAACTCTTAAAGAACCCTCTGGGTATCTTATCTGTCAGCACTGTGACGTTCTTTTCTCCAGTCTAATGGCAAAAATCCTCACCACTGGACCAATAAACAACATTCTTATCAACGGAGAAAAGATTGAAGTTGTCAAGGACTTCATTTTTCTTGGATCAACTATCAACACTCTTGGAAGCAGCAGTCAAGAGATCAGACGACGTATTGCATTGGGCAAATCTGCTGCACAGGAACTTTTTAAAGTGTTGAAGAGCAGAGATGTCAGCTTGAGGACTAAGGTGCGCCTGACCCAGGCCATGGTGTTTTCAATAGCCTCATATGGATGCGAAAGCTGGACAGTGAATAAGGAATATCGTAGAAGAATTGATGCCTTTGAATTGTGGTGTTGGAGGAGAATATTGAAAGTGCCATGGACTGCCAAAAGAACCAACAGATCCGTTTTGGAAGAAGTGCAGCCAAAGTGCCCCTTATAGGCCAAGATGGCTAAGCTTTGTCTCTCATACTTTGGACACATTGTCCGGAGTGAACAGTCACTGGAAAAGGATGTCATGCTGGGTAAGGTGGAGGGTCAGAGAAAAAGAGGAAGACCCCTAACGAGATGGATTGGCCAGGTGGCATCATTGATGGACTCAAGTGTGGCAGCGGTAGTGAGGTTGGCCCAGGATCTGACATTGTTTCGTTTTACTGTGCATGGGGTCGCTATGAGTCGGTTCCGACTCGATGGCACCTGACAACAACAACAACAACAACAACAATGGCTCTCTCCTAGAAATACGGTTTATGTCCCACTGAGGCCTGGAGCTGTACATCCTGAGAAGTGATTACCCCAAGCAATGTTAATGGGCTTTTGGGAAACCTTTGTGTGCAGGTTACATTCTTTTCTTTAAGGGATGAGACCATAGCCCTTCTGTCTTCCTCTTGGCTTGCCTTCTTATCTTTAGTTTAAATCAACAATGCGGCACTAAATCCTTAGCCTGTCTGTTCCTGGAGCAGGGGAAAGGTTATTCGGGGCAGTAATGATTGGGAACACTGATTAAAAGGGAGCCGAGAGGAAAAAACCTTATTGAAAATCCTTCTTTCACTGCCATTGAGTGGATTCCGATTCACAATGACTCCGCAGGGTGAAGTCGGACTGCTCTGTAGGGTTTTTAGTGTAGCCATAAAAGGACATGTTGTGTTTATGAGAGCAGGCTGCTGCATCTTCCTTCTATGGAACAACAGCTGGGTTTGAATCACTGACCTTTTGTTTCACAGTCAAGCACTTTAAGCACAGTGTCACCAGGGTTCCTGAGAAGCAAGAAGTAGGTGGGGCCTAATCTTACAGTGCTGACCCAGGGGACCCCAGTCGATCCTGTGTCCACTCTGAATTCTGGGGGTCGAGGACAAGGATGGCAGGCTCCATGTATTTGGGAGTAGAGGAGGGGCTGCTCAGATGGAAGAGCCAGAGGGAGGCCACAGGTTTGGGTGTGCTGTGGCCACAATGGGGGACACAGGAGGGTCTAGGTGGTGGTGGCAGATGATGTTGGCAGACCACATGTCACCATGTGGGTGTCCTGCAGACAGGATGGAGTGAAACGCCTGGACTGGGGACAGGGGAGGCCTGCGGAGGACCCCCAGGAGTGGGCACTGTAGTGGGAGGGGTCCAGGCAGTGTCTGTTCACCCCAGAAGGCTGTCCTCTCTGGGAAGCTCACCTTCCAGCCTCCAAGTCATCTAGACTCGTCCTTGGCCTCAGCCCCACAATCAGGGGCCGTCTAGTCTAGTGGGTTTATCCTTCAAACAGTCCTTTATTGTCATGCCCAGTCTCCCACCCTGACCTAGTCCCCTGGGCCCACATAGAAGCCACGTCCCTCTCTGCTGGCTCTAGGGATCGCTCCACACTTCCTGTTTGCATCTGCCAACTGCCCAGTGCTTAGCCCTAGGATGACCAGGACACGGAGCCTTGAAACCCACGGCCCAGCTCACCCACCCATCTCCTACCATGGGTGAACTGTCCAGGGGCCTCCCTGTTGGTCCTTTTTCCAGGCTTGGCCTCGGTGTGGTCAGACCTGGACTATGGCAGGCACTGCATTGTTCCTGAGGCCCAGGTCAGCCACCGACATAAGCTTTGGCAATCTAAGAAGTCTACAGCTGAGAGGTATGGGAGTGGGGAGGAGGGAAGAGAGAAGGTAGGCATTGGGGGTAGGGCTGCACCAAGTGGAGGCGACTGTGTTCCTCGAGGTTTGTCCGTCTGTGCACTATCTCAGGTCTACCTCACTCCCTCCTTGAAGGAGATCACTAGAGTAACCCGGGACTTTCGAAACCTTGTCATTGTGACTTTTTAAAAGTGTGTTTTATATTTCAAAGGAGCTCTGGTAGCGTTGTTGTTGTTGTTGTCAGGTGCCATTGAGTCAGAACCGACTCATAGCGACCACATGCACAGCAGAATGAAACAATGTCCGATCCTGGGCCAACCTCACTACCACACTTGACGCCATCAATGATGCCACCTGGCTGATCCATCTCTGACCCTCCACCTTACCCAGCATGACATCCTTCTCCAGCGACTGTT
>NW_006408543.1:10375703-10379935 GCF_000296735.1 Chrysochloris asiatica
GCACATCACCACCACCACCATTCTATTTCTAACATTTCATTGTGATTTGGTTGTAAATTTACAGAGCACATTAGTTTCCCATTCAACAACTCTTACATATTTGTTGGTGACGGGTTGCAATCTCCTCAGTGTAACAACACTCTTCCTCCCCGGGTTCCCCATTTCCATTTGTCCTTTCCTACCTTCTGAACTTGGCTTTGGATGGCCCTGGCTTCTCTGTCTACTCCTAGCTGTTCCCCAGATGTGCCTGCTTGGAAACCATTCCTCTCCCTCCAGGCACATCTCCCTAAACACCAAAGCCCACTGGAATAACTGAAATTAGTCTTTAAATTGTTTCTGTCTCATCTCTTTATCTTCTAAATTTAGCTGAAGGCCCAACTAAGAGCAGGCCATCGTCCATGTGCAGAATAAGTCTAGGAACAGGGGTGGACCCCACCAAAGAGGAAATATTTGGCCCCAAGGGCGTGATTAACCTTTGGCGCCATCTACTGGCAGTCCTGGTGTGGCTTTGCAGAATAAGAACTCGACCTCAAGGTTGATTTGAACCACAAGGTTAGTGGTTCAAACTCACCAGCTGCTCCTCGGAAACCCTGTACAGGGTCGCTATGGGTCAGAACTGACTCAACAGAACTTAATAACAGCAATAATTGGTGGTGCTGTAGGATAAGCACTGGACTGCTAAGCACAAGTTTGGCAGTTCAAACCCATCAGTCAGTAGCACTGGGTTTGGTTTTGTTTTGTTTTTGTTTTTCTCTTTATTTGCTTGTTGTTGGTAAGTGCCTTCAGAGGATTTAGGAGGAGTGCCTGGTAGATTTGAACCATCCACCTTGTATTTTGCAATCCAGTGCATGCTGTACAGCACCATATCTGTGTTAATGTTAACACGTGAAGAACAAGATGGTAGACCATCGCCTTGGCCAACCCTTGGCTGGGAACATGCAGCAGATTTCTTTGATTTTCTCAGAATTCTGCTGCACAAGACTTCTTTAAAGTGTTCAAGACCAAAGATGGCATTCTGAGGACTAAGGTATAGCTGACCCAAGCCAGGGTATTTTCAGTCGCCTCATATGCATGTGAAAGTTGAACAATGAATAAGGAAGACCACAGAAGAAGCGGCACATTTGAATTATGGTGTTGGAGAATATTGAAAGTCCTATGGGCTGCTAGAAGAACAAACAAATGTGTCTTGGAAGAAGGACAGCCAGAACGCTCCTTGTAAGTGAAGATGATAAGACTGTGGATGTGTTGTCAGGAGGGACCAGTCTCTGGAGAAAAACATCATGCTTGGTAAAATGAAGGGTCTGAGAAAAAGAGGAAGAGCTCCAAGGTGATAAAGTGTCCCAGCAGCAGCCACAATGTGAGGAAGGCACAGGACCGGGAAGTTTGTCATTGTTACACGTAGGGTCGCTGTGAGTCGGAACCTACTCAAGGGCACCTAACAACAACAGGCCGAAGCTAAGGTGTTCTGTTCTTCCTGGAGGGTCTAGGGGGAACTCTGTTTCATTGCTTCCCCACCCTACATCACCCCCCGCAAGGCAAGGCCACCTGCATTCTTTGGTTTGTGGCCCCTTCTCCCATCATCACTGCAACGTCTTCCATTGCCACATCTACTTTTGGCTCTGACCTTCCTGCCTCCCACTTGGAATTGTTAGAGTTGTGTGGTCAGTCTTCTACTCAAGAGTGAGTGACCCTGTGTGACGGAGTAGAACTGCCCTCAAAGGAAGAAATGAATTTTCCATTCAACAATTGCTACACTGTTTGTTTTGTGCCTTTAGTTGCAATCCTATCCATGTAACAACAGCCTTTTCCCCACTGCCTCCCTGGGCCCCCTGTTTCCATTTGCCCTTGTTTCCTGCCCTCTGAACTTTGTATTGGGGAAAATGCTGCTCTTTCAGTCTCCTAGGGTTGATTGTTCTGAGAATCACAGTCCTCAGGGGGGGCGTTAATGTGCACTTCGTAGTGGTGATCACAGGATTTTACTAGCTTTCGACTTTTCAGGAAATAGGAAAGTGCCACCATTTAATCAAGAACCATTTTGGGGTTCTTTTTTTTTCCTGTCAGCTAGTGACATAGTGGGTTATATGCTGGGCTGCTAACCACAAGGTCAGCAGTTTGAATCCACCAGCCACTCCACAGGAGAAAGATGAGGCGTTTTGCCCCAGTCAGGATCCACAGCCTTGGAAACCTTATACAGGGTTGCTATGAGTGGAGCTGCCTCGATGGCACACAACCACAACAGTATCATGTTGTTGTCGTTAATGCTGTCAAGTCAGTTTCGACTCATAGTGACCCTGTATAGGGTTTCTGAAGAGTGGCTGGTGAGTTTGAACCGCTGACCTTGCAGTCCAGTGCTTATCCTACAGTGCCACATCAGGCCTCCAGTATCATGTAGGGAATTTCTTTAAAAAGGAACCGTGAGTATCCAATCATGGATGATCATGGTGACGGTGTAAAGAGAAAGAGTGTAGTAGGAACCAATGACAGCCCACGCTCTATGCTGAGCTTTTGAAAGACTGGACAGAGACCATCGATGAAGGGAAAGTGAAGTCAGAGATGGATCCTGAGAAATGATGCAGTCCGGAAAAGTACCCTCAGGAGGATTGCACTGTGTTTGGCCAGGCAGCCTAAGGAAAACGAAAGAGGTCTTTAAAGTTATTCTTAGAGCCGAGAGAGCTCAGGAGATGAGGTAAACCAGAGAGATACTAAAAAGAGGCAGAAATATCCAATTTCATAGGAGAGCTGTGCCAATGTCCAGTAACTTCAGCAAAACATATACCAGCATCTCTGGACATGCTTGCCAGATCAAGAGGCTAGAAACCATACTGGGGACCTGGGGTGAGGAACAGTGAACCATTTCACAGGCTCATATTTCCATGTGGGAGGACGTCAGCTTCATGAACTCTAGGAATGAAGGGCTCCTTCATCTCCCTGGGGGGTCTATCTACTTTCCTGGAGCTGCTTCCAATGCCCCTACACTGGGCCGCGCAGAACAACAGACATTTATCTTCACCTCGTTCTGGAGGCCAGAGTCTGAAGTCAAGGTGTCCACAGGACCTCAACTTGGCTGTAGGAGGCTCAAGGAGAGAACCTTCGCTTATTTTACCCAGTTTCTTATGGCCCCTGCCATTCCTTGGCTTATGGCAGCATCCTTCCTCTCTCTGCCTCTGTCTTCACATGGTCTCCTCCTTTGTGTCTCTGTGTTATTGGATGTAGGGCCTATTCAGACACTCCAGGATGATCTCATATAGAGATCCTAAGTTGAATTACATCTGCAGAGTCCCCCTTGCAAATAAGGTTACGCTCCCAGGTTCTGGGGTTAGGAATTGCAATGTGGGCATATCTTTTGGAGGGGGCTACAAATCAACTCGGAGTCCTGTGTGATGCTGGGGGTTAATGCACTGGACTGCAAAGTCAATTTGAACCACAAGGTCAGCGGTTCGAGCTCAACAGATGCTCTTTGGAAACCCTATACAGGGTCGCTATGGGTCGGAACTGACTCAACGGCACTTAACAACAGTAACAACCAACTAGTCCATTACAGAATCATGACCACTTTCAGAAGCTGAGGAGACTTACTGGGCCCTGCAGTGGACCAGGTTCCTCGAAGCAGAGCCTGAGACAAGGTTTTGTGTACAAGTGAGCCGTTGAGGGGGACAGAAGTGACAGAAACAGGAGAAGGCAGGGTAAACTAAGGATGGTGGCTACACTACCAAGCCATTGAGGCAAGAGGGAGGGCCTTGGTGAGCTATGTCATCCAGTCTACCCAGACTGCCCCTGGTGCAGAGCAGTATAGCCTCTCGGACTCCCTTTGGGCTACAGACATTTTCATCCAAGTAGCAGCAAAGCAACACTCATAGCAGCTGGTCAAAGGGACCTGGTTCAGGTGCTCACAGCATCCGCAGCTAGAAAATGGCTCTAAGATACTCCTTCTCACATTCTCTCGCTCACACACATGGTTCAATCTCAGGGCTTCACAGATGAATTCAAAGCGGGGGGTGAGAAAGTCCCTTTGGCCACTGACCTACAACCCTTTTTTTTTTACTAATCACTTTATCAACCAAAGAGTTAACCATTTAGTCTTCACCTGTCTAATTCTTGTTTCCCTCATTCTAAACTCAGAGAAGAGAGACGGAGCTTAGCCATCCTGGCCTCCAAGGAGCACTCTGGCTGCACTTCTTCCAAAACAGATCTATTGGTTCTTTTGGCAGCCCATGGCACTTTCAGTATTCTCC
>NW_006408543.1:10382105-10383248 GCF_000296735.1 Chrysochloris asiatica
CTTCAACTTGTCATTCCCTGCATAGTAAACCATGTGGTTGTCAGATTCAGAATGGCCAATACCAGTCCATTTCAGCTCACTAATGCCTAAGATATCGATATTGATGCGTTCCATTTCATTTTTGACAATTTCCAATTTTCCCAGATTCATACTTCGTACATTCCATGTAGGTCTTCCTTGTAGGTGTATGGATATTATCCTATCACAAACAGTATTATACTTCAAAGTACATCTTGACATGTTCTTTATGATGATGAATGTAATACCATCCTAGTTCAATTTGCCATTTCTCATAATAAACCATATGATTGTCTGATTCAAAATGGGCCACACTAGTCCATTTCAACTCATTAATGCCTAGGATGGTGTGGCACTGTGGATTAATGCGCTGGTCTGCAAGGTCAGTTTGAACTGCAAGGTCGGTGATTCAAGCTCACCAGCTGCTCCTTGGAAACTATATACAGGGTCACTATGAGTCAGAACTGACTCTACGGCACTTAACAAGAACAGCAATGCCTAGGATATCGATGTTTATGCGTACTATTTCATTTTTTATACTTTCCAATTTTCCTAGATTCATACTTTGTACATTCCATGTTACCATTATTAATGGATGTTTTCAATTGTTTCTCCTCATTTTGAGTTATGCCCCATCAGCAAATGAAGGTCCCCAAAATTTTACTCCATTTGCATCATCACGGTCAACTCTATTTTGTGGAAACAGCTCTTCCCCATTGGCATTTTGAGTGCCTTCCCACCTGAGGGGCTCATCTTTCGGCACTGTATCTGACAATATTCTGGTGCTCTTCATCATAATTCAATATTCAATATTATGGTGCTGACAGTGTTCCACTGATATTCATAAGGTTTTCAGTGGCTAAACATTTGGAAGTAGTTTTCCTTTCCTTCTTCTGATTCTGTCTCAGTCTGGAAGCTCAGCTGAAACCTGCCATGAGGGATGATCCTGCCAGTATTCAAAAATACCTGTAGCATAGCTTCCAGAATTACAGCAACACACAAGCCACCAGAGTGCGACAAACTGACAAGACAAGTGGTGGATTTTGCCCATATAACCCTTCAGTATTGCAACTTGAGTCTTGAATTTTTTTCTTCAATTCTTTCAGCTTGAGAAATGCTAAGCAT
>NW_006408543.1:10383348-10384639 GCF_000296735.1 Chrysochloris asiatica
AACAAGTTTTAGAGTCTTTTCTGACATCCGTTTTGGTCTTTTCTTTCTTTCCTATCTTTTTAATGGCCTTTTGCTTTCTTTCTTTATGATGTTCTTGACATCATCCCACAATTCTTCCCTTCATCAGTCATCAGTGACTAACTCATCAAACCAGTTCTTGAGATAATTGATGGTCTGTTCTACAATAGGCCTCTGGCTTTATTCTGGCTGATGATACTGAGCTTCTCCATCATCTCTTTCCACGGAAGTAGTTACTTTGATTCCTGGTGTTCCTTCTGAGAGGTCCACTGTATAGATACCATCTATGATGTTGAAAAAAGGTATTTGCAATGAATGTCATTGGTCTTGCAAAATTGTATCATGTGATCTCAGCATCGTTTCTATCCCCAAGGCTATATTTTCCAACTACTGATCCTTCTTGTTTGTTTCCAACTTCTTTATTCTAATCACCAGTAATTATCAATGCATCTTGACTGCATGTTTAATAAATTTCAGACTGAAGAAGCTGTTAGATTTTGTCAATTTCATCATTGGGTTTTGTCCTCACAACTGTACCAATAAACAGCATCATGATAAACAGAGAAAAGATTGAAGTTGTCAAATATTTCATTTTATTTGGATTCACAATCAACACTCATGGTAGTAGCAATCAAGAAATCAAACAATGTATTGCGTTAGACAATCTGCTGCAAAAGACGTATTTAAGTGTTAAAGAGCAAAGATGTCACTTTAAGGACTAAGATACAGTATTTTCAACTACCTCACATGCATGTGAGAGCTGGACAATGAATAAAAAAGACCAGAGAAGAATCAATACATATTAATTATGGTGTTGGTAAAGAATATTGAAAGTGTCATGAAGAGAGAACTGCCAGAGGAGGGAACAAATCTGTTTTTGAAGCAGTACTGTCCTATTGACTCCTTAGACATGAGGAGAACGAGACTGTGTCTTGTGTTTTGGGTATGTTGTCATGAAGGAGCTGTCCCTGAAGAAGGACATCATGCTTGGTAAAGTGGAGGTCAATGAAAAGAAGGAAGCCTCCCAACGAGCTGGATTGATACATGACGACTACAATGAGCTCAAATATAACACCAGTTATGAGGAGGGCACAGGGTTAGGCAGTGTTCCGCATCTGTTAGAACCAACTCCACGGCACCTAATACCAGGGAAAAATACGTTTCAGAGTCAAAATCAAGAGCTCTGTTTTTTACCCTAGAAAGGAACTGATGGCATTATTGAATTATAAGTTACACATATACAATTCACTAGTCTGTCTGATAGTGCACTAGT
>NW_006408543.1:10386405-10387269 GCF_000296735.1 Chrysochloris asiatica
AAAACTTCTGCACAAAGAGTATAAAGGTGTGGGAGAGGGAAGATTCTGGGAACCTGGTGGGGAGAGAAGGCTGGGGATCCCAGCATTCAATATACACATAGTCACTTAATCCCATTTCCAAATTAATAGTCTTGGCTTCAGTTTGACCCAGTATCACCTGCAAACTCTTGGTTTTGTCTTCACCTGAGGATCAATGTTCAGACTTCTGCAGGGATCAGGCAGGGAAACTAAGAATCAGTTTCTCAAACAGCTGTTACTCATTCGGCCCTTTTTGACCCCCCAGTTCTAGCGGTTTCTATTACTGCAAATTCCCAAGCCTTTTGAGGATTCTATCTTTTAAATTTGGTGGGTTTTTAGTTTTCCCATCTGTTGGCTTCAGAATCAGTTTTCTCAGATCTTCTAAATCAGTTCCCATTTATCCATCTGCTGTTCAGCTTCCAAAATTCTGTTGCTGTTGCCTTTGCTTCTGTTTTCCTCGTCATAGTGTCACATCTCCTTAAAGACTCTTCCTGTGTGTCCCGCCCACAGCATTCTCTACTCTCTGCTGCTGCCGATTCTCTGTGCTGCTTCTTGTCATTGCCATCTCTGGTGTCATGGCTCTCTGTCTGAGCATTCCACTCCTGTCTCTTCCTTCTTGTTGGCTGTGAGATTCCCCCTTGTTCCAACTCTGGGATAACTGATTTTAAGCCTACCAGAACAGCAACATGGATCAAACCCCATGTTAGGGTTCCATACACCTATTTGCATGGTCCCACCCCAACAAGGGTGTCAGGCACTTTATTTACATTACAAGAAGCTATCCAATGTTTTGGTTGACCACAAGTATCTTATATTAATAACCTCATATGCATGCAAAAGCTGGAC
>NW_006408543.1:10387919-10392389 GCF_000296735.1 Chrysochloris asiatica
CATTTGAGTTATGGCATTGGAGAAGAATATTAAAAGTACCATGGACTGCCAGAAGAATAAAAAATCTGTGTTGGAAGAAGTACAGCCAGTGTGCTCCTTAGAAGGCAAGATGGTGAGACTTTGTCTCTCATACTTTGGACATGTATTCTGGAGGGATCAGTCCCTGGAGAAGGATGTTATGTTTGGTAAAGTGGAGGGTCGACAAAAAAGAAATTCCCAACAAGATGGATTGACCCAGTGGTAGCAGCCATGGGTCTAAATGTACCAACAACTGTGAGGATGGCACAGGACCAATCAGTGTTTCATTCTGTTGGACATAGGGTCACTATAGGTCAGAACCAACAGCACCTAACAACACCACAGTCGTTTGATGACATTACAAAGGCCATAGAAGGGCCATATTAAGTAAATCTCTGTATCTCATTGTATTTTAGCAGAGTTTCAGGAGGAGTGAAATTAGACGCATGTTCAAGATTCCTTAACTCAGAATCACTTTGTAGATTGAATTTGCATTTCTTTGTAAAGTCTTTTTACATATTAGTTTCATTTCTCCTTTTGTGAACTGCCTGTATCCTTTGGCCAAAGTTGGATTGGGTTATTTCTTATTTATTTCTAACAACTCTTTGTATATTAGGGGGATTAGTCCTCTGTCATATATGCTACCTATTTCACTCAAGTGCTCAATTATTTTCTGGGTTTTGGTATTTAAAAATTAATGAGTTATTATATAGTGTTTTGTTTTTTAAAGCTTTTATTATGGATTGAGTGATAGTTTATTTTACATGGAAGAGCATAGGTTTTGCACTCATCCTGTCATATTTTGTTTCATTACAATAATTACAATCCCCTTCATGCATCATCATTTAACAGTATTTGCTTCTATTCCCTCTGTTAGGTTTTTTTTTTGTGTGTGTGTGTGTGTGCGTTTAATGTACACAAAATACTCAGGAATATATAATCATTTAAACAACCAAAGGGCACATTCTGTAAGCCTTCCTCATGGCCACCAGCACACAGCCTTTCTCTTTCCATGAATCTAGAGTCTTCAGCTGCTCCCTCTCTCCATGTCTTCATCTCTGCCTTCATCTCTGGTGTTGCTGATTCTCTGGATAGGGTTCCATGTTCTGCTCATGCTCTTTTCTCTTGAAGGTCCTAGGGTCCTCTGTTCCTGGAATGTAAGATTAACTACTCCCCCCTTTATGTTACAAAACTTCTGCCTTTTCAGTTGTAACCATGGCAATTAGTCATAACAGTTACTCACTATTGAATCATAAGAATCCTATCCCCATCTCCTTTCACCAGACCCATCTAGACAAGATGAAAACTATTAAGTGGGGATTCCACCTTCCCTCACATATACTGAAACTAAAATCCCTCCTGAAAACTTGTAAGCCAGCCACTTCGTGCCTCTTTAGCTCCCCCATTTTAGGTAGCCAATGTCTAAGTTTCCTGTCCCTATCAACCCTGTATACTGAAGGGACAGGTTTGATCCTTGATGTGAAGACTCCTTCCCTCTCTGTTGGTAGTTTGAGGTACTGCATCCAAAAGTATAGGTCAAGTTCATCATTATACAGGTTTCTGTAGAGTGTGGTGGCTCTGTACAATAAGCACTGGACTGTGAACCACAAGATTGGTGGCTCAGGCTCACCAGCTTCTCCACGGAAGCAAGATAAAGCTTTCTGCTCCCACAAAGATGTACAGCTTCATAAACTCTATACAGGGCTGCTAGGAGTCAGAACTGACTTAAAGGCACTTAACAACAACATATAATTTTATATTTTTATGTAATCAACTCTTATCAGTCTTTTTCTTTTATGGCTTCTGAGATTCACAGCATGGTTAGAAAGTCCTGTCTTATGATAAATATTTTTATTATGTTTATTTATATTATTTAATTGTTGTTAAGTGCCTTCCAGTTGGTTCTGACTCAGCATTCCTGTATAGGGTTTCCAAGGAGTGGCTGGTGCATTTCAACTGCCAACCTGTGGTTAGCATTCCAGTGCTTATCCTATGGCACCACAACAGGGCTCTTATGATTTAATAGTTTGCATTTAAATCTTTGATCTTTTTAGAATTTACTTAGTGGTCATAGATTAGTTTTATTTCTTTTCAAATGATTAGCTAGTTGTTAATGACATCATTTACTAAATAATCTTTACCTGACTGATTTGAAATCATTGTCCATTTTTGTACATTTTTCCTTTTTACTAGATCAAGTTGAAGAGGAGGGAAGGTTGAATAAAAACAAGCACTTGTACAACTTTATGGAAATTGTCATAAAGAGCTATTGTGGATTTCTGTTACCTACCCTATCTCTGTGGAGCATGAATGATCTAGACTTACCCATGTTTTGTATGGAATGTTGTAAAGAGAGAGATGAAAGGAAACTGGATAAACTAAAACACATGCATGCCATAAACAAATAGTATAAATACTGTGGTCAACTTGATATTACTAGAGATTTACTGGTATTTGTAAGATTGTTGTTGTTGTTGTTAAGTGCCATTGAGTTGGTACCAACTCATAGCAACCCTATGCCCAACAGAACGAAACACTGCCTGGTCCTGGGCCAACCTCACAGTTGTTGCCACGCTTGAGCCCATTAATGCTGCCACATTACCAATCTTCCTCTTTTTCTCTGACCCTCCTCCTTACCAAACATGATATCCTTCTCCAGTGACTGATCCCTCCTAACAAACAGTGACCCTGTATAGGGTTTCCAAGGAGAGGCTGGTGAGCTTAAGCTGCTGACCTTGCAGTTCAAACCAACTTTGCAGGCTAGCGTATTAACCCACAGCACCACACCAGGACTCCTTATTTATAAGATATCAAGAGATCAAAAGACATACTGCATTAAGCAAATCTGCTGCAGAAGTCCTCTTCAAAGTGTTCAAGAGCAAAGATGTTAGTTTGAGAGCTAAGGTACAGCTGATCCAAGCCAGGGCATTTTCAGTAGCCTCATATGTATATGAAAGTTGGAGAATGAATACAGAAGCCCATAGAAGAATCAGTGCATTTGAATTATTGTGTTGGAGAAGAATATTCAAAGTACCATGGACTGCACTTGCAGATAATACCCACTTGTTCTGGCTTCAATGACTGGATGATCAGAGCTCAACCAGAAGTAAAAAGAAGAGGGGAAAAAAAAAAGTATTCTCATACAATTTGATAAACTTGACCTACACCTATGGAAGCAGTAACTCAAAAGAGGGAACAAGTCCTTACAGCAAGAATCATTCCCACCCCCTCCACACACAGAGTAGACAGGGATGGACAACTTGGACATTGGCTACCCAAAATGGGGGGTGGAGGGCTACAAAGGCAAGAAGTAACTGGCTTACAAGCTTTCAAGAGGGAACCTAGATCCAGAGGGCCTGGAGTAAGGTAGAACCTCCAGTGAGTAGTATCCTATCTGCCTGGATGGGGCTGATACAATGAAATACAGATGGGTCTCTTGTGATACAATAGTGAATAATTGTTATCAGGACTGATTGTGAGGGTTGGAAATGTAAAGGTAGACTTCTTATAGCAAGGAGAGGAATGATTAACTTTTCAGTCTAGGAGCGGAGGTCCCTAGGACCATCAAGGGAGAAGAGCAGAGAGCGGGACCCTACCCAGAGAAGCAGTGATGCCTGAAATGGAGCCAGAGATGATGACGTGGAGCGATGGAGCAACTGGAGACTTTAGATCCAGAGAGGGAGAGCGACTGTGTGATGAAGACCTGGGGGGCACAGGGGAAGGATTGCATGGAGGGGATTGTAACCATGGCAATGAGAGGATATACGATAGAATGAATGTAAAACCAATGTTCTCCCATGTAAACTATCACATAATTCACAATAAAACATTAAAAAAAAAAAAGTACCATGGACTGCAAGAAAAACAAACAAATCTGTGTTGAAAAATGTACAGCCAGAGTGGTCCTTAGAAACCAGGATGAGGAGACTTTGTATTATCATATAATCAGGAGGGCCAGTTCCTAGAGAAGGACATCGTGCTTGGTAAAGTGGACGGTCAGCAAAAAAGAGGAAGACTCTCAAAGAGATGGACTGACACTGTGACAGCAACAGTAGGCCGAACTGTAACAGCAGTTGTGAGACTGGCCTAGGAACTTGCAATTTCTCGTTCTGTTGTGCACAGTTGCTATTCGTCAGACCAACTCCATCGCACCTAACAACAACAACAACAATAAAATAACTAAATTGGGTCAGGAGGAAGGGTTACTATCTGAGTTTAACTTAAAATCAACAAGAGTAGTAAGTTATCATATAAAGATACAATTTCCATTTACCAAGGAAACCAAACAAAAACATTTACAGGTTCTAATATTATTGTTTGAGCCATGGCGTGGAGCAGATAAACACTGAACACCTACTGCAAGATTGGCCATTCATATCTACCAGCTGCTCTCACAGCCCTATAAATGGTCACTATGAATCAGAACCAACTCAATGGCACACAGCAATAACA
>NW_006408543.1:10393899-10394872 GCF_000296735.1 Chrysochloris asiatica
AACCCTATATAGGGTTTCCAAGGAGTGGCTGGTGGGATTGAACTGCTGACCTTGCAGTTAGCAGACCAGTGCTTACTCTACAGTGTCACACCAGGACTCCTTTTACTTCACAAAGAGGAATAATTGGGCATAAGATTTGTTGGAGTTGTCATTGTTAGGTACCGTCAAGTTGTTTCTGACACACAGCGATCTTACGTACAACACTGTGCAATCCTGTGCCATCCTCAAAATTATTGTTATATTTCAGCCCATTGTTGCTGCCATGGTGTCAATCCATCTCTTTGAAGGCCTTCCTTTTTTTTCACTGACCCTCCACTTTACCAAGCATGATGCCCTCCTCCAGGGACCAGTCCCTCCTGATACTATGTCTGTAGCATGACAGATAAGTCTGGCCATCCTGGTTTCGAAGGAGCATTCTGGATGTACTTCTTCCAACACAGATTTGTTTGTTCTTCTGGTAGGTAGTCCACGGTATCTTCAATATTCTTCATGAACACCATAATTCAAATTCATCCAATCTTTGATCTTCCTTATTCATTGTACTGCATTTGCATGCATATGAGGTGTTTGAAAATACCATGGTTTGGGTCAGGCGCACTTTAGTCCTCAAACTAACATCTTTGCTCTAACACTTCAAAAATGTGTGGCCTGCTTCCAACATAATGGACACACAGGAAAAGTTTGCTCTCTTCATTCCTCTGGGGACCTGGGACTCTACAACTGTAAGCCATTTTCTTAACATCAAGTTCTCTTTATATATGTATACCTATGTAAGTTTCACTGGGTTTGCTTCTCTATAGCATCCAGCCTAAGACATGTGGTACCAAGAGTGGGGTTTTAGAGAAACAAAATCACAAGGGTAAGTTTTCTAAATTGGTTCTCAAGTCTGACTAATTTTTTTTTTTTTTAAGTGTAAATTGAGTGAAAGTTTATATGGCAAATGATTAGTTTTACATTCAACAAATCATATTTT
>NW_006408543.1:10396492-10397491 GCF_000296735.1 Chrysochloris asiatica
ACACATAAAAACAGAGAAAATAGAAGCAAATACTGTTGAATGATGATGCATTGAATGAACTGTAATCATTGCAATGAAACAAAATATGAGTGTAAAACCGAAGTTCTCTCATATAAACTGTCACTTAATTCACAATAAAAGCTTAAAAAGAATGAACTGCAGGAGGAAAAAAGACTGACTTTCTAAGATTCTAGCAAGCTGTTTGCCTTGGCGGCATCAAGGCCAGAAAAATCTGTGCCCATCAGGGAAACCCTTTTTAGGACTGAAGTTAAATAGAGTCAGGATCAGTCTAATATGCTCACTGGGGACCACCTGGGTCTACTTCTTGAGTGGAATTGGGGGAAACATAGTAATTAAGAGATGGGCAGGTTAGCCATGTTCTACTGACACCCAAATACCTTGAGATGAGAGAGAGAAAAGGAAGAGCTGAAGTTTAGGGAGTTGTGTGACTCTAGAGCCCATGGGCACTGACCTAGCTCCTAGGGGTTAGGACTGGGAATGAAGGAGGCAGCTGATTTGAAGTGTAGGGAGGTAGGGAGGTGTGTGTGAACTCCCAAACTTGCAGCTGGTACCCATTCGACCTAGCTTGGATGACCAGGGCTGAGTTGACCAGAACCTGACTGGATGAAGAGAAAGATATTGAATACTGTGATCAAGTGTAAATTGTTATACTTTGATGGACTGAACTTTTGCTTATGGATTCAGTGGCTCCAAATTCCAGCCAGAATGGAAGATTCTTCAGATCAAGGAACATGCTTATCTCCTCAGAGTACTGGTATTGATTGTTGTTATGTGCCAAGTTGGTACTGACTCATAACGACCCTATGCACAGCAGGATGAAACACTGCCTGGTCCTGGGCCAACCTCACTATTGTTGCCAAGCTTGAGCCCATTGGTGCTGCCACTTTGCCAGTCCATTTCGCTGAGGGTCTTCCTCTCTTTCTCTGACCATGATATTCTTCTCCTGTGACTGGTCCCTTCTGACAATAAGTCCGAAGT
>NW_006408543.1:10399016-10400599 GCF_000296735.1 Chrysochloris asiatica
CCTGTGCAGGGTCACTATGAGTTAGAACCGACTCCATAGCATTAACAACAATATGTTTAAGTAGATATACTAATTTAATACTTGAATTGTTCAATAATTTCGTTGAAAATGGCCCCAAAGTTCATGCTGTTTTAAAATTTCAGTCTTGCTTATTGAATTTTTAAAAATTTATTACTTTTGTTGTTGTAGAGACTACACACATTTATTCAACAGTTCCTGCATGTGTCAGGCAGTAGCACTAAGTGCATTCTTTGAGTTGCTCCCACCCCTTTCCGAGTTGTTCTTCCGCTGTTAACATAAATGCACTGCCCCCTTGTCTGAGCTTTTAAGTGGCTGTTGTCAGTTTGAGCTCATAAGATAGTTATTACAAGAGTATCTTAAACTAGTGAAGCTAAACTACCATTTAATTTTAAGAAGACTTCAGGGGGTACTTTTGGTTTATGTGTTAAAGATGATCTCAGGGTAACAGTTTCAGGGGTTCATCCGTACCCCATGGCTCCAAAGTCTAGAGTCTAGGAGAATTTGAAATTCTGCTCTGTATTTTCCCCCTTTTGATCAAGATTATTTTATGGAAATATATATATATATATGGCATGTTCCAAGAAGCAGGATTACTAGGTCAAAGAATACATATAGTTTAGGTTATGTTAGTCTGAAATTATTCCCTATTGAGATTGTACCAATCTGCAACATCACCAACAAAATATGAGAGTATCTGTTTCTTCCTATAGTTAACCAACTTTTTTACCTTGAGAATTTAATCTATATTGCTTTCACTTGTATTTTTCTTAAGCTTGAGGTTGTGCATCTTTTCATGGTTGTGAGTATTTTGTTTTTGTTGTTCCTTTTAAGTGTCATTTCATGCCCATTTCCCAAGAGATTGTTAATCTTTCTTAGTCTTCAAACTGATCTTTGCTTTTGAAAGAGGTTTCATGCAGCACACATATTGTATGCATTTATTTTTTTAACAGTTACATTGTATGGCTTTTCCATACTTCACTATCTAATTTGTATGCTTTTGGAAGCAGCAGTGAAGAAATCAGTGATTTATTGGATTGGGCACATCTGCTGCTAAAGACCTCTTTAAAGTGTTAAAGAGCAAATGTGTTACCTTGAAGACTAAAGTATGCCTGTCCCAAGACAAGGTATTTTCACTTGCCTCATATACATGTGAAAGCTGGACAATGAATAAGGAAGACTGGAGAAGAATGGATGCATTTGAATTATAATATTGGAAAAGAATATTGAATACACCAGGAAATGTCAGAAGAATGAACAAATCTGTTTTGGAAGAAGTGCAGCCAGAATGCTCCTCAGAAGGGAGGATGTGGAGACTTTGTTTCAACTCCTTTGGGCATATTATCAGGAAGAACCAGTCCCTAGTGAAGGACAGCATGCCAGGGAGAGTTGTTGTTGAGTCCGTACTACCTCATAGCCACCCTATAGATAGGGTTTCCATGGAGTAGCTGGTGAGCTCGAACCGCCAACCTTGTGGTTCAAACTGACTTTGCAGTCCAGTGCATTAATGCTCAGCACCATGCCAGGGCTCCACTCTGGAGAGTTTTTGTTGTTGTTGTTAAGTG
>NW_006408543.1:10402247-10402932 GCF_000296735.1 Chrysochloris asiatica
CTATGGGTTGGAATCGACTCGAAGGCACTTAACAACAACAACAACAAAGTAGGAATGCACGCCTTAAAATTTTGAACTAGCCAACCAAGTAAGGAAAAGATTGTGTGGTCAAAACCCTAGCCAATGGGGTGAGACACAGCCTTGAGACTCGCGTCAGAGATTAAAAACCCAAGTGGACTGCCCACTCGGTGTGCTGGCTGGCCTGTTCCTGTATGTACAGCTATGTGCACGTACCTTCTTCCAGAAGTAAATTTTGCTTTGCCAAGGTAGTTTAGTCTCACTGAATGTCTTTTACGAAACATTGGGATTCATTTCTAACAATTTGGGGGCCCCGTCTGGGATTTCCCATTCTCTTTGGGAAGCAGCTTTAGCCTTCTCCTCTGAGGGAGATGCGTCCTACTGCCTAGTTGTGGCAGCCCTCGGGTGAGATTTGCTGATGTCTCCCAAGGAAGCGAATAAATCCAAACTCTTGGTTGTGTGTGTATGAATGAGACATGCCCTGGGCACGAAGCGAGTGTGGAGTCCTGATCCGCTGTTCCGTGACTACCTCATATGGCTGAGGGCAGAATCGAGTCAAGAACTCGATCAGAGTCTGGGGTTTATACCAACATGTCAGTTGCTAAGAGGGGTCCATGGTTCCCATGAGGGAAGCAGCCAAAGACGGATAAAGCGAAAATAAAAGAGA
>NW_006408543.1:10404332-10419031 GCF_000296735.1 Chrysochloris asiatica
CGAACAATGCCAAAAGGATATCCAAAAGTTCCCCTTTCCCCCTTTCCCTGAAGCTCAAACTCAGCCTCTTTTTCCACTGAGGGAAGTCCCTTTAGGGGAAGGAGGAGTTGGATTTGTTAATGCACCCTTAACTAGCTTCAAAGTAAGGAATTTTAAAAAAGAATTGAGACCATTACTTGAGGACCCATATGGGGTCACGGACCAAGTGGATCAGTTCCTGGGTCCTCACTTATACACCTGGGCAGAATTAATGTCCATCCTTGGGACTCTTCTTTTTGGGGGAGGAAAGGGTCATGATCCACAGGGCAGTAATGGCTGCCTGGGAGCATGAACACCCTGCCAGCCCTGGGGTCACAGCAGTTGACATTAAATTCTCTAACCAGGACCCCCAATGAGACGATAATTCTGCTGCTCACAGGATTAACATGAGAGACCTGAGAGAGACGATAATAAATAAAGGGAATCAGGGAATCAGTCCCCCGTTCCCAAAATGTATCCAAGGCTTTTGATGTACAGCAAGGAAATGATGAAGGACCTGCAGAATTCCTACAAAGACTTAAATGAGGAGATTTGCTGGTATAGACCTAGAGGATCCTATAGGACAAGGAGTGTTAAAGCTCCATTTTGTCACTAATAGTTGGCCTGATATTACAGAGAAATTACAAAAAATAGAGAACTGGAAAGATAGGCCTTTGGAAGAAGTATTGAGTGAGGCTCCAAAGGTATATGTAAGAAGAGATGAAGAGAAGCAGAGACAAAAAGCTAAAATCATGCTGTTCACTTTTGGACAGGCAACCCAAGGAATAGCTAAAAGTCAGAGAGTCACAGGACCCCAACTTCCACCGTTAGGATCAAACCAGAGGTCTGGGAACCCAAAGATAATTAGAGAAAGAAGAGAAAACATGCTTTAAGTATGGAAAGGGGGTACATTTCAAAAGGGAATGCTCAGAATGGGAAAGGGAAAAGAAAGAATCCCCCTTATGACCTTTAACGAGGAATAGGGGGGGTCAAGGGCTCTTTTATGTTGATACGTCCTATCAGGAGCCTTTAGTAAATTAAGAGGTAGGACCACAGAGAGAAATGATAACCTTTTTAGTAGACTCAGGGGCTTCCAGATCATCCCTTTTTAATCAACCTCCTGGTCTCTTATGCTCCCCTGAGGAAATTTTAATCTCGGGGGTTAAAGGAGAAGGATTTAGAGCTAAGATACTTGAAGAGACATCTCACTGTTAGATTCAAAAAGAGAACAGCCACTATTAAATTTCTTCTGGTACCAGAAGCAGGAATGAACCTACTAGGGAGAAATTCAATGACTAAACTAGGCTTAGGTTTATATATATAAACCAAGGAAGAATTCATATATCTTTAAACCTCCTAACTCCATGGGCAGAGAAACAAATTGACCCCATTGTATGGACTAAGGAGGGGAATAGAGGACGGCTACAAATACCTCCCATTTAGATTAAATTTTTAAATATCCAGGAGAGGTCACAAAAAGGAAATAATATCCTATCCTCCTTGAAGGCAGATTGGGATTGAAACCCATAATTGAAGGATTAATTTGATACAAAGTCCTCGAATCTTGTATGTCCCCATACAACACCCCAATTCTACCAGTAAAGAAACCAGATGGTTCATATCGTTTAGTCCAAGACCTGCTAGCTATAAATCAAACAGCCTAAAGCAAACATCCTGTAGTCCCTAATCCACATACTTTACTCAGCCGGATTCCCTACCATCACCAATGGTTTAGTGTAGCGGACCTAAAGGATGCCTTCTGGGCACGTCCCTTGGCTGAGGACAGTAGGGACCTGTTTGCCTTTGAATGGGAGGACCCCCACTCAGGAAAGAAACAACAATATCTATGGGCGACTCTCCCACAAAGGTTTACCAACTCACCAAATTTATTCGGTCAAATCCTAGAGCAAATATTAGAAAAACTTCCCCTTCCCCCATCCGTGTTCCTCCTTCAGTATGTAGACAACTTGTTCCTCTCTGGTGATAACCAGAAGGAGATCACTAATATAACCATAGATTTCCTAAGTTTTCTGGGCTCCCAAGGGCTATGAATCTCCAAAAACAAACTCCAATTTGTGGAACCAGAAGTGAAATACCTAGGACACCTAATCAGCCAAGGCAGACAAAGATTAGGACCTGAGAGAGTAGAAGGAATTATGACCCTCCCTTTACCATTCACCAAACAAGAACTCAGAAAGTTCCTGGGATTGGTTGGATATTGTCGCATATGGATTGATTCATATGCACTAAAGACTAAAAATCTTTATCTTAAGCTAGCCCAGGAGGGGCCCGATCCTCTCCTCTGGACCACTGAGGTAATCCAACAGGTAGAAGAATTAAAACAGGCCCTCATCATGGCCCCTGTCTTGGCGCTGCCATCTTTAGAACAGCCCTTTCATTTATTTGCAAATGTCAATAAGGGAGTGGCCCTGGGAGTACTTACCCAAGAGCATGGGGGGCATCGCTGGCCTGTAGCCTTTTTGTCTAAACTGATAGACCCAGTTACTAGGGGATGGCCAGAATGTATCCAGTTGGTAGCGGCCACTGTCTTACTAACTGAAGAAAGCAGAAAATTAACCTTTGGAGGAAATTTAATTATCAGTACCCCTCATCAAGTAAGGACCATCTTAAATCAGAAAGTGGGAAGGTGGCTCACAGACTCCAGAATTTTAAAGTATGAGGCAACCTTACTGGAAAGGGATGACTTAACTCTAACCACTGATGAAGCTCTAAACCCAGCTTCCTTTTTAATAGGGAATCCCAAAAGTGGGACCCCTGAACATCAACTTATGGATATCATTAATTACCAGACAAAAACCCGATCTGACCTTAGGGAGACCCCATTTAAAACTGGGCATCATCTTTTTGTTGATGGGTCTTCCTGAATAATTGAAGGAAAAACGCACTATGGAGACTCTCTAGTGGATGGTGAAACCCTCACTGTGGTGGAATCTGGTCGACTTCCCAATAATTGGTCAGCACAAACTTGTGAACTGTTTGCCCTAAATCAAGTCTTAAAACACTTACAAGAAAAAGAGGGGACAATTTATACGGATTCGAAGTATGCTTTTGGAGGAGTATACACATTTGGAAAAACATGGGCAGAACGAGGATTAATAAACAGCAAGAGGGCAGGATCTAGTACACAAGGAGCTAATAATCCAAGTATTGGAAAGCTTAAAGTTACCTGAAGAAATACCGATAGTCCATGTTCCAGGGCATCAAAAGGGCTCCACTTTTGAACACCGAGGCAACAACCTAGCAGGTGAAATGGCCAAACAAGCTGCTCTGTCCTCAGAGATACCTCTTTTTCATTTGACACCATGCCTTCCTGCCCCAGTTACCACCCCAATTTTCACCCCAGGTGAAAAGAGCAATTGAAGAAAATAGGAGCAGAGGAGAATCCAGAGGGCAAGTGGCTATTGTCTGATGGAAGAGAAATGCTGTCTAAACCATTAATGAGGGAAATCCTGATGCAATTACACCAAGGTAGTCACTGAGGTCCCCAGGCAATGTGTGATGCAATCCTTCGGGTTTATGGATGCATGGGCATCTATACCTTAGCTAAACAGGTTTCTGAGGCATATCTTGTGTGTCACAAGACAAACAAACAAGCCTTAAGGCAGACACCTCTGGGAGGGAGGAATCCTGGGTTAAGACCTTTCCAGAACATTCAAATCGATTATACAGAAATGCCTAAAATAGGCCAACTCAAGTACCTCCTCGTAATTGTAGACTGCCTTACCCACTGGGTAGAGGCTATTCCCTTACCAGGGGCAACTGCCAACAATATAGTTAAAACCCTTGTGGAAACTATTATACCCCGGTTTGGTTTAATTGAGAACATTGATTCAGAGAACAGTAGTCACTTTACTGCTAGTATAATCAAAGGACTTGTACAGACTCTTAGAATTAAATGGGAGTATCATACCCCTGGCACCCTCCTTCCTCCAGTAGAGTAGAAAGGATGAATCAAATGCTGAAAAATCAGCTTACTAAATTAATTTTAGAAACTAAGTTTGTTATTGTTGTTGTTAAGTGCTGTGGAATTGGTTCTTGGACTAAATGTCTTCCTATAGTCCTTTTAAGAATCCGAACAGCCCCTCAAAGAGTTATTGGTTTATCCCCATATGAAATGCTTTATGGGTTACCCCACCTAAGCTCTCTACTACTGACCTTCCTACTTTTGAGACAAAGCATCAGTACCTCAAAAACTGTATACTTGGCTTGTCCACCACTCTACTTTCTCTTAGGAAAAAAGGGTCTCCTGGTGCAGACACCTCCCCTAGAGTTCCCGGTACATCCTCATCAACCTGGTGATTATGTATTAATCAAGAGCTGAAGAAAAATTGGAGCCAACCTGGGAAGGACCATTTCTGGTGCTTTTAACCACAGAAACTGCAGTTTGTACAGCAGAGAAGGGCTGGACTCATCACACGTGGGTAAAGAAAGCCCCCTTACTTACTCAAGAAAAATGGACTGTGATTCCAGGATTCACTCTTACCAAATTATCTTTCAAAAGGACTTAATCATCTTCTTTTTCTTTCTCCCCCTTACTGAAGGACATTTTACCATTAACATAACTCAGGCCAACTCTCCGCTGACTATTCAGTTTGATGCTTGGTCTATCATCCTGTGCGGACAAGATAAGTCTCAGAGGAATTGTCTAATGTTGATAAATACCTCTGCCCCTTCAGAGCAGTGGGATGTAAATATAAATATGGTGCCTTAAAGAACCCCTGTAATGACTGGAATGATATGTGGTGGACCACCCAATATTGGTGATGGATTTATAACCCACCCTCTACACACTCTATGTAAGCACTAAAGAACAAAATCCAACTTGTATGAGGACCTCACACACACACACAACTGTAAACTTTTACAATGCAACCCATTACTTTTAATTATAGATAATCCCAAAACCATGACCAGAGAACCTTCAATAATAGGAGACTATGGGTTGGTGGCTGATGTTATAGGAAAGGATCCTATAGGGGTCTTCTCTCTAAAACTAATTAGACAAAACTCAAGCCCTACCTCTACTAAGGATAAAACTCAAACCCAGAATCCTAGAAATTATTCGGATCTGGTACCCAGAAAATGACCCTTCTAAAGTAACAATTACTGAACTCAAAGACCTAAGACACACTGTAGCTGTAGAAACAGGATATGGGGATGTGAATGCTTGGTTGGAATGGATTAAATATTCTGTTCGCACTCTAAATAAGAGTGATTGTTATGTCTGCGCAACAGGAAGACGGGAAGCCCAAGTGGTCCCCTTTCCACTCGGATGGTTCTCAGACCCTCAGAGCATGCACTGTATGGTTGCTGTCTTCCAGGACCCTATAGCCTAGAGCAACAAATCCTGTAACTTGTTGTCACAACTATTCCCTAATGTCAGGGGTCTTATGGGTCAGCCCCCCGAGAAACATTAGACCTCCAGCCACAAATGTCAATTTCACTGTGTGTCTCTCCAGACATGGGGGGAATTTGATGTTCATCAGAAACCTGACAGGATGCAGCGAGCACAAACTCTTTGAAGAGCTCCAAAGTCAGTCAGCCCCAGCTATTCCATGAGCAGGTGTATGGTGGTACTGCAGGGAAACAATTATTTGGGGCTTTACCAGCGAATTGGAGTGGCACCTGTTCTCTGGTGCAATTGGCCATCCCTTTCACCCTGGTATTCCATCAACCAACGACTGCAGGAAACAGGCATAAAGCCAAAGAAGTGTAACTACTCCCCATGGGTCTTTCGATCCCCATGTTTACACAGACATATAGGAGTTCCTCGAGGGTACCCAATTAATTCAAAGCAAGAAACCAAATAGCTGCAGGGTTTGAATCTGTATTATTCTGGTCATCAACCATTAACAAAAATGTGGACTGGATTAACTACATCTATTATAATCAACAAAGATTTGTAAATTATACCAGGGATGCTATAAAAGGAATAGCAGAACAATTAGGACCTACTAGCAAAATGGTCTGGGGAAACAGGTTAGCCATAGATAACGGTATTAGAAGAAAAAGGAGGAGTATGTGTTATGATTGGAGACCAATGTTGTACTTTCATTCCCAATAACACAGCTTCTGATGGTACCATTATCAAAGCATTATAAGGGTTGACCACCATAGCTAATGAACTCGCTGAAAGTTCAGGCATAGATGACCCCTTTTCTAATATCATGGAACAATGGTTTGGGAAATGGAAAGGGCTTATGACTTTGGTCCTCACCTCTCTAATGATCATATTTGGCATATTAACACTAATAGGATGCTGTATTATACCCTGTATAAGAGGATTCGTTCTGAAACTCATAGAAACAGCCCTATCCAAATAAACCCCACCCCCATACCAAAATAACCTTTTTCACCTAGAAGCATATGAACGCCAAAGTCAACATCTCCTTGCAGAATTTGAAGATATATATATACATCCTGTTTATTGTAGTCGGGTGACCTTTTTTCCTCTTCCTAAAAAAAAAAGGGGAGGGATTGTGGGAAAATTTTTTTTTTTTTAAATCCTGTTTATTGTATTCTCTTTTTCTTTAACTACTTCCTGAAGTGAGTAAAGAATAAAGGAGCTCTGGTAGTATAGTGGTTACGAGTTGGGCTGCCACCCTCAAGGTCACCAGTTTGAAACTACCAGCGGTTCCATGGGAGAAAGATGAGGCGTTTCTGCTCCAGTAAAGATTTACAGCCTCGGAAACCCTGTGCAGGGTCGCTATGAGTTGGAACCAACTCCACGGTACTTAGCAACAACAACTCTTTTTCTTTTAACAACTTCTTGAAGTGAGTAAAGACTTCATGATCACTCTCATTTTCTTTTCCTAAAGTAGGAATGCACGCCTTAAAAATTTGAACTAGCCAACCAGGTAAGGGAAAAGATTGTGTGGTCAAAACCCTAGCCAATGGGGTGAGACACAGCCTTGAGACTCGTGTCAGGGATTAAAAACCCAAGTGGACTGCCCACTCGGTTTGCTCGCTGGCCTGTTCCTGTTTGTACGGCTATGCGCATGCACCTTCTTGCAGAAGTAAATTTTGCTTTGCCAAGGTAATTCAGTCCCACCGAGTGTCTTTTACGCGACATTGGGATTCATTTCTAACAATTGTCAAAAGAATTTGGTTTTATTTTGCATTCTTTTCATTATTAGAAAAGTTGGATTTGGGAGTGGAGCGTTCTGACCAGGCATGACAGGAAACAAAGTCTGGTGAATGTGACTTTGGTGAACTCTTTGCTTATACTCTTCACCTATTTATTTTCTAGTGGGTTTTTCATTTCTAACGTATGTAAACAAACTTTTCTTTTTATTATTAGGGACATTATCTTTTTTGTCAGGTATGTGCCAATAGCTTTTTCAAATTTGTTGCTTGTCTTTTTAAATCGTGTTTTGTGCTCTGCAAGATAGAAAACAAAAATATCCTTATGACTTCTTAGCTTTGGCTGTGTTCAGAAAAGCCTTTCCCCACTTCAAGATTATAAATATATTTACCCAAGTTGTTTCCTTTTGTGGACTCTTATGGCTAATTGTTATACTTAAATCTTTAATCCATCTGGAATTTTAGAGAAGTGGTAATCCATATTTATTTTATACTTAGATAAATCTGGATGCCTAGTTGGTTGTCGAATATATTTTCTGAAATTAACTCTGCCTTCTTGATTATATATTAAATGTCAGTGTTTATTTGGGTCTAATTCTGTATTCTAGCTTGTTACAAAAGTGTTCTAGTAGCACAGCGCTGGGCCAGCCAAAAGATTAGGAGTAATCCACCAACTGCTTCTTGGGAGAAAGATGAAGCGGTTTGTTTCTACAAAGATTTACAGCCTCAGAAACCCCATGGAGCAGCTGTCCTCTACCCTACAGGATCGTTATGATAGGAATCCACTTGAGGGCAGAGGGCAATGGCCAACTTAAGAAACAGAACTCTTGAGTATTTCCTGTGACTGAGGGGTGCTGTGAGAAAATCATGACATTTTAGAGGCTGAGACACTTTGGGAACCTCTGTTAAAAGTCATGAAACTCCCTCTCCTTCTACCTTTCCACTTGCATTCTTATCTCTGGGCTCTTTTCTTCTAGGATCAAAAAAAGAGGATCAAAGCTCACTGTAACATGTTCTGCAGTTAAGTCAACCTGTGTTCTTTGGGACGTTCTACTCCAGCAGTGCATGCGAAAGCTGGACAGTGACTAAGGAACACCGTAGAAGAATTGATTATTTTGAGTTATGGTGTTGGAGGAGAATATTGAAAGTGCCATGGGCTGCCAAAAGAACCAATAGATCTGTGTTGGAAAAAGTGCAGCCAGAGTGCTCCTTGGAGGCCAGGATGGCCAAACTTCGTCTCTCATACTTGGGACACATTGTCAGGAGGGACCAGTCGCTGGAGAAGGATATCATGTTTGGTAAGGTGGAGGGTCAGAGAAAAAGAGGAAGACCCCCAACGAGATGGATTGGCAAAGTGGCAGCATCAATAGGCTCAAGTGTGGCAACAATAGTGAGGTTGGCCCAGGACTGGGCACTGTGTTTAGTTTTGTTGTGCAAAGGGTTGCTATGAGTTGGTACTGACTCGATGGCACCTAACAACAACATTCCAGCAGTGAGCCACTCAGTCTCCTGCCTCATTCCATGCAGTGCCAATATGCTGAGCAACAAATGTCAACAGCCAGGAACAACTGTGGTCAGTTCTACAAAGGATTCGGCAGGGGTACTTGTGGTTGTCAAACAGACTGGCCCTCTTGTCATGCCAGGGCTTTCTCCTAACACTAAAACACCTCTACCTATTGCCTAGTCCCTCCTCTTCCTACCTTAAAACACACAGCTGTCTCTCATCCCCTCAAGAGAAACCTAATTTAAGCACTGGACTGCAAGTCCAAACCCACCAACTGTTCTCAGAAACTCTATACAGTGTTCCCACAAGTTGGAACCAACTTGATGGCACACAACAACATTTTAGTTGTCTACAACTCTAAGGATGAGACAGAAATGTGAGCTCCAAACCAAGTTGATGAAGGAACAAATGTAGGAAGAAAATCAGAGACTCAGTTGTTGAAAGTCACTCACAGACATATAGAACTAGTTGAATTATTACTTGGAGTATTTTAGAGCTGAACCCAAATCAGGACATCTTTCTTTTTGTAGACACAATGTTTGTTACTTTTGGTTTTCATTGTTAAGCTCTACCTTTAGAGGTGAGAGGAGAGCTCAGCCAAGCAGCCCAACAAACACTGTGGGTTTTATCTTTTGAGAGATTAGAACAAGGACTTCCAAGCGAGTCATCTCAATAACAATTTCTAACTTTTTATATCTAAGATACTTAAGCAGGAAAGAGAGGTAGGAGGTAGCAAAAAGAGCTGGTAAATACGCTATATGTAAAGGAGAGATGAATGCGCTGCTTCTGTGAGGGGGCTTTAAAAAGTTTGTGGAAAAGTGGAATTAATTAGAAGTCTTTTATTTTGTTACTCTGTGGAATGTCTCATTAACGTAGTTGAGAAGCAGCCAATAAAGCCAAATGATTTCTACCATGGACTGCTGTAAGGTGCTAGTTGAGGAGCTTTTGACAGTAAAATGCAGTCTTTTGTTCGTTTAGAATTGAGAAAGTAACAATACAGTTTATATTAAAGGAGCTCTGGTAGCGTAGTGGTTACGACTTGGGCTGTGAACCGCAAGGTCAGCAGTTCGAAACTACCAGCTGCTCCGCGCGAGAAAGATGAGGCTTTCTACTCCCGTAAAGATTTACACCCTCGGAAACCCTGTACAGGGTCGCTATGAGTCGGTTCCGACTCCACGGCACATAACAACAACAACAACATCCTAGGATAGGGTTGAAAATGTTCTCTGAAACACTATCCTATAAGGAGAATGTGGTATCTACTTAGTTGATCCATGAGTTTAATGAGAACGGGAATCTGTTTTTAGTCTTTCAAATAGTAAGCTTCCCCTGAAATAGAGGGATCATACCTAGCGACCATCGTGAGGGTGGCGCAGGGCTAAGCAGAGTTTTGTTCTGTTGTTCATGGGGTCGCTGTGAGTCAGAACTGACCTGACGGCACCTAATTAATATCATCTAGTGTACGAATCGGGCTGCGAACCTTAAGGTCAGCGGTTCGAAACTACCAGTCGCTCCGCGGGAGAAAGATGAGGCTTTCTACTCCCGTAAAGATTTACACCCTCGGAAACCCTGTACAGGGTCGCTATGGGTCGGACCCGACTCGATGGCACTCAACAACAACAACAACAACAGTGTATTGCTAAACCTGTAGTAAACACTAAGCACATACTGAATTGAGTTTTCAGTTTATTCTCTCTTCCTTATACTTTTGCCCTTTTCCTGTTGTTTCCATGGTTACATGCTTCCTCGCCCAGCTATGGCACTTGTTCCTCATACCAGTCATAACTGTGCTTTATGCCATTGCATAAACCCCTATCCCGTGATGACCAGTCAACAGAGGGGACAGAATGCTGCCTCATCCTGGTATGCTCTTTACTGTGCTGTAGGGACAGCACTGGACTGTGATCACAAGGTCAGCAGTTCAAACCCACCAGTTGCTCCTTGGAAACCCTATATAGGATCGCTATGAGTTGGAACTTTAACAACAAAAGATTGATCCCTCTGGTTTTGGCTAAGGTCACTTTCTCAGAAAGGCGTTTCTTGACACCCTAAATCTGCTGTGTTCTTGGACTCCTGGTATGGTTCTATAGGATCAGCACTGGACTGCAAACCACAAGGTTGGTGGTATGAACCCACTAGCTGCTCCTGGAAACCCTAACAGGGTCCCTCTTGAGTCAGAACTGACTCGATGGCATTCAAACACAGTATTGTGTTCTCAGACATTGTTTTTTCCTCTTGGCACTTAGGACAACTTCTAGTAATACACGCATTAGGAGGGGGTTTCAAAAAGTTCATGGAAAATTCTATTTTTTTTTTCTAAGTTTTTACTGTAAATTGAGTGATAGTTTACATGGGAGAACATTGGTTTTACACTCATCATTCATTGCAATGATTACAATCTCCTCTGTGCATCATCATTCAACATTATTTGCTACTATTCTGTTGTTTTATTTTATTTTTTGGGGGAGGTGTACACAAAAACAGTCAGGAACATATAATCATTTGAACAACCCAAGGGCACATTCTGCAAGCCAGCCTCCTGGCTGCCAGCACACAGCCTTTCTCTTTCCATGAGTCTAGAGTACTCAGTTGCTCTCTCTCTTCACATCCTCATCTTTGCCAAATTCCATTATCTTTTAATTCCGTTTCCCCACAACTTTTTGAAGCGTCCTCCTGTGTTTATGCATTTGTTATTGTTGTTAAGTGCTGTCAAGTTGGTTCTGATCCATAGTGACCCTGCATAGGGTTCTAATGAGTGGCTGGTGAGCTTGAACTGCTAACCTTGCAGTTCAAACCGATCTTGCAGTCCAGCACATTAGCCCATAGCACCCAATGAGGTTTTTTTTGTGTGTGTGAATTGAGTGAAAGTTTACAGGGCAAATCATCAGTTTTACATTCAACAATTCACATACTTTGTTTTATTACAATGATTATAATCCCCTCCATGTACCATCAGTTAACAGTATTTCTAGCCATTTTAGCCTTTTTTTTTTTTTTTTTTAAACACTCAGGCATATATAATAATTTAAACCACCAAATGGCACATTCTGCCAGCCTGCCTCCTGGCCGCCAGCTCTCAGCCATTCTCTTTCCATGAATCTAGAGTCCTCAGCTGCTCTATCTCTCCATGTCTCCATCTCTGCCTCCATTTCTGGTGTCACTGCTTCTCTAGATAAGGTCCCGCATTCCGCTTGTGCTCTTCTCCCTTGATGGTCCTAGAGTCCTCTGTTTCTGGACTGTAAGATTAACTACTCCCCTGTTTTTGTCACAGAACTTCTACCTTTACAATTGTGATAGTCAGTTAGTCATGATAACAATTATTCACTAATGAATCATAAGAATCTTATCCCCATTTCTTTTCTCTAGACCCATCTAGACAAGATGAAAACTATTTACTGGGTACTCTATCCTCCCCCGTACACTCTTAAACTAAACTTCCTCTTGAAAACTTGTAAACCAGTCACTTTGTGCCTTTATTGCCCCCTCATTTTAGGTGTCCAATGTCTAAGTTGCCCACCCCTATGTGCCCTGTGTACAGAGGGGATAGCATTGATACTTGATGTGAAGACTCCTTCCCTCTCTGTTGGTATTTTGAGCTTCAACATCCATCAGTATAGGTCAAGCTCATCAAATTGTAGCAATTTACCCTCATTTCCTTTATCAAAAAAAAAAAAATTTTTTTTTTTTTAATCTTCCTCTAGTTAAGCTCTGATTATCAGGCCATTGAGACTAGGTCAAATGGGCACTATCTGCAACTTTGGGTGTTTTGTGTGTCTCCCCTCACTTCATATCAGCTGGATGCTTCCCTCTCAGCTCTAGCCCTCCATGGTTATGTCCTTGTCCATGGGCTCAGGTATCCCCAGGTCTTACCACACTTTGGACCAACCAGCCCTTCCTCTTCTCTCGCTCATCTCCAGGTCAACATGGCTGAACTCAGCCCATTTCTTCATTGCTGCCTTTCCTCCTCTTCCACTCACCAGCAGACCAATGCAGTCACCAGCAAGCTTTCATGCCTACTCATGAAAGTTTAGTCTTAGAGGGGTGTTTGTCCTGAAGGGATTTGATTTCTTGATGGCTTCCCGGAAAACAACTTGCTTATTCTTGTAATAGCCAATCATGCTGCCATTTTTGTTTTGATGTTTTCCTGCTGATCTTTATTTGAAGATGTATCTTCTGTCACTCTAGCTATTCCAGGTTGATCTTGCTTATCCTTTCTAGTGGGAATGTCCCACCTCAGAAGGTTCTGGATGGAGTCAGTATTCCACCTGAAGTTCTATACACTGCAAAGGTTCCACAAGAGGCCTATTTCACTGGGCGAGTTCTAGAACGCGCCCCCCCCCCTTTTAAGTATTCCAGTCAGTTATAGGCTGAAGACGGGAGTACAAGCTTTCTGTAATCATGTTTCCCAATATTCCTTTCTATCCCTCTAACATGTCTATTTTACAATAGTATGTAAAGGAAACCAATATTCATAAGACATTCAAGCATCTTAGTATTTTTTCCCTTCTTTAGACTATGCCTCAATCCCTATATCACAGAGTCCTGTTATTCCAAGGACCCAATGAGTTTTGAAAACAAAAATCCTGCCTGTCCTTGTTCAGCATTTTGTATCTATCTGATTGGGACCTGACTTTCAATACATACTCATCTCACATTTGCCAAATGAATGACTCATTTCCTTTGAGAAACAATCTCTAACTTTTAGCACCTTATGTTAATACTTAACTTTATTATGACATGTATGACAGTGATGTCTCATCTCATTAGCTATCCATGACTGCATTTCACGTAGTTGAAAACATGCTTGTTCATGCTTTCTTTTACCATACCTTACCCCTGAGGTTAAACTCTGCTTTAGGGTCACATTACTTGTGATTTCAGACAGCTCTGCTTCTAGCTTTTTTGTGGGGTTAGCCTCTAGTCTTTTGACTAAGTGCCTACTTAGCACTCACTTTCCTAGCCTTCCCCCCTCCCAGCAAAGTGGTAAGACTGCACCCTGTTAAAGGTGGACATTCTTTGAGATGCTGAAAAACAAGGCTGCCCCATGCAGTTCCGGATCACAGTTTTCACTGTAGTTAGGAACTACTTGAAGAATACTATAAATCTCTAAGCACTGAATTTTGTGTGAGGATGGAATATTTAGCCAGGATATTGGGGATGGTTGGATAACAGGACTGCGGGAATTGATCTCACTGAACTGTGTTCTGTGAGAAATGGTGAATTAGCAAATGTTGTTAGCTAGATTTTTACAACAATAAAATATTTTTGCCATGTTTGTAGAAAGTTGTGCCAATTAAAAGTGTTGCTATTTAAAAAACAAAACAAAACTATGAAGAGACAAAACAGGGTAATTAAACACTTTTTCCTGGGTAAGAAAACTCAACATTGTAAAAATGCCAGTTCTCTTGGAAATAAATGTATAAATTGAATGCCATCCAAATAAAAACAAACAGAATTTTCTTTAAAACTTATCAAATTTATCCTACATTTTATTTGGAAGGAGAAATACTGAAAAGTCACTATGAAAATCCTGAAAAACAAGAGTAATATGGGGACATTTGCCTTCTGATACTAATATGATTATCAAAGCTCATTCATTAACACAGATCAAATGTCATAGGATAAACCTACACTGTGCTGTCTAGCCCATTCCAATCATAGTAAACCTACAGGACAGATTATCCAATAGCTAAATCCAAACAAGAGCATTAAGCATTTATGTCCGAACAGTTTAGTAGGTGTTTGAAAAATCAATTGGACATTGCACAGGGTTTTTGCTCTAATTCTGATACATGTTTTAACAGCACATATCATACAATTCACCCCCACCTTTTAAAACCTTTTTTTATTGTGCATTGAGCTAAAGTTTACAGACCGGATCATCAGTTTTAACATTCAACAAACCATACTTTGTTTCATTTCATTGATTGTAATGACCTCAGCGACAACATCATGCATCTCATACTTCCTCTTGGTGATTCTTAATATTGTTTTAAATTCCAATCCCCTTCTTTCTTCACCCTTTGAATATTATTCTTAGGTAATTGTTGCCCTTTTGATCTTGAATGGTTGA
>NW_006408543.1:10419436-10466432 GCF_000296735.1 Chrysochloris asiatica
TTCCAGTCACTATTTAAAGAAATAGGATGTCAAACGCTGACAATTCACCCTTTTTAAAATGTACAAGTCAATGGTTTTTATTGCCCCATAGTTTATTTTGTTGTTATTGAGAATATATACAACAAAAGTTTCTTATGTGTATCATTTAATGATACTGCTTACCTGTAAGTTGTAAGGAGCTCTGCCAGTGTAGTGGTTACGAATCGGGCTGCGAACCTCAGGGTCAGCAGTTTGAAACTACCAGCTGTTCTACGGGAGAAAGATGAGGCGTTCTGCTCCCGTAAACCCCGTATAGGGTCACTATGAGTCGGAATGGAATCGACTCCATGGCACACAACAACAACAACCTGTGAGTTGTACAACCATTCTCACCTTCCTTGTAAGTAGTTCCTCCCCTGTTAAAATACATTCACTGCCCCCTAAGGGTCCTAGCTAATCTTTTTCAAGTTGCTGTTGTTAATTTGATCCATAAAAATAGCTCTTAATAGAGTATGATGCTCCATGTAAACATTCTTGACTAAGTGAACGTATTTTTTGGTTTTAAGACTTCAGGGATACTTTTGGTTTAAGGTTTAAAGATGATCTCAGGGCAAGTTTCAGGAGTTCACCCATTTTCCATTGCTTCAGGATGTCTGCAGTCTGTGAGAATTTGAAATTGTTTGGCATTTTTTCCCTTTTGATTATGATTCTTCTGTAGGACCTTTGAGCAAAATGTTCAGTAACGGTAGACAGGCACCATTAGTTCTTCTTGGACTCATGGCAAATGAAGCAGTTGTTCATGGAGGCTATTCGCCACACATTCCATCTCCCCCTCCTAGTCCTAACTCTCCTTCCTGTATTGCTTCAGGGGAATGAGACAGTTCTTGTGCTTGCAAGCTTTCAATATTCCAAGTACTACAAAAGGAACAAGGAGGTAGAACAGAAACACTAAGTGTTAAAAAGCAGAGCTCTTACCTTGACTTGTGGTTGTCATTAGGTGCCATCAAGTTGGTTTTGACTCCTCACCACCCTGGACAGGGTTTCCAAGGAACAGCTGGTGGGTTTGAAATGTCGACCTTGCTATCTGTCGCCTGGAGATGTAAGGTGATCTTTTCTTTCCGTTTTTGAATGAACTTTTTAAATTGTGAATTGGGTGAAGGTTTACAGAGCAGATCATCAGTTTTACATTAGACAATTCATACATATTTTGTTTCATCTCACTGACTGCAATTCCCTTGAGTAGGATAAAAACATCACTCATTCCACTTCCTCCCTGTGTTTCTTTCCATTCCTCCTTCTTTCCAAAGCCCTCCGTACTTCTACCTTGGGTAGAAGCTGCCCTTTTTATCTCAAATGGTTGATACTTGCTTCCAAGTATGTGAATCTCAGTAGTGTTACTGATCCCTTTATAAACTGGTGTGGCACTGTGGGCTAATGTGCTGGACTGCAAAATCGGTTCGAACTGCAAGGTCAGTGGTTCAAGCTCACCGGCTGCTCCCTGGAAACCCTATACAAGGTCACTGTGAGTCAGAATCAACTTGATGGCACTGACCATAGAACTATCTGTTGTTTGGCTGAAAATTGAGCCAAAGGATGAGTTCAGTTCCAGACCTGAAGGGCCATAGTCTCAGGGTTCCACCAATCTCTGACCAGTAAGCCTGGCCTTTTTTAATGATTTTGAATTTTCTTCCATAATTCCCCCCCTACTCTAAGACCTTCCTCATGTGGTACTATAGGATAAGCAGTGGACTGCTAATCTCAAGGTCAGCAGTTCAGACCGACCAGCCACTCCTCAGAAACCCTACACAGGGTTGCTGTGAATTGGAACTGACTTGATGACACTTAAAAATAACAGAAATCCAGGACCTTCTAATGTGACCCCTTTCAGAGATAAGTAGCTGGGCACCATCTAGTTCTTCTGGTCTCAGGGTCATGGAGACTGATGTTCACATGGTCCATTTGTCCACTTTCCTCCACACAGGAGAAAACATTAGTTCTACCTTAGATGGTTGCTCAGAAGCTTTTAAGGCCCCAGGTGGTATTTTCATTGGCTTCATAAGCACGAGAAAGCTGGATAGTGAACAAGGCAGACCGAAGGAGTGACGTCTTAAAATTATGGTATTGGTGAAGAATATTGACTAGATCATGGACTCCCAGAAGAACAAATTTGTCTTGGAAGAAGTACAGCCAGGCTTCAGGTCTAGAAAGGAGCTCACCCTCATGGCTCAATTTTCAGCCAAGCAGTAGACAGATTCATAGGGTAGGGGGACAACAAAACCAGTAAGGTATGGTCAATCATTGAAAATCAAAAGGCCAATATTGTCCTAAAGAAAAAGTTGAGAAGGGATAGGAAGGTGGGTGGAATGCAAACAGGAACCACAGGGAGGAATCAGGATACTTGTGGCATGGAAGGAAATGTAATCACTGAGATGAAACAAAGTATATGATTTGTTAAATGTAAAGCTGATGATCTTGTCTGAAAATCTTCACTCAATTCATAATAAAAAGTTGAAAAACAAACAACCACCCAGGGAGCACAACCAGAATGCGCTTTAGATTGCTAGACTTCATCCCACATACTTTGGATATGTTATCAGGAGGGACCAGTATCTGGAGAATGACATAAGGCTTGGTAAAGGGTCAGCAAAAAACAAGGAAGACCCTCAATGAATGAAGCGACACATGAAGCCATCGACTGCAACAATGGGCTCAAACATAGCAACAGTTGTGAGGCTGGCTTATGTTTGGGTAGTGTTTGATACTGTTGTCCATAGGGTTGCTATGAGTCAGAACCAACTGGTCAATTACCTGAGATGTGCTAGGAAACCATGACCTTAACCCTTCAAACCAAGGAACCAAATCTCAGGAGGTGTTTTCTTGTTCAGAGGTAGCCTTAGGAGCTTTCCTGTTGTCATCATTGCTGTAAAGACTCTTTACTTTGTTATTGTCTTTGCTGTAAAGACTCTTACTTTGTTATTGTCTTTGCTGTAAAGACTCTTACTTTGTTATTGTCTTTGCTGTAAAGACTCTTACTTTGTTATTGTCTTTGCTGTAAAGACTCTTACTTTGTTGTTGTTGTCCTCATTGCTGTAAAGACTCTTACTTTGTTATTGTCTTTGCTGTAAAGACTCTTACTTTTGCCAATTCAACTTCTGACAGGTGTACAACCGACACTTAACAAGTCACAACCGACACTTAACAAGATATTGCCAGTAATTATAATAATCAGAAGTGCGACCTTACCCTCAATGAGATTTTTCAATCACCATTAAGTTTCCTTTGCCCTTTCCTCCTGGCCTTTGGCAACCATTAACCAACTTTACTCTCGATAATCTGCTTTTTCTTGTCTTGTTATGTAAGCAAGGTCATACAGTATTTGTCCTTTTGTAATTGGCTTATTTTGTTCAGCATAGTGGTTTTAAGCTCCATCTATACCACAGCATTTACCAAGACTTCATTCCTCCTACCAGCTGAGGAGTATTCCATTGTGTGAACCATATTTCGTTTGTCTGTTCATCTTTTGATGGCCATTTAAGTTGTTCCCACCTTTTGGCTGTTGTGACTAGTGCTGGAATGAACACTGATGTACACGTCTCTGCTTTCAAGACTTTGAGGTCTATACTTAGAAATGGAATTGCTGGGTCATGTGATAGTCATATGGACATAGAATGAGGAATATCATTGCTGACGTCAGATGGATCTTGGCTGAAAGCAGAGACTACCAGAAAGATGTTTACCCATGTTTGACTGATTAGAGCAAAGGCTTTCGACTGTGTGGATCATGACAAACTATGGACAACATTACGGAGAATAAGTATTATGCAATACTTAATTGCATTCATGAGGAATCTGTACATAAACCAAGAAGCAGTCATTGGAACAAAACAAGGGACACTGAATGGTTGAATATCAAGAAATGTTATGCCAGGGTTGTATTCTTTCACCGTACTTACTCAACCTGTATGCTGAGCAAATAATCTGAGAAATTAGATTATATGAAGAAAAACATGGCATCAGGATTGGATACAATCTTGCTTGCTGAAAGTGAAGCGGACTTAAAATACTTAATGATGAAGATCAAAGACTACAGCTTTTGGTATGGGTTGCATCTCAATGCAAAGAAGACAAAAATTCTCACCACTGGACCAATAAACAACATCCATATAAATAGAGAAAGGATTGAAGTTGTCAAAGACTTCACTTTGATGGGATCAACCATTAACACTCATGGAAGCAGCAGTCAAGAAATCAAACGACATATTGCATTGGGCAAATCTGCTGTACAAGACCTTTTTAAAGTGTCGAAGAGCAAAGATGTCAGCTTAAGGACTAAGGTGTGCCTGACCAAAGCCATGGTATTTTCAATAAACTCATATGCATGTGAAAGTTGGACAGTGAATAAAGAAGACTTTAGAAGAATTGATGCTTTTGAGTTACGATAGTGTTGGAGAAGAATATTGAAAATACCATGGACTGCCAAAAGAACAGATCCATGTTGGAAGAAGTGCAGCCAGAGTGCTCCTTGGAAGCCAGGATGTCTAGACTTCATCTTTCATGCTTCGGATATATTGTCAGGAGGGACTAGTCCCTGGAGGATACCATGTTTGATAAAGGGGAGGGTTGAAGAAAAAGAGAAAGACTCCCAATGAAATACATTGGCACAGTGGCAGCAGCAGTAGGCTTAGGTATCACAATGATTGTGAGGCTGGCCCAGAACAAGGTAGTGTTGGCGTTTTGCTGTGCATGGGGTCACTATGAGTTGGTGCTGACTCAATGGCACCTAACAACAACATGGTAGTTCTATTTTTAGTTTGTGAGGAACTGCTACATTTGTTTTCCAGAAGATTTTCCATTTTGTTTTCTCACTAGCAATGGATGAGGGTTCCAACTTTCCCATACCCTCACCAACATTTTAGTTTTTTTGTTTTTTAAAATCTTAGCCATTCTCCTACTGCTATGACATCAATTCCAACTCATAGTGACCCTATAGAACAGAACAGAACCATTCCTTAGGGGTTCTGAGACTGTAAATCTTTATATAGGGACAGTCTCATCTTTCTCCCACAGACCTTTGAACCACCAACCTTGCAGTTAGCAGGCTGATGCTTTAGCCCACAGCTCTACAAGGCTCCTTTTTAGTCATCCTAGTGGGAGTCATCCTGGCAATGAGGACTTCAATGCTGTAGGATAGGCAAGGTTGGTGATTCAAACTCAGCAGTGACTCCTTAGAAACCCTGTACAGGCCCTCTATGATTTGGAACTGACTCGACAGCACTTTAACAATAGCAAAGTGGGAGTGAAATGATATCTCATTGTGGTTCTGAGTTGTACTTCTATGATGGATACTGATGCTAAACATCTTTTTGTTTTGTTTGATGGTCCTTTGGGTGTCCTCTGGTCAGTCTGTTCAAGGTTAAAGGGATAGGAGTGATACCGGTAGGATTATATGATTCAATTGTGAGTAATCTTTGCAGGATTAATTGTGTTAGTCACAACTGTAATTGTAAAAGATGCGTAACTAAAAATGGGGCATATTCCATCTTTCATTTTAGGAACTGTGGATCCCAGGACCATCAAGAAGAGCATGAGTGGAGCATGAGATCCTCCCTAGGAAAGCGGCAACAGCAGAGACGGTGGCAGAGGCAATGGCATGGAGTGACAGAGCAGTTGCGGGCTCTAGGCCCATGGACTGAGTAAGGCTGTGTGCCTGCAGGCAGGAGGCTGGTTTACAGAATATGCCCTTTGGACATTTAAATGATGTGTATTCAAGTATTTTTTGTTGTGTATGTGTATTCAAGTATTTTTCTTTGTTGATTTGTGAAAGATAAGGTAAAAGGGAAACCACAAGGAGGAAGCAGGATGTTGTTGCAGGGAAGGGATTGTAATCATTTAGATGGAACAAAATGTATGATTGGTTGAAAGTAAAGCTGAAGATCTTGTCTGATAACCTTCACTCAATTCACAATAAAAAGTTAAAAAAAAAAGGTCTATTCAAGTCTTTTGCCCATATTATGATCGGGTTATTTGTTTTTTTGTGAAGTTGTGGAACTTTTATATATTTTTTGGCTATTAGATTCTTGTCAGATACATGGTTTCCAGAGATACTCTCCCAATCTGCAGTCTGTCTCTTCATTTTTTGTGTGAAGTATTTTGATGAACAAACGTTTTTCATTTTTATGAAGTTTCATTCATTTATTCTTTTGCGGTTTGTGCTTTTGTTATTAGATAATCCATTGTTGAAAGCTAGGCTTACCAGTATTGCCCCTGTTTTTTGTTCTGAGAATTTTATGGTTTTAGTTTGCACATTTAGGCCCTTATTCTACTTTAAGTTTGTTTCTGTGACTGGTCTGAGCTTTGGTAGTGTAGTGTTTACGAGTTGGGCTACTAATCTCACAGTAAGCAGTTCGAAACGACCAGCTGTTTCACGGGAGAAAGATGATGCTTTCTGCTCCCGTAAAAATTTACAGCCTCGGAAACTTTGTTCAGGGTTGCTATGGGTCGGAACCGACTCAACGGCACTTAACAACAATAACATCTTCTTCAAAGAAATGTTCATTTTTAAAATGTGGTATTTATCTTTTTATTATTGTGGTATAAGAATTTTTCATATATTCTGGATACAAGTCCTTTATTCTAGTTTTGATGAGTCTGTTTCATTGTATTACTCCTAGATGTTTCTCTTTTGAGAAGAGCTGAATTCAAACGTTGTTTCTGTTTAATTCCTAACTCTAGGGTAATAATCTGGGCAAGCGATTTCATAACTCTGACTCTTACTTTTCTTATCTGTAAAAAGGGGATCGTGGTACCCACTTTATAAGGTTGTACATGCATACACACTTAGCCTAATGCTCTGGATATAGTGTTGGTATTATTGCTAAGTGCTGTTGAGTTGGTTCAGACTCACAGCGACCCTGTATAGGGGTTCTGAGGAGCCGCTGGTGGGTTTGAACTGCCGACCCTGCTGTCCAGAAGTGCCACACTAGGAGTCCCTGTATATAGTAGGAGCTCCCTAAGTATGCTGTATTTAAAGACTTCAAAAGATCGTTAAAAAGCAATTACATTTCAAGATATATGTGAGATGTTGTTGTTAAGTGCCATTGAGTCAGTTCCAACCCATAGTGACCCTGTATAGAGTTTCCGAGAAGCAGCTGGTGAGCTTGAACCACCAACCTTACAGTTCAAACAGCTTTGCTGTTTGGCTCATTAACCCCCAACGCCACACCAGGACTCCTTCCTGTATGTAAGATCCTAAATATCAAATCTACTTAATAATTGTTGTTGTTGTTATGTGCCGTGGAGTTGATTCCCACCCATAGCAACCCTGTACAGGGTTTCTGAGGCTGTAAATCTTTACAGGAGCAGAAAGCCTCAATCTTTCTCCCGCAGAACAGCTGGTAGTTTTGAACTGCTGACCTTAAAGTTCGCAGCCCGATTCGTAACCACTACGCTACCAGAGCTCCTTTACTTAATAATAGTTACAAAAAGAATAAGATGCTTTGTACAAAATCAATTTATATTTCAAAAGATATCAAAATTCAGTAATCTGGATGGTGTGTGTCAGTGGTAACATTTTGTGGATTTGAAGAAAAAACCAGAGTGCTACTTTAAGTATACTAAATTATGTGAGGACTCCTCGTGTGGTGCTGTAGGATCAGCAATGGATCAAGAACCTCAAGGTTGGCAGTTCAAACCCACCAGCGGCTCCTTGGAAACCCTATACAGAATCACTGTCAGAACGGACTTGACGGCACTTAACAACAACAATAACATATTATACGTTATTTTCTAATTTGTTTTCAAGGGCATAATGGCCTTACAGTGAAGTACTGAGTCACACTGTAATTACAGAATAAGCTTGTCCAACAAGATAAGTCTGAGATTACTTCCTGTACAGTGAAGATTTCAGATGTGATTCCAAAAGACACTTCTTTCCCCTGCTTCTCTTACTTCAGCAAAAGCTTATTTTCTGTTCTTTTTTAAAAATGACATGCTTTTGAGCATCTTGGAGGATTAAACTCTGAATGTCAAAAACCTACCATACATTTAGCCTCCAGTGAGTCCACCACCCTCTCCTCACTCCCTTACTGATAGTGACATGGTTATTGACACCCAAAGTCCAGGATGTTATGTGACAATGGAGGATGACCACACTGGATCACAAAATGGATAATGAGCACATCAGTACAGACCTGCCAAATTCTGGTCCCTGACTGCCAAACCACGGAGAATCATGGCTCAGTCAAGAGGACAAACGACCTGCACCCATACAGCAGTGCTCCCTCTTGTCTTTCACCTGGCTGTCTGTTACTGCCATAAGAATGTCATTCATGTGAAAAACAGCCACAATGATTCTGAAAAAAAAATTTTTTTTAATGTTTTATTGTGAATTATATGATAGTTTACATGGGAGAACTTTAGTTTTACATTCATTCTATCGTATATCATCTCACTGCCATGGTTCCAATCCCCTCCATGTCATCAACCACCCAAAGGGTATATCCCAGAAACCCGCCCCCCTACACTTCCCCCTCCTCCCCTTAGTTTTCAGCCCACAGTCCCTTTCCCTCTCTGGGTCCAAAGTCCCCAGTCGCTTCATCACTCCACGTCATCATCACTGTCTCCAAAAAATATGGAATGCTTCACGAATCTGCGTGTCATCCTTGCACAGAAGCCATGCTAATCTTCTCTGTATCGTTCCAGTTTTAGTATATGTGCTGCTGAAGCGAGCACTCTGAAATATTTTTGTAACTGTGAAATGTCCAATAATGAAATAGTTGGTAAGTAGGGAGATCTACTCTGTAATACAGTGTTTTAACTTGTAAAACCATGATGTATTTTAAGTCATCAACAAAAACACCTCCTAACCTTTTGAAGTGCCCCCACTGTTCAGTCCTTGGTTGCTTCTTTATCTACACTCATGCTTTTGATGTTTGTACCCAGACTTTAAATATCTTCTATCTGCTGATAGCTGCCAAACACACATCAGCAGCTCACGACCTCTTTCTTGCCACCTGAACATCTGAATGCCTAATTGTCGTGGTTGTTGTTAAGTGCTGGAGAGTTGGTTCTGACCCATAGTGACCCCTTCATAGGGTTTCCAAGGAGTAGCTAGTGAGCTTGAATTGCTGACCTTGCGGTTCAAACCGACTTTGCAGTCCAGCGCATTAGCTCATAGGGCCACCACACCAGGACTCTGAAAGGTGGGGAGGAGCAACTTTTGAAAGGAAGATTAGGAGCTTAGTTTTGAGCATGCCTAATAGGTATGCTCAAAACTAAGCTCCTAAATTTCCTTTCAAAAGTTGTTCCTCTCCAGCTTTTCTCATCAGTGGCCTTTCCATTCTCCAATCCAGATGTTCCTGTCTAGCTTGGAGTTATTCTCAACTTCTCCATAAGCCACATCTGCTCTGCTGGGAAACCCTACTGATTTTATCTTCAGAGTATTTCTAAGATTCTCTATTCTCTTATTTTAGCGGCTACCACGGAGAAAGATGAGGCGTTCTGCTCCTGTAAAGATGTATAGCCTCAGAAACCCTGTGCAGGGTCACTCTGAGTGGGAACCGACTCCACAGCACACAACAACAACAACAACTCCTAGTCCCAGTCTCTGTCATCACTGCTCTGCACTACTGAATCCTAAATGGTCTCCTGCCTTCAACTAAGTTCCCTTATGTGGCGCTTGTAGGATAAGCACTTGACTTCAAGGTTGGTTTGAACCGCAAGTTCTGTAGTTCACCAGCCGCTCCTTGGAAAACTATATAGGGTTGCTATGAGTCAGAACTGACTCGAGGGCACTAAACAGTAAAAGCATTCTCAAACTAAATCAGTAAGTTAATGGGATTCTTAAAGCCGTCAATGTCTTCCTGACTCACTCTGAGCTAGCCGCACTGGTTTTCCTGCTAGCGAACGTTGGAACATGTTAGACACACACTCTGATCTTAAGGACCTATGCTGTGACTCGCTCCTCTGCTTGGCCTGCTTTCCCCACATCTCCCCCTGGCCCATTCTCTCTCTTCTTTTGTCTTTGCTGAAGTATCACTGCTACAATAGCTCAGTGAAGCTTACCCTGATCACCATATTTGAAGCTATAAAAGCACCCCAGACACCCCAAATCCCAATCCCCCTGACTCTGATGTTTCTCTTTTGTAGCTCTAACCACCAGACGCACTATTTATGCCTTGTTGTTTATCCTGTCTTCTCCCTGCGACAACAGAAGCTTCACGGGTGAAGGATCTTTGTTTACTGACGCATCTGAAAGGTTAGAACAGTGAGGCAGACTGTAAGCAGTCAACTAAATATCTGAGGATATAAATAATTTTAATAAGGTCTCTCTTATCCTTGAGTATGCTTACAATCTGGTTGAAAGGCAGCATGTATATTTTAAAAGATAAATATCAGTATATAAAACTAGCACATGCTACTAAATACCAAATGAAGGAAACAGTTCGTGATTTTATCAGTAATATGTGATAATATCAGAAAAGTGCTACAGAAGTTTAGAGAGGTGATTCTTAATTACTGGGGAAAGCTATAGACTTTGTTGATATAAATGAACACATACATACATTAAAAAAAAAATCTATATAATTATGTGGGGTTCAAACACACCCTGAAATCAAGCAAGGATTTTGAATTAAGAATTGTTGGCTTAAATACCAAAAGCATAGAAAAGGCTTGGTGAAGATGGGGCTTAAACTAATTCTTAAAGAACAGGCTTTGAAGGAGTGGAAGTGTGGAAGATATACATTCAGAGAAGTCAAATAGCTAAAGGTGACAACAGTAGTTTGGTTGGCATATTTCTGTGATAGGGACAAAAAACGCTGAGAGTTGCTTGGAGCGTGACTTAAAGCCTGTGGATATATAAGACATTGAAATTTCTTAGGCAAGTGAATGCAATGCCTACAGGAATGGTTTAAGAAAATTAACTTGGTAGTTGTTTATAGGAGCAAAGTTAAGAGAAACAGTGAAATTAGGGAACTCATCCATGAAACCATTATAATGGTTCAATTTAGGTGAAATGGGAAGTGATAAGGTTCAGGGATTAATGTCTTCGAGGCTAGGATGATGGCCTAGTGGATGAGAAGCAGCACAAAGCCGATTCTTAATTAGACAGAGATCAAGGACAGCTCTGAGTTTCCACTCCTCCCGTGGCACTGCGGGTTAATGTGCTGAATTGCAACAGTGGTTTAAGCCTAAAGGTCAGCGGTTCAAGCTTACCAGCTGCTTCTCGAAAATCCTATACAGGGTAGCTATGAGTGGGAACCAACTCGACAGCACTTAACAACAACAACAATCATTTTAGATACAGTCACCCAAATGGCTGGAACTCTCAATCCCTAGCCATTTGGAGATAGGACAGAGCTCACCAGTTACAAAAATCTTTGGGTTCATTAGTCCACTGGAATGAATCGTAAAACTGTTTTATAATAAAACTACCAGTTTTATCATATTCCTCCTGGTGTGGCACTGTAGGATCAGCACTGGACTATGAACCCCAAGGTCAGCAGTTCAATCCCACCAGTTGCTCCTCAGAAACTCTATATAGGGTCGCTATGAGTCGGAAGTGACTTGAAGGCACTTAACAACAACTATAAAATAAATGTCCTGGCTTTAACAAAACACTTTTCTCTCATAGTTTAGACTAGAAGTTTGAATTCAGAGTGCCAGCTTTGGAGATAGGTCCATGTCTGCTTTCATCATCTGTAGGCTCAGCATTCTTTCCCGATGTATCTTGGGATCAAGTGTGACCTAGATGTAGGAGCTGCCCAGTGCAGGGACCCCAGGGCCAGAGGACATACCCCATTCCTGGCTCTTCTTTCTTGGTGGAAGTAGGCCATTCTGAGCTCTACATGACTAATCTCTTTTATATCTCAAAAGAGATCACCTCCAGATACAATCTAATCCTGTAGATTACACCCAGCCTCATTAACATTATGTTGTGGTTAGGTGCCATTGAGTAGGTACCAACTCATAGCAACCCTATGCACAACACAACGAAACACTGCCCGGTACTGGCCAACCTCACAATTATTGCCACGCTGAGCCCATTGATGCTGCCACTTGGCCAATCTATCTCGCTTGGGGGTCTTCCGCTGACCCTCCACCTTACCAAACATGATATCCTTCTCCAGCGACTGATCCCTCCTAACAATATGTCCAAAGTATGAGAGACGAAGTTTGTCCATCCTGGGCTCCAAGGAGCACTCTGGCTGCACTTCTTCCAACACAGATCTGTTGGTTCTTTTGGCAGCCCATGGTACTTTCAATATTCTCCTCCAACACCATAACTCAAAAGCATCAATTCATTACCATTATAGAAGTGAGGATTTATAGCACAATGATAACTACTCAGGGTCGATCACATAAGATCACATAATGGGAATGACTGCTGTACAGTAGCTGTTTTCATGGGGGATTACTGCCCGTTAGCTGCCAAACCACTGAGAAGCCAGGCCCAGCCAAGTTGACAGAAACCTTAACTATCCCAGGTCTACATTAAGATTATCATAAGGAGGAGATACAAGGGTCAGGTTTCTGATGAGGAGCTGTTTTGTCTCACAGAAGGTACCTCGTCCTCTCTCACTGACAAGGAAGCTTCCTGAGCTCCAGGTTTTCATTAGTCAATTCTACATGATGAATAAGGAAGACCGCAGAAAAACTGACGCATTGAGTTACGGTGTTGGAAGAAGTATAGCCAGAATGCTCCTTAGAGGCTGGGATGGCGAAACTTTGTCTTTCATACTTCGGACATGTTATCAGAAGGGACTGGTTCCTGGAGGACATCATGATTGGTAAAGCAGTGGGTCGGAGAAAAAGAGGAAGTCCCCCAATGAGATGGATTGGCATAATGGCAGCAATAATGGGCTTAAGTTTAACAATGATAGTGAGGATGGCGCAGGACCGGGCAGTGTTTCATTCTGTTGTGTGTGGGTCACTGAGTCAGAACTGACTCATCGGCACCTAATAACAACATTCTACATCAGGGGTGGGGAACCTTTTTTCTGCCAAAAGTTAAAACATCACTTGCGCACCATACAAAATTATCAACTTAAATTAGCCTTCTAAAGTTGGTCAGACTCACCCTTAAGGTGGGTGATTCAAACCCACCAGCTGTTCCTTGGAAACCCTATACAGGGTTGCTATGAGTTGGAACTGACCCCATGGCACTTAAAAACAACACCATGATGACTGGAACTGTGATTGCCTTGGCAGGAACAGACCAAATTATTTTGGCCCATGGGCTGGACATGATAGACCATATCACGGGCCTGAGGCTAGCTGATATTTACCTCCCGAACCCAAACCCATTGCTGTTGAGTGGAATCTGGCTCACAGTGACCCTACAGGACTCCTCCCTAGGGGTTCCAAGGCTGTGAAATCCTTTATGGAAGCAGACAGCCTCATCTTTCTTCATGGAGTAGCTAGTCAGTTCGAACCACCGATCTTTCAGTTAGCAGACAGCTGTACCACAAGGAGTCCTTTAGTTACCTTTAGGGGAGTCTTTTCTGGTCTGGTCAGCACACCCCCCCCCCGCCTTATCAGCACAAATTCTTCAGTATGGCTCAAAATCTCAGATTAAAGCTCCACAATTATTCCAAGGGTAATTGCACATCAAGCAAAGATGTTGTTGTTAGGTGCCATCAAGTAGGTACTGACTCATAGTGACCCTATGCACAACACAGTAAAACACTGCCCGGTCCTGGGCCAACCTCACAGTTGTTCCCATGCTTGAGCCCATTGATGCTGCCACTTTGCCAGTCCATTTCACTGGGCATCTTCACTGTGACTCTCCACCTTACCAAACATGATCTCCTTCTCCAGCGACTGATCCCTCCTGACAATATGTCCAAAGTATGACAGACAAAGTTTGTCCATCCTGGGCTCCAAGGAGCACTCTGGCTGCACTTCTTCCAACATAGATTTGTTGGTTCTTTTGGCAGCCCATGGCACTTCAATAGTCTCCTCTAACATGATAACTCAAAAGCATCAATTCTTCTATGGTCTTCCTTACTCACTGTCCAACTTTCACATGCATATAGTTATTGAAAATACCATGGCTTGGGTCAGGTACACCTTAGTCCTCAAGCTGACATTTTTGCTCTTCAACACTTAAAAGCTCTTGGGCAGCAGATTTGCCTAATGTAATACATCATTTGATTTCTTGACTGCTGCTTCTATGAGTGTTGATAGTTGACTCAAGAAGAATGCAGTCCTTGGCTACATTTAGACTAAACTAGGTCTTTTTACCCCAGAGAGGCACAGATTCATTTAGAAGTGTCTGGTAGCGCTGTAAGATAAGCACTGGATTGCTAGCCATGAGGTTGGCAGCTCAAACCTACCAATGGCTAAACTGGAGAAAGATGAGGCTTTCTGTTCCTGTGAAGTTTACAGCCTCAGAAACCCTCTACAGGGTCACTATGAGTCGGAACCAATTTGATGGCAGTGAGAGTGACTGAGAAAGATCTGGAACTGAAGATCAGAACTGAGCCCTAGGTCAGGCCCAGTTATATAGATTTGAGAACCATCTACTGAATCACTGAGTATGAGAAAACAAACTGCAAAAGAGAAGGTCCGGCCCGAGCGCCATCAAGGTAAGTGGTCGGGACCCCTTAGCGCAAACCCCCTTCCAAGACAGACTCAAGGGGAATACATGAGCAGGCAGGTGGTCTGGTTGGTGACCATGTTGGTCACCGATAAGGGGAAAAGGGGGAAAAGACCGCAATGAAGTTGTGAGCTAAGTCCAACCACATTCAATAGACCCCTGTGAACCTGGGTGGAGACCTGGATGGCCGGCAGTATGGCAGTATCCGGGGACTCCTGGGCCCAGAGGCAGTGACATGGTCACAGAGAACTAGAGTGGAGAGTGAAGCGTCCAGCTGATATGAAGTGAGGGGAGATGCACAAGAACACCCATACTTGCAGATAGTACCCACTTGACCCGGCTTCAATGGCTGGATGATCAGAACTTGACTAGAAAGAAAAAAGAAGGGGTAGGGGGGAGAGCAACCTGCTACAATTTGATGAACTTTACCTATACTTATGGGTGTGGTGGTGGTTATGTGCAGTGGAGTCGGAACCAACTCATAGCAACCCTATACAGGGTTTCCAAGGCTGTAAATCTTTACGGGAGCAGAAAGCCTCATCTTTCTCCCAACTCCTCAAGGTGGTCATTAAAAATATGATATTTTGATGTTAAATGCCAGTGATAAAAGATTGGGGTACACCAGCGAGGAAGAGGGGCTGTGTGCAGATGACCAGGGCAGGCTTGCAGGGTATAACCTTTGGTTGGTTGATGATGCATGGTGGGGATTGCAACCATGGCAATGAAATGCTATATGATACGATGACTGTAAAACTAATGTTCTCTCATGTAAACTATCACACAATTCACAATAAAACATTAAAAAAAAAAAAAAGATTGGGGTACATCCATGGTGACCAGAGTGTTGTTAAGTGCCCTCAAGCCAGTTCCCACTTATAGTGACCCCATGTATAAGAGAACAAACCAGTGTCTGACCCAGCACCATGCTCACAGTTACTTGTTGCTGCCGCCATGTCCATCTGTCTTGTTGAGTTTATTTCTCTTTGGTGCTAACCTTATACATTACCCAACAAGGTATCATTTTCCAGGGACTCGTCCCTCCTGAAGGAACCCTGTTGGCACAGTGAGTTAAGCACTGGACTGCTAACCACCAGTTGGCAGTTCAAACCCACCAGTTGCTCCAAGATGAGGCTGTCTGCGCCCATAAAGATGTGTAGTCTTGGAAACCCTATGTTATTGTTGTTAAGTGCTGTCGAGTTGGTTCTGACTCACAGCGACTTTGTACAGGGTTTCTGAGGAGCAGCTGGTGTGTTTGAACTGCCGACCTGGTGGTTTAAAGTCCAGTGCTGATCCCACAGCGCCACACCAGGAAACCCTATTTGTTGTTGTTGTTTAGTGCTGTTGAGTCAGTTCCGACCCATAGCGACCCTGGATAGGGTTTCCGAGGGGCGGCTGGTAGAGCTGCTCTAGTCTGTCTTTTTAAGGTAGCTATGAGTTAGAATCGAATCAACTAAGTGGCAGGGTTTGGTTCCTTCTGATGACATGTCCTAATTATGTGAGACGTGAATATATTCAGGGTTTTGAAAAGCTTTCTGTTGTGTTTGACTTTTAAAAACCCTGGCGTCACTGTGGGTTAGGTATTGGCCTTCTCAGTACAAGGTTGCCAGTTTAAATCCACCAGCCGCTCTATAGGAGAAAGGATGGGGCTGTCTATGTCTGTAAAGATTTACACTCTCACAAACCTTATGTTGTTGTTGTTAAGTGCCGTTGGGTCGGTTCTGACTCAAAGAGAACCTGTATAGGGTTTCTGAGGAGTGCCAACCTTGCCATTCTAACCGACCTTACAGTCCAGTGTATTAGTCCATGCACTACACCAGGACTCCCAGAAAGAAACCTTAAAAAAGGGTTGCTATGAAATGGAATCAACTGGAGGGCAGTGGGTTTGGTTTGATATTTGACTTTTAGAGAAAGACAGATGACATCAAAACAAGTGTAACAAACATTTTAAAAAGGTATTTTAGGGATCTGTTAAGTAGGTTTTTCCTCTAGTGATATATATATATACACACACATATTTAATATTTCACTGTGAATTATGTGATAGTTTACATGGGAGAACATTAGTTTTTCATTCATCCTATAGTATATCATTTCATTGCTATGGTTACAATCCCCTCCATGCATCATCAACCAACCAAAGGGTATACACTGCAAGCCTGCCCCCCACCCCCTCACCCCCCCATCATCATCTAGTGCTTTTTTTTGTCAACATGCACAATGGCTACAGGTTATTAGTGTCACACGCATTATGACATCATAGGCAGTATCTGCTGGAATCTACTTGCTTTGTAATACATCACATGTTTATGATTTAGACGCCCTCACTTTAGAACCCACCTCCCCTGACTTCTGTGAGCCTCCAGCTAAGACTTGAGCTTTCAGGTACAGTCCATTGTTAGGTGTGACAAGTGTAAGCTTTTGCTCCCGAGGCTTCCTATCACAATGTTTCTGCCCATTTTGAAGCTTTTGTTATGAAGTGCAACATGCCAGGAAGCTTACACGGCCATGGCTTAATCTTCCTTTAACTTGTGTAAAGTTATAGCCTCTGCACAAGTAGACGTATACATGATGTCATTGATCGCCGGTAAACAACATCACAGCTACCACTTAAGTCTTTTTTGAAATCAATGACCTCATTTTCATTAAATGCTCTTCATACACTACTGAACAAGACAAGCAAATCCTGTGTAAATTTAAATTTAGCCTCTTGTTCCCGAAGCCATTCTTGGCCCTCCTTCCTTCCTTTTCCCACTAAACCAAACCACTTCCATGGCCAGAGAATCAATTCTGACTCATAGGAACCCTATAGCCACAACCGACGCAAACCCGTTTGCCCTCCTGGCAATACGGCTCCAGGGTGACCCCAGGTGTGCAGAGCAGAACCGCTTCATGGGATTTTCACAGTTGTGACCTTCAGGAAGCTGACTGCCAGGGCTGTCTTCCGAGGTTCCTCTGGGTGAGGTGGCGCCACCTCCCCTTTCCCTCTCCTTAAACACAGCCACCAGTACTCATCACAGACAGGTATTGGACTTGCAAATAACATAATACTGTAGTTTAGTCGCGCTACACTAAGGAGCTCTGGTAGCGTAGTGGTTTCGAGTCAGGCTGCTAACCTCACCGTCAGCAGTTCAAAACTACCAGCCGTTACGTGGGAGACCGATGAGGCTTTCTGCTCCCGTAAAGACGTACAGCCTCGGAAACCCTGTACAGGGTCGCTATGAGTCGGAACCAGATCCACGGCACATAACCACCACCACCACCAGACGCTGTACTGCCCCAAGCTCAAACTCACAGGGACCCTAAAACTGCCCCAGAAGGTTCCCAGAACCGTCATCGTAGTGAAGCAAACCGCCACATCTTTCTCTACAGAGACTGGAGGGTTCGAACTTCCGACCTTTAGGTTAGCAGTGGATCGCTTTAACTACCGCGCCACCTTATACCCTTACTTTCACCAGAAAAAAACATAAGCGAAGCGTAGAAACGTAACTCCATCGGTACATTCTCAGAAATGGACTTAAGGATGTGCAGCGGGGGAGTTCCCACATCCCTCCCCAGGCTGGAACGTCTGGAGCCCACCCTCCGACACCTGAGTGCCATAGGGAGAGACTCCCTCACGGCAGGGCTGGGGGAAGTTGAGACAGACAGTAGCTCCAGGTGCACCTCAGCACTCCAGGCCCGCCCCGCCCCGCCTGCCCTCAGCGGCTTACCGGCTTCACCTGACCACAGCACCAGGGGTGGAGCTTGCGGCCGGTTGCCTAGCCGAGCGCGCCAGGTGAGCACGCCTGCGCAATCGGGCCGTAAACAAGCCCGCCCCTTCCTCTCGGCGCGGCTCCGTGGGGCGGGCTCGCGGGTGGGAGGGGCTGAGAGGAAGAGGCGGGGGGAGCACTAGAGCCCAGGACGGCGCCTGCGCGGTGGGCGTGATCCGGGCACTTAGGGCAGGATGAACGCTGCTTTTCAAGATGGCGACGGAGGGAGGAGGGAAGGAGATGAACGAGATTAAGACCCAATTCACCACCCGGGAAGGTCTGTACAAGCTGCTGCCGCATTCGGAGTACAGCCGGCCCAACCGGGTGCCCTTCAACTCGCAGGGATCCAACCCTGTCCGCGTCTCCTTCGTAAACCTCAACGACCAGTCTGGCAACGGCGACCGCCTCTGCTTCAATGTGGGCCGGGAGCTCTACTTCTATATCTACAAGGGGGTCCGCAAGGTACCGACCCGGGCGTCACCAGGGTCCGCCAGCGGCGTGGGCAGAGGCCGGGAGCAGGGCGGTGACAGCGGGAGCCGGGGTGACCGACCGGGGTGGCCGTCGCTCTTACTTTGGAGTGGGCCGATAACTCCACTGGGGTGTTCCCGAGGAAAGGGGGTTCGGCAGTGAGAAGGGTGGGGGCGGCGGGCTCCGTCTGGGAGGCCCCAGAAGGAGCGGTAGGGTCTGTCACACTGACATGTCCAGGGAACGGGCCTGCGAGTCCCCGGAAGAGGTGGGGTGGCCGTCTCGTCCTGCCGGCCGGGTAGGGAGTCGCCCTGGATTAGGGAACCGGGGCGCAGGGCGGCTGGGAAAGCCTGTAAGGCGGAACCGGGGCTGGGAAGTGGAGGGCCGAGACTGGGTCAGAAGGGACCTGCTGGGCACGAAGGGCTGCTCCACCTGCTGCCCTACTGACACTTCCTGGGAGCCTTCTGGTCCAAAAACACCCGAGGGAGGACGGCTGTCACTGTCTCCGCCCAGGGACTCTGCTCTGGAGAGCTTGTTAAAGGGGCTCCTCTTGTCCCTGATCGTGTGCCAAGGACCGAGGGCTGCAGTTGGGAGGTTGAAATGATGTCTACGACGAACTGAGCTGGTTCACAGGGGTTCTGTGTGAGCGTGCCCAGATTAATCTTGTCCGACAAGTCAGACTTTGTCCCAAAGAGGGAGGGAAATGCCTTAAACGCTACTTTACAGGAACCATCCTTCTTGGCGGGCGGGCGACTTAACAGTAATTCTGTCAAGCATGTAATCATCCTTTAAGACATATCTCTGTAAACTGCAACTTCTTTAGAGCTTTTTTCTCATTGGCGACGTTAACTGGATTCTCGTTGAGAACGGTTTACTTTGAGATTGTGGTCCTGGGAGAGGGAGTCAGTGAATGCACCTCCAGCACTTGGGCATGGGCAAAGGTAATACAAGATTGATTTACAAATGTTTGCTCAGTGTGGAAGAAATGGTACATCTTGAAGAGCGAACTTGCCATGTTTTGGTTTGTTTTTGTTGTTAAGTGCCGTGGAGTCGGTTCCGACTCATAGCGACCCTACACAGGGTTTCCGAGGCTGTAAATCTTTACGGGAGCAGACCGCCTCATCCTTCTCCCGCGGACCCGCTGGTAGTTTCAAACTGCTGACCTTGAGGCTCACAGCCCGATTCGTAACCACTATGCTACAGTGTCATATAATTTTTTTGCTTGAGGGCAAGAAAGAGCGGAGTGACGGGGTATCTGTCGTCTCTGCCCTTCAAGGTGAATTTTTTTTTCTTAGTAGCGTTTATAATAATAATAAGTGTGCTTTTGTGTTCTGTGTCTGGGGTATGCTGCTAGAAGTTACTGAGAGTCAATTCCTTCACTTCTTCCCACCCCACACCCTCCTTTTGAAATTGGGAAACGTGGAGTAGTTAGTAGTCTATAGACTACTATAGGAGCAGAAACTTTTCAGTCCGAGTCCCAACTATGTCATGGATTTAGGTGTTGGGTGACCTTGGACAAGTTATTTGACTTCTGTTTGCTTCTCTTTAAAAAGAGAATATTGGCGGTAACTAAGGTTACGAATCGGGCTGTTAACCTCAAGGTTGGCAGTTTGAAACTGCTAGCTGTTCCGTGGGAGAAAGATGAGGCTTTCTAAAGATTTGCAGCCGCGGAAACCCTGAACAGGGTCACTATGAGTCGGAACCTACTCCACGTACTTAACAACAACAGTAATATAATGACTGTAATGGACTTAAAGAACCGACTCCAGGGCACATAACAACAACAATGAACTTCAAAGTCCCGAAACACTCAATAGATGCAAAACATAGTTGCAGTCAGCACAGAGTAACTGTCCACCAGGAAGCTGCCATCTTGACATTGATTCTAAATCTAGAGGATCAGCTTTTCCCCTGGAAATACGGTTAGCTTTTTAAGCTATTAGAATTTATATAAAAAGCAAAATGCTTACAAATGAAATTCTCTGATACTACTTGTTATGTGCCACTGAGTTGGTTCTGATGACTAGTGACCCTGTATAGGGTTTGAGGAGCAGCTGGTGGGTTTGAACTGCCAAGCTTGTGGTTCCAGGTCCAGTGCTGATCCTACAGCGCCACACCAGGAGTCCTCACTGATACCTGTTGTTAAGTGTCATCTAGTCTCCAACTCATAGAGAGCCTGTATAGGATTTCTGAGGAGCGGCTGGTAAGTTTGAACCTCCGACCTTGACACAAACCAACCTTGCAGTCCAGCACTTTAACCTAGTGCCACACCAGGACTCAATTATTAATGGAGGCATTACTTGTTTGTTTGTTTGTTTGTTTGTTTAAAGCTTTCTCTGAAGGGTGATTGTTTCTGAACCATTGTGATGGCAAACCTTATCTGGATCTGTTGGCCCTGGCCTGCATCATAAAATCAGGGCTTTTGCTAGGATTTAAGGAGTTATGGTGGCACTGTGGCTTAGGCATTGAACTAAGCACAAGGTCAGTGGTTCAAACCCACCAGCCGCTGTGTGGGAGAGAAAGGCGAGGCTGCCTGCTCCTGTAAAGCTTTCTAGTCTTGGAAGCCCTATATTGGGTCGCTTTGGGTTGGAATCAGCTTCAGAGCAGTGGGTTTGGTGCCTGGGAGGTGTCTGACTTAGTAGGACACTTGCTTCAACTAAGTGAGCTTTTCAAAACTACCAAAAAATTAATTATGAACAAGACAAACCTTACACGTGTCAGGTATCTTTGCTGACATCATTTATTTGAGCGTTTTAACTTCTTTGGTAAATTTTTGGGTTTTATGTGACATTTTGTAGAATCATTTGTAGTCGATAAGTGGACGTTTCAAATCTCTTCTAGACATTGTCTTTTGTTTTGATTTTCGTGGATGAGTTTGCATTTATTTCTTGTTATTTCTGCATTATTTTTGTATATCTTCATTTTCTGATTTTGAAATATAGCACATAATTTATTCTTAAGAGAAAATCAAGATTTATTCTTGGTGTTAGGAATTGTAAATCTGTTTTTGAAAATGTTGGCTAGTTTGACTTTTTTTTCTCTCAGATTTTTCTTTGAGGAATGTAAACTTTTACAATTATTCAGATCATTTAGAAGCAGGGCTTCAAACCAATTTGAACGGGTTCAGTCATGGCCACGGCAGCGGCATCGGAAAGCACCTGAGTTTGTAAACTGTGGGTGTGCTGTGTGAGTGATAATGGGGAAGAGTTCCTGGATAAAACCCTGGAATGGGAGACTTGGAGGTGGCGTGGTGGCGAGCCCTTTGAGAAGCCTTCTGTGGGAGAGGAGCTTATGGCCTGGGCTCTTCACAGTGCTGTGGCCACACAGTCACACCATCTTCGAGTTGGGGACCGCAGTTTCTGCCTCTGCCATTCAAGAGACTTGGTTGCTATGCAACATACACGCTGCCCTTGGTTTCTAAGAGGACGATCAAGTTTTCTGCTGGGTGTTGACCCATAATTTTTCCTGTTCTGATACACCGCGTTTTATAAATTTGGGTTGTACCGGTATTGCTAGGACTGAACTGGGAAAAACCAGTTTAAAGCCCTGTCCAGAAGACCTAATTTGGGTGAATAAATTAAATTTAAATCGCCATGGAGAATGAGTGGAAAATAAGTCTTTAAAAAGCATTTAAATTGTGAACTGTGTGTAGCCATTCCTAAGAGGACAAAAACTCTGCTGGGGGAATGGCGTGATGAGGAAGTAGTCTCAAATCTAAGCCAAGCCGGGCGACGCTGGCCTTTTGTAAACATTTACACTAAAGTTTCTAGAGCTGGAAGGGGCCTTTAGCATTTATGTAGCCTCACCTTCTCATAGGAGTCCTGGTGTGCCTGGCGCTCTAGGCTAATGCGTAAGACTGCAAAGTCGGTGGTTCAAGCTCACCACCTGCTCCTTGGAAACCCTATACAGGGTCGCTATGGGTCGGAATTGACTCGACAGCACTTAACAACTACCACCACCTTCTCATAGAAAGCCAAGCTGGATAGATGACACAAAGCTATTGCGCTTGTTTCTCCTGACAGTTGAAATGAAGTACAGCTGACTGAAGAGCTGTTGGTGAAGAGTCTGGGTGGGTTGTTTGATCAAACAGATGGATCTCATACATTCCAGGCACTTGGGTGCTAGCTTACCCCAACAATTAGTCCTATTAGTATCTCATTTGCTTTTTGTCTAGCAATCCTGTGAGATAGATGGGAGCATCTCTTCCTAGTTTAGGAGATTTGGAATGGGGTTTCTTGTATGAGGAGGTCTACTTATGTGAATTTATTTTCTTTAGCTGCAAAGAACATGAACCTTGTTTTAATTCTAACACTGCTAATAACCTCAAGGTCAGCAATTCAAAACTACCAGTTGTTCCGCAGGAGAAAGATGAGGCTTTCTGCTCCCTGAAAGATTTATAGTCTCGGAAACCCTGTGCAGGGTTGTCCCGACTCCACGGCACCTAACCACCACCATGGTAGCTATACTAAGCAGCGTGATGGGGGAAATTCAAAGATGAATAAGACCCAACAGTTGGGTTTTTATTCACCTGGAACAGCAGAGGAGAAGGAGAGTCACGAATTGAAGGGGGATGTGGAATGTATGGTTAATTGCCTCCATGAACATCTACCTCCTTTGCCATTAGACCAGAAACACTGCATTGTGCCCACCTACCATTATTGGACATTTTGATCAAAGATTCCATAGAAGAATCGTGATCAAAAGTGGGGAAATGTAGGACATAATTTAAAATTTTTAGGGACTCCACTCCAGACTTCCTAGAGTCTGAAAGATGGATGAACCCATGAAAATACTGTCTTGAGATAATTTTTAAACCTTAAACCAAAACATCCCCTGAGCTCTTTTTAAAACCAAACTTTCAAGTTAACTAGTTAAAGAGGTCTCTCTTGAGCATTATGCTCTTTTGTTGTTATTAAGTACCATCAAGTTGGTTCCAACTCATGGCCACCCTGTATAGGGTTTTCAAGGAGTAGCTGGTGAGTTTGAATTGCCAACATTGTGGTTCAGCCTGACCTTTCGGTCCAGTGCTTATCCTATAACCCCCTACCAGGACTCCAAGAACTGTCTGTATAGGATTAAATTGACAACAGCAAGTGTAAAGATGAGGTAGGAACTTTAGGGACAGTGAGTTTATGTTCCTGGTGGAGCAACAACTCAGAAACACAGGGTGAGAATGGTTGCACAGCTGGAAGACTGTCATCATTGTCACTCGTCAGTAGAACTAGTGAATTGGGGTATGTTTTGCTGTGTTTATTCTCAAAACAACAACAAAATAAATGAAATTACATATGTATTTTTTAAAAAAAGATGATTAAGACCCTGCTTGCCCCTTTTCACAAAGAGCTATCACTTTACTTTCAATTATCTGTATAGTGTGCCTTCTTTTTTGGAAAGAGAATACTTTTAGGATAAAGATGCCAAAGATAGCCGGACTTATTTGACCAACTCTCTAAGTGGCAGCATCAGTGGGCTCAAACGTGGCAGCGATAGTGAGGTTGGCCCAGTACCGGGCAGTCTTTCGTTCTGCTGCTAAGAGTAGTTACCAACTTGATGGCACCTACCAACAACAACGCATTTGAGGGAGACTTGTGTACATAAATGTGAATGGCCTTCCTTCATATCTCAGACTGACCATCACTCCTCAGCAAATACTTCTTTGACTTCTTTGGCTGGATCAGTTTGTACCTATTTATTGCATGTTCTCCTAGCATCCTGTACTTCACTTTACTGATATTTTAAAATCATTTTTAGTTCTCTGATTGTCTGTCTCTTCTATAAACAAAGCTCCCTTAGAAGCTGGGGTCATGACTTTCCTGCTCTCACGGTATAGACCCCCAGTACCCAGCTGTGTCCAGTTTAGAGTAAGCCCTTACTGTGTGTGTGTTGAGGGACAGACTTAAGGACGCACACAAGCCCTCTTATGTCAGACTTTAAAAAGATCTTGAGAAGCAATTGAATTCCAGGTACCAAAGTAACATAGGTATTTTTAGTAGCTCCCATCCTTTTTTAAAGACATTTAAAAATGTTGTTAGTATGTGACAAATTTAGATTTCTTACAATTGGGAAATTGTGTAGCAAGAGACAATGAAGTAATTGAAAGTAATAGGATGGCACAGATTACTTTGGATCTAATTCTGTCATGTACTAACAAACAACTTTTCAAACTGTACTCAGAGTTACTTAACATTCAAGGCCAAGAACCTTGCGTTCCTCCCCCTACCCCGCCACCCCAATTTAAGATTCTAGGCCACAGATGTACTTACTGCGTAAAAATGCTATTATTTGAAGTGGCCAGAGAGTTTGATGGCTTCTAAGGCCTTTTCAACTCTTAAGTTCGTATTATTCTAAGTAATGCTTTTATGAAAATAAATTTATCTTTTTGCTCAGGAGATTCAGTGCTTGGATTCAGTGCTTACTTCTTGGATGGTGATTGAGAGGGGTGAGGTGTGTTGTGAAAGCAAGTTGAAAACATTGTGATTCCAGGTCTTTATGCTGGAAAAAGCTTTCTACTCACCACCCTGGATGAAGCTGGGCCCAGATTGATAACAACTAAAATATATTTAGAGCAGAGTTTTACCCAGGATGGGAATAGGAGGGGAATGAGCATTCTGTTACTTAAACGGTCTCTTTGTCAGAAATGGCAGGACCACCTGTTGGTGTCATTGAAGGAATTTCTGGTTTGTGTGGAGGGTGAACGAGGCCTTAGACAGTGGACTGTGCTGGAGAAGGCCATGTTTACACTCTTCTTCCCATTTGCACTTTTCACACCTCCCTGCTGCCCATTGATAACTTAGAAAGAGACTTGCACTGAGAAGTTTTGTACTTTAGGTCAGTAGAGGCCACAGGATTGCTGAATGAGGGGAAGCTTTCTTTTCCACCAAAGGAATATTCCCTAACTTCTGAAATACTGATAACATTTAGTTGCTTGACTATAGAATCTTTTATATGAGAGGAAAGCATCATAATTAATCACTTAAAGCAGACTTGAGACAGTTTCATATGACACCTTGGTTATCATGCCCTTGAAGAGGAGGGCAGGGGTGAGATTTTGAAAGACTCCATGGTGGATGTGAGCGCTAACCAGAGGCTCCAAGACTATTATTGTTACGTCTTTGAAATCTAGGAGATAGTCATGAATGCCATTCTCCCAGCTTGTATTTGTGGAGCTCCCCTGTACCTACCAGGCACAAGGTGCCTGCCCTCCAGAAGTTTGTCACTGATATTTTATTATCGTTGCGTTAATCTAGGACCTAAGAGATGTTTGTGCTTTGGTAGAGAACTTGGGCAAGAATCAAAACATAGTTACTGGATTTTGTCACCAAGTGGTTTGACTGTATGACTAAAGAACCTCATTTTAAAGAAAACACGGAGATTTTTGTAGACTGGTATTTGATGTCTTTAGCAAGTCATTTAATTTCTATTTCAATGAGGGTGGTGTGTGCAGACATGAAATGAGATCCTATTTGGTTATTTAGGAAAAGGTATTGAAAATAGTAATAGTTTGATTGGTAGGCATTTCCAGTATCAATGGCTAGTTACCTTGTTTTTTGAACATTTGGCATTTTCTTTTTATGAGTACACGCATTGTCTTTTTTATTTTTTAAAACATAGTCCTAATTCACCAAGTGTTTGGGGAAGACCTGTTACCTGGCACCTACAAAGGAGCTCTGGTGGTGGTGTAGGATAAGCACTGGATTGCTACTCTCAAGTTTGTAGTTCAAACCCACCAGTTGCTCTGCAGGAGAAAGGTGAGGCTTTCTGCTCCCATAAAGATATACAGCTTTGGAAACCCTCCCCAGGTTGCTATGAGTGGAAATTGACTGGAAGGCAGTGAGTTTGGTTTTGAGTGTTACCATCAAGGCATTGCTGTCTGCTATGAATGACCTTGATGTTTGCTGTCAGTTGTCATCGAGTCAGTTCTGACTCATGATGACCCCATGTGTGCAGAGTAGAAATAGGGTTTTAAAAGCTGTGACCTTTTACAAGCAGATTTCCAGGCTTTCCTTCTGGGTGGGCTTGAATGATCAACCTTTCAGCTAGGCGTCCAGGGCTGCGTCTGTGGATGATGTGAAGGTGAACTAGGACATATCTTTCACGTCTTGGTGTGGCGCTATAGGATAAGCACTAGGCTGCAAGCTCCGTTTAAACTGCAAGGTTGACGGTTCAAACTCACCAGCTGCTCCTCGGAAATCCTATACAGTGTCCCTATGAGTCAGAACCAACTCGATGGCACTTAACAACAAGTAGAGTCCTGGTGTGGCGCTGCCAGATAAGCCCTGGACTACTAACCACAAGGTCGACAGTTCAAACCCACCATTCGCTCCTTGGAATCCCTATATACAGGGTCTCTATGAGTTGGAGGCGGCTCAGTGGCATTTCACCACCACCTTTATTGAAAAGGTTTGTATTCCGGACTGACAGTTGTATCTGAAGTGGAAAGACTGTGCTCTAACTGTGGTGTCAGCAGTACAAGGTCAGAAAAAATTGTGGAGTGATTTCTGAGTCACAGTGGTGCCATGTGTGTCAGGAGAAGTGTGCTGTGTAGGGTTTTCAGTGGCTGAGTTTTCAGGAGCAGATCACCAGACCTTTCTTCTGAGGTGACTCTGGGTGGACTCAAACCTCCATTTTGGTTAGCAGCCAAGTGTGTTAACCACCTATACCCACCCTAGAGTCCTCAGTGCAAGTATCAAGAAGAATTAAGACGTGAGAGTGAACCAGAGACTGGTTTCTCTGCCTAGTAGAGTAATACTGGGTTGGGTTGCAGGTAGATTATTTGCCCAAAAATATTGGGTACAGATAATATTTTTTGTAAATGTTAAAACTTTGCCTAAATTTCTAATTTCTGAAATACTTTATCTTAATTTCTGATTGAGTATTAGTTGGCAGTTACTCGTACCTTCTCTGCCAATGATGGTCTGTAAAATTGTGTAATACTATGCATTGTCAGGTCTCTTGTAAAAAGGGATTATCGGGTTTTTTTAAACACTTTTTATTGTGAATTGGGTGAAAGTTTACAGAGCAGATCAGTTTTCCATTCAATGATCCACACACATTTTGTTTTAGCACATTGATTGCAGTCCCCACAATGTAAAATTGCTTATCCCACTTCTTCCTGTGTTTCCTGTTTCCATTCCTCCTCTCCCAACCCTTTTAAACTTTTTCCTTGGTTAAATGCTGCCCTATTGATCTTAACTGATTGATTCTTCTAAGATGTACCTCCCTCCTTCTAAGATTGTTCCCCTTACAGACCTGGTTATTGCTGTTAAGTGCCAGTCAGTTGGTTCCTACTCATAGTGACCTGTAAAGGGTTTCTGAGGAGGGGCTGGTGAGTTTGAACTGCCTATCTCGCAGTTCAAGTTGACTTTGCGGTCCAGTGTGTCTTCCTGCGGCACCACACCAGGACTCCTGGGGATGGTGGTGGTTATGTGCCAAGGAGTTAGTTCTGACTCAGCAACCCCTGGATAGGGTTTCAGAAGCTGTAAATCTTTACAGGAGCAGAAAGCCTCATCTTTCTCCCACAGAGCAATTGGTAAATTCGAATTGCTGACCTTGCCGTTAGCAGCCCACCTCATGGCTTACTGTGCTAACAGAGCCCAGGCCTATCTAGGCTTTGGCTGAAAATTGAGCCATAAGAGTGAGTTCAGTTCCAGACCTGAAAGGTAACTAAGGGGCCCACAGTCTTGGGGGTTCCACTAGTTAATCCGACCAGGAAGCCATGTCTTTTTTATGATTTAGAGTTTTGTTCCGTGTTTTCCCCCACTCTACCCAGGACCTTCTACTGTGATCCTTTTAAGATCTGTTGGTAGTAGTAGCTGGGCGCCATCTAATTCTACTGGTCTCAGGTCATGGAAACCGATGTTCGGTGGTCCATTTAGTTCATTGGACTGATTGGTTTCAAAACGTCTTCAATTTTCATCCTTCTGGAGAGGAAGAGTTGCACCTTACATGACCACTCACAAACTTCTAATATCCCAGTCACATTACTCAGCACACTTGGGTATAGGACATTGTCTTTGTGGACTGTGCTATGCCAGTGGACTTCAGCGTCCCCCAAGACCATGCTCCTGAGCCCCCAGGCCCAGCAACTTATTTCCTCAAGGTGTTTGCTTGTGGCTGATAAGCTTTCCTTTTAGTCTTGGTGTGACACTGTAGAATAAGCCCTGCACTGCTAATCATAAGCTTGGAGGTTCAGACTCACCAGCAGCTCCTTGGAAACCCTATACAGGGTGGCTATGAGTCAGAACCGACTTGATGGCACTTAACAACAACAGGAAATTTTCATAACTCTTCCCCCTGCATCCTCTGCCACATGTATGGATATATTTGCAGCAGAGGTAAATACCCATGTATATGTATCTTGTGTCAGATCTATATGTATTTGTGGATATATTCCCTCCCTCCCACACCCATGCAGCCTGCATGCCTATACATGTTTCTACCAGTAGATCAAATAGGAATTTCCCTTAAGGTATTTGGTCATGGCCAAGAAGTTTTCATAATTTTGTCCTCTGTATGTTCCATCCATCACATTCATGGATGTATATGCAGCAAAGGTAAATAAAGACCTACTCACACATATTCTCTGTCAAACCGATATGTATTTGTGGGTACACTCCCCCTCTCCCCCCAGCACTGTCATTCAGCCTGTGGTTCTATGCATGCTCTCCTCCTAGTGTAGATAGGGAGTTTCATAATGGAGGGATACTGCCCTCAACAGACCTTATCAGTCAGTCTGTACTACACTTCTGTGTGCAAGATGTGCTTTACTTTTTCTTAGGTTTTCATAAGAAAAAAGTAAGAACAGTTCATGAGGGTGAGATTTATGAGGTGTTTGTATTAAAGAGTCATTCAAGAGGAGAGAATATATTAACATTTTCTCTATGAACCACACTGTGAATTATCCCTGAGATAATTGAAACAAATTTTCCTTTTGTTAGTTCATTCGTTTGCTGTTATACTGTTTTTTTGTTGTTTTGTTTTTCTTGTTTGCAGTGAACCAGGTACAGAGGATCATTGTCTTTATTTGCTTTGATATCTGCTTCAGAGGTATGTTGTCCTTGTGTTTCATTCAGTAAATATTTGAGTGGTTTGTGTGTGAAGAACAGCATACCAGACTTTAGGAAATCAGAGAACTGTGAGACATAGACCCTGGCCTTGAGAGGGTTGTCTTCTAGCCCAGGAGCTGGGATAATTCCACACTCATGCCCTCTGTGAAAAGTGACGGAAGGTTTGAGTTGAATTGTTGTGGAGACGGAGGCTCTGCCATCCAGTTGTGCTCAGTGCAGTGAAACAGTGAATGGCTGATAGATTCAGCTAGCATTTACTGAGCCTGAGCCTGTGGACTCGAAGACAAGCAAGACAATTCTTGGCCTAACATGCTTACACTCTAGTGCCGAGATGGACAAGTAAACCAGCCACCGTAGGAAAAGCAGTCCCAGGTGAAACACTGCCTGTTAGGTGCTACATGCAGTTAGTGAAAAGCAGAGAAATGTGTAGCCCTCAACAATGTGCAAGGTTTTTTTCATTTTCTCCTTAAAACAATCCCAGAGGACTACGGACATGGAATGTCTGTTGACAGTCAGAGCTTGGGATGTACCCAGTTACACAGGGACTATGATGCAGCCTGGTGTGAACCCAAGGCCGCTAACTGGGCCGCCTCCTCCACAGGCTGTGTCAGCAGTGAGGCCTGCCATCCTGGTGTCCTAGAAGATGCTTTCTTAGAGAAGAGGTGTAAACTTTTCTCTTGGATCTAGAGAAGTGAACTGCATGTCCCTGATACAACTGAAGAGGGAGACAGCAAGGTATACTTGTTGTTATTCAGTGTCGTCGAATCGGTTCTGACCCATAGCGACCCTGTGTACAATAGAACGAAACACTGCCAGTCCTGCACCATCCTCACAATTGCTGCTACTCTTGAGTCATTGTTGCTGCCACCCAGCCAGTCTGTCTCTTTAGTGGGCTCCCTCTTTTTTCTGTGACCCTTCACTTTACCAAGCATGATGTCCTTCTGTTAATATGAAAGTAAGTGTGAAGTATGAGAGACAAAGACTGACCATCTTGGCTTCTAAGGAGCATTCTGGCTGTATTCTGACACAGATTTGTTTGTTTTTCTGGTAGTCCATGGTACCTTCGCCAACACCATAATTCAGTTCTTCTACAGTCTTCCTTATTCACTGTCCAACTTGCACATGCATAAGAGGCTATTAAAAACACCTTGGCTTGGGTCAGGTGCACTTCAGTCCTCAGACTGACATCTTTGCTCTTGAACACTTTAAAGAGCTCTTGTGCACCAGATTTGCCTAATGTAAAATACATCATATAATTTCACGACTGCTGCTTCCATGAGCGTTGATAGTTGATCTGAGCACAACTTCAATCTCTTCTTCATTGATCATGATATTGTTTATTGGTGCAGTGGTGATGATTTCTGTTTTCTTTATGTTGAAATGCAATCCATACCTAACGGTGTGATCTTTGATCTTCATCAGTATTTTAATTCCTCTTTGCTTTCAGCCGGCAAGATTGTATCGTCCATCTACATTTCACATGTTAATGAGTCTTCCTCCAATCCTGATGAGACATTCTTCTACGTATAAGCCAGCTTTTCAGATTATTTGCTTAGCGTATAGATTGAATGAGTGTGATGAAAGAATACAGCCCTGGAGCACACGTTTCCTAGTCTTAAACCATTCAATGTCCCCTTGTTCTGATAGAATCACTGCCTCTTGGCAGCCTATGTTCAGGTTCCTCATGAGCACAGTGAAGTATTTGTTCCTGAATTCTCATTCTCCACAATGTTGTCAATAGCTTGTTGTGTTCCACGCAGTCAGAAACCTTTGTATATTCAGTAAAGCCCAGGGAAACATCTTTATGGTATTCTTTGATTTCAGCCTCCAGGCCTTTCTTCCAGTATCCCTCCTTATACCTCCTCATCTGAATCCAGTTTGAACCTCTAGCCTTTCCTTGTCAGTGTACTGTTGCAGTCATTTTTTAATTTATCTCTAGCAAAATTTTACTTGCATATGATATTAATGATACTCTCCAATGATTTCCACTTTCTGTTGGGTACCACTGGGCACAAATATTCTGGTGCTCTTCATCTTGTTTTAATGTTCAATATTCTGGTGCAATCTGACAATGCTACTCATAAGGTTTTCAGTGGCTAAACATTCAGAAGTAGTCCTGCTCCCCCCACCCCCCTTCTGAATCTGTCTTAATTTGAAAGTTCAGCTAAAAGCTGTCAGAATAGCGGTGGCTTAGCTTCTGACCTCCCAGCAACATGCAAGCCACCACAGTGCAACAAACTGACAAGTGAAAGAAGGTATACTAGATTATGTCATCATAATGGCACCTCTTGTGACTCTGTAGATCAGCACTGGACTGCGAACCACAAGGTCAGCACTTCAAACCCACCAGCTGCTCTTCGGAAACCTGTACAAGTTCACTATGAATTGGAACCGACTCAATGGCATGTAACAACAACGCAGTGTTTACTAGAAGTCCTGGGGTGGCACTGTAGGATAAGCACTGGACTGCTAGCAAGGTCAATAGTTCAAACCCATGAGTTGCTGCTCAGAAACGCTATATAGGTTTGCTATGAGTTGGAGCCAGTTCAAGAACACTTAACAACAACAGTAATGTTTACAAACTGAAGATTGTGCTCAGTGTTTTCGTGCATAATTTACTTTAATCCTTGCAAAGAATCTTGTAAATGAATAATATTGATAACCCCATTTTACAGATGAGAAACTGAGGCATCTAGAGATTGAATTATTTGCATAAGTTCATAAAACTAGCGAGTAGTTGTCCTGAGGTTTGATTCCAGGTGGGACTGATCTTGGAGCCAGAGATTGCATAGGCCTGGGAGTCTCAAGGGGAGTCCTAGGCCCTGTTGGACCAGAATTTACTAGTTCATCCCATGCCCTTCTTGACAAAACCCTGATCAGTTTCTGTCAGGTTAATCACAACTCATTGGAACCCCCAGTGGGTCAGAGTAGAACTGTGCTCCTTAGGGTTTCCCACAGCTGGATTTTTGGGAGTTGATCACTAAGCTTTTCTTCCAAAGTGCCTCTGGGTAGATCAGATGTTTAGTGTTTGCATTACCCAGATACTCCATGCCTTCCTTGTTGGTGTTGTGTGCCATGGAGTCAATTCCAACTCAGGGTAGAATGGCCCATAGGGTTTCCAGTCTTTTGGGGAGCAGACTGCCACATCTTTCTCCCACAGAGTGGCTGGTGGATTTGAACCACCACCTTTTTGGTTGGCAGCCAAATGCCTAACCAGTCCCCCACCAGGGCTCCTTAGGCCCTTCTTCAAACCAAGCCAAAGCAAACCCATTGCTATCAAATGGATTTGACTCATAGCCATCCTGTAAGACAGAAGAGAACTGCTCTGTACGCTTGGGTAAGCAGTGGACTGCTAATCTCAATGTTGGTAGTTCAAATCCACTAACTAGCTCTTCTTCTGCGGGAGAAAGATGAGCCTTTCGACTTCCGTAAAGACTTGCAGCCTTGGAAACCTATACAGGGTCGTGAGTTGGAGTCAGCTTGGTGACAGTGGATTTGGTACAGGGTTTGCAAAGCTGCATACTGGTGGGTTTAAACTGCTGAGTTTTTGGTTAGCAGCTGAGTGCTTAACCACTGTGCCACCAGGGCTCCAATGCCCTCCTTTAAAGAAAAAAACTAAAACCAAAGCCTACCATGTTGATTTCAATTCACAGTGACCTCCTTTCACAGTGTCTTCTGCCAGGGATGTTTACCTCCTTTATTTTAAGCTTTGCTTTTAGCTCGAAGCTAAAATGACATGCCCTTAGAGAAGCTTCTCCTGACTCTAGATTCAGTCATCTGTAGTAGTAGCATCATCTCCCCTTTAAAAAGCCATATGGTCCTCATCACGGGCATTTTTCATGTTTATGCATGTGTTTAGAGCCAGTCTCCTGACTGAATGTAAGCTTTATGAGAGTAAGCCTTTCGTTTTGATTTATCATTGCACCACCAGCTTGCTTATAGCACATTGGAGTGCTGAAATATTCACTTACTGAATGGTTGCTTTCTGTTCTGCCGTTTTGTTTGTCTAGGATTCTTTTGTCTCGTGTACTTTGGGCATGCTGTCAGGAAGGATTTGGTCCTGGGAGAAGGATATCATGCTTGGTAAAGTGGAGGATCAGTGAAAAAGAGGCAGAGCCTCAATGAGATGGACAGATGGACAGTGTATGCAGCAATGGGCTCAAGCAGAGCCGCAGGCGTGAGCATGATATGCGGGGCCAGGCCGTGTTTTGTCCTGTTAGACGTGGAGTCGCTGTGAGTCATTGAATTGGTGTATCTAACGACAACAGCAGCAGTATTCTTTGTTGTTGTTTTCAGCTTTCGATTGCAAATTGAGTAAAGGTTTACAGAGCAGATCATCAGTTTTATAGTCAACAAACCCTGCACTTTGTGTCATCTCAGTCACAGTCCATCCCATTCATGTTACAACACATCCCACTTCTTCTGTGTTTCTTCTTTCCATACCTCCTCCTTTCTCCACCTTGTTGGATTGTGTCCTTTGGTAAATGTTGCCTTTTTGATAAGGAATGGCGGACCAGTCTGTGGTATGTGTTGTCCCCCTGTATACCCGTCTATTGCTTGGGTGAAAATTGAACCATGGGGACGGTGCCATGTTTTCTCCTGAGGCTGCTAACCCAGTAGTTCTCAGAATTGAGCAGCTCATGTTTGGAGTTGGTAATGCTATAACTGATTTAAATATGACTCTTCCAGCTGCACAATCTCTGTAACTCCCGCCAAATGATTGGGTGGGACAATGCAGACTGGGTGCATTTCCTGTTTTCCAGATGGGTCTGGCTAAAAGAAGGTAAGAGAGAATGCTAATAAGATTATATGATTCAGTAGTGAGCGACTGTTAACAAGGCTAATTATGTTTATAAAAACTTGCAACTCTAACATGGGTTGGTCTGTTTTGCCAACTTGCTGGGTATAATGAAACCATCCAAGAACCAGGAACAGGGCACCTCACTACCATTAATTTAAGAAAGGAGCCAGGAGTGGTGTGTCCTTTAGACCCTGAGATCCCTGTGTATCAAACAAACCTCCTCGGTTTAGGGACAGAAAGCTGTGACACCAGAGAAGTGACAGAGGAGCAGTAGCAGCAGAACCAAGAGCCCCAGAGCATGAGACAGACTGTTGGGCTTTCCAGCCCACGGAACAGTAAAACTGAGTGCCTTTGGCTTGCTTGTCGGGTGGGTTGCCTGCAGGCACTTAATTTGGTTCTGACCCATAGTGACCCTGTGTAGGATTGCTGAGGCTATAAATCTTTACAGGAGCAGAAAGCCTCCTCTTTTGCCCACGAAACTGCTGTCCTTGAAGTTAGCAGCCTGACTCGTAAACACTACGCCACCAGAGCTCCATTAATTTGGAGAACTAAATTTCCTGACCCATGGAGCTGAGTGCCTTTGGGCTGAGGCGTATGTCAGAGTGGCATGCCCTTTGGGCATTTATTGGTACTCCAAGCAGGAACGAGGCCATGGGACCACATAGCTGAAGGCCCAAGGACCAGAGAGAGGTGTGCCTATGAGCATTGGCTTAGAAGAGGCTGCCCTGACTGAAGAACTGTGTCTTGAGCATTTCTGATCCTGAATTGTAACCTATTAGCTTCTCTAATAAAAATTGTGATTATGGTCTTTGTGGTCATGACAATGCATTGAGTCCAACAGAAAACAGATTGAGAATGGTGTGGGAGGGGCGGGGGGCATTGGAATGGGTAAAGAAGGATGGAGGGGGAGGTATGTCTGACCCCTGTCTCCCAGGAATTGGCCGTGAACTTCTGTGGAGTTTGACTCTCCTGCTCCCTTACGAAGTTCGAGGACATAGGCTATCGCCCCCTCTCCATTCTTAGAGGGGTTTTTTTAGCAGTTGCACTTGCTCCTTGGAGGTGTAGGTTGCCTTTTGGAGGACCTTGAGCAAGTTGCTTAACCTCTCAGAACCCTGCTGCCATTAAGTGTTATGGAGTTGGTTCGGGTCATAGGACCCTGTGTAGGGGTTTCATGGAGCAGCTGGTGGGTTCGAACTGCTGACCTTACTGTTAGCAGTCCAGTGCTTACCCTGCGGTGCCACACCATAAAGGTAGAAGGTGTCAAAGTAAGCTAACAAGTTGGAGAGATGATTGTGCAGCTTCCTTTTCAGCAACATTCAGAGTTTGCTGCTGTTGCTGCTGCTGCTAAGTACCACCGAGTCAGTTCCAACTCAGCGACCCTCTAGAGGGGGTCTGACGAGCAGCTGGTGGGTTTGAACTGCCAATCTTGCAGTTAGCAATCCAGTGCTATCCTTCAGTATCACCCCAGGACTTCCTCAGAGCCTTGGTTTTCTGATGGGATAGTATCTGTCCTGATCACTTCACTGTGTTTTAGGATTAAGTGCAATCATTATGTAAAAACTCTTTAGAAAGTGGCAAGGTACCATACTAGTTTAACGATTTTTAAAATAATTTGGGCAAGGAGATGCCAAAGGAGCCCACTGGCGCAGAAGAAAGATGTGGTAGTCTGTTTCTGTAAAGATTTACAGTCTCAGAAATCCTATGGGTGTCTGCTATCACTTACTTCTTGAGACTTGCTAATGGAGCTCTGCTTGGAGAAGGGGAGAAGCTGGCAAGGGCTGAGGAAAGCTGAGCACACCTTAGAGACTGGAGGGAGGTTACAGGGAGAGCACGTGGGGATTCCACCTGAGAAGAAGCTCTGGGGAGAAAAGAGAACAGATACAGGGATCTTGGCCTTGCTCATCCTATGTTGGTGCCGTGCAGAAGATGGCTGTGATCTCAGACACTGCTCACTCAGTAGGACTTCTCGGATAGCAAAAATACTTCCCACCTTGATTTTTACTAGCCTGTCATATAAAAGGACTGGAACAGATCATATCCTTTAATTATGAATATAGGCAACAAATCACAGTAGTAGCAAAACCTGTGGCTTTATCACCAATGAAAACTGCAGGTGTGGTTGAAGATGTTTCTGATACACTCACTGCTACTTTGAAATTACAGTAGCTAGTGAATCTGCCACTCGACCTTGTTATTTCATGTGTAATACAGAAACGTCTTTAAATCCCAAGGAGAAAAAAACTCATAGAATGTACGTGTATTTCAGTAACGTTGGCTTCTTTTTGCAGTCTTGTGTGTTTAAATCTTTTGAGACCTCTCAGCACCCTGGTTTAGATAGTGAACCTTGACTTTCCTACTACCCTAAGTATGACTGACTGGTAGGAGTGCAGCTGGTGTCTCCTGTCATTATGTGACGCTTTCTAGTAAGCTCCACGCTGAGCCAGCTCTCTGTGGGACTTGTGATGTGTTCTCACTCAGCAGTCAATTATCTAGGATTCTAAGTTGGCTGTGCCATTTCCTTCTTTTGTTCCTGGGCCGCCTTCTGCCCTGACTAGAGGGAAGGATCCAGGAACTACACCACGGGGGAGCCTGTCCCATGGAGTTCAGACAGTAGGTGATGACAATGGAATGAATGTTGGTCTCAGGAGTGATGGGAACGCGTAGAAACTTGGGTGGGTGGGAAGGCTGAAGGGGACAGGGATTCTAGATGAAGAGATGTCTGTGGCCTAAGGATGTGGCATTCAGTGGAAGCCCTGGTGGCATAGTGGGTTAAACATTGGGCTGACTTCAAAGTCAGAGGTTCAGACTTACCAGCCACTCCTCAGAAGGAAGGTGAGACTGACTGTCTCCATGAAGATTCCAGCCTTGGAAGCCCTGTGGGGCAGGGTAGATCTGCTCTGTCCTATAGGGTAGCTGTAAGTCGGAATCAACTCCATGGCCGCAGATTTGGTTGTGTTGGTTCCCTGGGAGTCGTAAGCTGCCTTGTGGGGACTGGGGCTTGTGCGTGCATTGGGAAGCTAGGATTGTCTTCCCTAGTAACGATCCTTTAATATTGGCTATAGGCTAGCTGCTTTTGAAATTGTATGGTTTTTCAGTCTGTCTTTCATGTATTTCCTTTCCTTTGGCACAACTTCTGAGGTGTAGTGTACTTCCCAGGGCATGCACAGAAGAGGGTGTTAGCCTCCTTAAGGACTTGTATCAGCTGTGGTAGAAGCACTGCCCCTATCGTGTCCCTACTCTCCTGTGCATTTCTCAATGATTTCAGCTTCTGCCTCACTCCCACATGTCCAGCACCACTCCTGTCTTACTGGGTCTTTTCAGCGGACAGCTAGAGGACATCTCCAGCATGCTTGTGTAAGGTTTTTTTTTTTTTTGGCTCCATCCCTGCCATTGTCTCCACTGTCTGCCTGGGGAGTTTTGTCCATGGCCTCCAATCTTTCTAGCTTGCTCTAATTCCCCAGCATCATCCTTTGAACCCCACTGGAACTTTCAGTTCACTGATCCTGCCATCTTTTCATTGTCTGTGTTCTAGTTCTGTGGTCTTCTTTCCTCCACTGTTGTTAAAGTACCATTGAGTCAGTTCCTACTCATAGTGACCCTGTGAATGGTTTCCAAGGAGCAACTGGTGAGCTTGAACAACTGACCTTGCAGTTCAAACTAACCTTGCAGTCCAGCGCATTAACCCCCAGCACCACACCAGGACTGTATTCCTCCATACTGAGCGTGAATCCTATGGTTAAACATTTACCTTACTGCGTACACCTGCCTACGACATATCTGTATCTCTGTGACCATGCTGACTCGTCCTCCTTCTTAGGCACAGTTCTACACCTTTATCCTCAAACTTCAAAACTTCCTTTCCAGGGCTTATTCTTAGCTGATGACCTTCTTATTTCACTAAGAAAATTAAAGCAATCAGAAGAGAGCTACAAATTGTGTTATCAACCGCTATCGAGCTTCCAGCATGGTGCCTCCATCCTCTGCCTCTCCCCCATTGTTAAGGGTGAACTCCCTGTGCTCCTGTGTAAGACCACCTCCTCCACGTACTCTCTAGTCTTGTCACATTTTGCTGAATCAAATCTCTCTCCCCACTTCCCCTTTCCTGCACCATCGCCCTTTCTGTCCATTCTAGGTCATTCCATCAACATACAAACATGCTGATTCTCCATCTTAAAAAAAGGGGCATCTCTCTTTCTGGCCCCCACCCCACTTGTCAGCTAGGTTTTAGAGCAAAGCTCTTCTCGTTGGGTCTAAGTTGTCTAGACAATCAAAATGTGGTCCCCAGACCAGAGTCAACAGCATCATTACTTGGTAGAACTGATGCTGTTGCAAAGGCCCTTTCTGCAAGAACCTTAGGTGACTTATGTACACTAAGGTCTGAGGGAGCATACTGCCTTTCCAGACTTGTTCAGTCAAGTCATTGTACTCTCCTGCCATCTGCCCTACCTGTGTAACACAGTGAGTTTTCGTAAATTCACTGAATTGGGCAACTGTCACCACCATCCCTTGTAAGAGCAGGAGGGCTTGTTTTTACGCTTTTACTTTGAACTGTGTGTTTTCATTATGTGAGATATGCATGGGGCTCCTCCATCATCAGCAATGTGAAACAAGGTTGTGTTCAGAGAGGTCTTGCTTCAATTTCTGCCCTCTTTGCCTTCCCTAGAGTCAAAACCAGGTGCTGCCTAGTCGATGCTGATTCCTGGTGATACCACGTGTGTCATCTGACTCATTTCTGGCTCAGCCTTCTGTTGTTGTACGCATAAGATGACATTTGCTCAGAGCTCTGAAGGAATCGAAGGAGCTTACAGTGTACGGGGTTTTGCATCTTTTTTCTTGCTTACTGTATTGGAGACTTTTCCCTATTAGCAAAGAGAGTGCTTCTCCAGCCTTTTTGTAATTGCTGTATTCTCCATATTGTATGGTACTGTAGGATAAGCACTGGACCACAAGGTCAGTGGTTCAAGCCCACCAGCTGCTCCTCGGAAACACTATACAGAGTCACTGTGAGTTGGAACTTATTCGATGGTCCTTAACAACAGCAATGCTACATTGAGCTCTGTGGGGGCCCACTTAGTTGTTCTCCCACATAGGTGAGAGTCCCTGTCCCACCACACCCTCACTAGCAGAATGTACCAGCTGACTCCACTTTGGATCTGATAGGTAAGAAGTTAGTGTCATTTGTGGCTTTCTCTTGTGATGGGCATGGTAGAGCATCTTTCTGTGTGTGTAAGAGCCAGAAGTATTTCTTTTTCTGTGAATTGTCTGTTTCATATCCTTTGTCCATTTTTTCTTTTCAGTTTTTTAAAAACTTTTTTTATTATAGTTTTGGTAAGCATTTACAGAGCAAATTAGTTTTCCATTCAAGAAAATACATTGTTTGTTTGATGACATTGATTGCAACGTAAGAACACTCTTCCCACTTCTTCCCTGTGGTCCCTGTTTACATTCCTCCTTCCCTTGCCCAGTTTTGGATGTCTTAGCTTTTAGGATCATGGAGTGGCGCTGTAGGATCAGCATTGGCCTGGGAATCACAAGGTTGGCAGTTCAAACCCACCAGTTCCAGCTGCTCCTTGGAAACCCTATATAGGGTCGTCATGAGTCGGAACCAACTTGATGGCACGTAACAGCCTTAACAACACTCGGAGTATATTATAATGTTCGGAATGTTTTGTTTTGCAAGTAATAGGAAATCCAACTCAAAGTAGCTCTAAAGGGGATTCATTGGCTTATGCCACTGAAAGTTTCAGAGGTAAGATGGGCTTCAGGCATGGTGTGATTGGGGCTCCAGCCCTGATTTCCTGAGATTCACTTGGTTCTGCTTTTCACTGTGTCTACCTCGCTTAGGTGGCAAAAATGGCAGTAGAGGTGCTGGACTTTACATCTTTGTGCTTCATGGGTCAGAATAAGAGCAGAAGAATATGGACACTTGTTTCTCAAAAGACCCTTTCTTTTCACTCACTGTCCAAATTGGAATATCATTTCATTCCTGAGGCCATGAAAATACGTGCTGGTTAACTGAGTCTTGGCTAACTCCCAGTTGTAGCAAGGGGATTGTGTTCTCCCATGTCCTGATTGCTCCCAAGAGTAGACACCAGAAGAGGCGAAGAAGTTTGTGGATGGATGCTGGGTGGGTAATTAAGAGATGAAGAAGAACCTGAGGGTCTTACACTAACTTAGGTATTGAGCACTGCAAAAATGGCTTGGGGTCCATGTCTGACAGCCTTCAGCTTTGCTAGGGGGAAGGAGAACCAAGCTCAAAATCAGCCCAAGGCCAATTGGTTCCTGCGAGGCAGTGGTCAGACATGTGTCCACCCTTCACCCGTCTTCATTCTATCTGACACCAACCGTCCCTCCCTCAGCACTCTGCTGCTCTGCATTAGCCTCACAGAACTCAGATAATCCTCACACTATGGGGTTTATTAGGGAGATGAGCAGGGTGTAATTCAGGATGAGAAACAACTCAGGACCCAGCCGTTCTCCAGCCCCTCTTCTTGGCCTCTTCTTGGCCATACTGCAGGCTCGGTTGGGTTCTTTTCCTCTGAGTCCTACAGCCCCTAGTCATGCTCCTCGTGGGGCACCTGTTACCAGCTCCACGAGTTCTCATGATACATTACCATGTTGTTGTTAAGTGCAGTCGAGTTAGTTCCAACTCATAGTAACCCTGTGTAGTGTTGTTTCCAAGGAGCGACTGGTGAGTTTGAATTGTCAACCTTGTGGTTCAAACCAACCTTGCAGTCCAGAGCTTAGCCTACAGCTGCATACCAGAACTCCCAGGGAAGCACGCAATTCTGCAAGGCAGCTTCCTTGGCTCAGGGCTCATCCCGTGGGTCAGGAAGCCTGCTTCTGCTTCTCTCTCTCCGTGCTGCTGCCTCTGCTGCCATTGCTTCTTCACACGTGGTCCCAAGGATGCGCTGCTCCTGGGTAGAAACCTTTCATGATGGTCCTGAGATCCTCTGTTCCTGCTTCTGAGACATTGTTGCTGTTAAGTGCTGTTGAGTTTGTTCTGACTCAGCGACCTTGTATAGGGTTTCCAAGGAGTAGCTGGTGAACTTGAACTTTGTAGTTCAAACCAACTTTGCAGTCCAGTGTGCTAGCCTGCAGCTCCACACCAGGACTCCTTTTAAACCTAGCGGAATAGCAAAACTAACTAATCCTTGCGTTGCAGTCACGTACCCCCTGTTTGCATGGTTAGGCGTAGTCATTTGGAGTCCTGGTAGAAAGCACTACTTGGCTTACCGTGAGGGCACCTGAAATTGTGCCGTAGGATCGATCAGCACTGGACTGTGAACCACAAGGTTGGCAGTTCAAACCCAACAGCTGCTCCCTGGAAACCCTATACAGGGTTGCTATGCCTTGGAAACTATATACAGAGTCACTATGAATCGGGACTGCCTCGCCAACACTTAACAGCAACCTAGTTATTTGGTAAGAGTTACAGCTATGGTAGAAGAGCCATAATTCACTTTACCCAAATGTAGTAGACAGTTGCTGACCTCCACAGGGGCTCACGGTGAGGAGGTGCCGCAGTAAGGCAGGGCTTGCAACTTGTCATGGGCACACTGGTAGAGCTCAGCTCTGACCACATCATGGTACACTTCATGATTTAGGAACAGGGTGCAGTTTTTTGTTTTTTCTCTTGCTGTTTGGAATGACCTTCCCCCTTTATATGCAGTGTTAAAAATCCATCATGGGACCTCTATAAAGCGGCACACTGTCCTCTTCAAAGGAATGAATTTGTAGAGTTTATAGTTCTCCAGGACTATACTAAGTAAATTAGCTAATCTTTCAAAATCCTTTTCACAAGCCAACTATGTCCAGTGGTAGTTATTGAAGCTTACCCTCAGTAACTTGTCAGTTTGCTTAAAAGTTTGCCTTTTGCATTGATTGCAATGCCATTCGTCACAGCCTCTGGTTTTGTGCTGTTAGAATTCTCCAGCACTGACTGGATCTAATGTCTTCATAGCCTGGAGCCAGATTTGTTTGGAAAGGCTATCTTCCTAGTCCTGGTGTCACACTTTCCCGTCCGTCCGGAAGAAAGCAGCTTTGCTCCTGTTCTTTCTTACTTTCTATGGACTGTCGGAATTACACAACTCCTCACACTGCTCTGTGTTTTCTCTGGCCTTGACAGTCTTACTTCCCATTAAATAATGGTGGCTGTTGTGCTTGGGGCTCTCCTGATATCACGGTAGTTTGATAGTTTGAGTTTCCTGACGAGCTCAGAGTGGAGGACAGGTTGAGCTACACAGGCTTCCCAGAGCCCTCAACTCTACACTGCAAAGTATTAACGCTCCCCTAGGCCGAGACCCACATGCCTTTGCCCCCATCACCCCTTTAGAGCCTCCATGTAGACTAATGTCTCCCTTTCTTCACTGTCCCATACTGACTTTCTGGGAGCACTGGTAGTGTAGTGGTTACAAACCAGGCTGCTAACTTCAAGGTCAGCAGTTTGAAACTACCAGCTGTTCACAGGAAAAAGATGAGGCTTTGTTTTATAGCCTTGGAAACCCTATTCAGGGTCATTATGAGTTGGAACCAACTCCACGGTACACCACCACCACAACTCATTGCAGACTTGGGCCCCTTACCTACAGCCTTCCATTTCACTCCCCTGCTGTCCTCCTGGGTCTTTCATTGAATGACCATTGAATGACACATCAAGCCCCTTGACTCCTCAGTTCCTTGTCCTCCAGAGCTGTCCTTTGTGACCTCCTCTAGTCCACCTTGGCCACTTTTTCCCCTAGTCGTACTCTGGTTGTCTGCTGAAATGGCTTCAGCTCCAAGATCACAAATTCAGATCTTCTACTTCAGTGTCACCTTGGAACCCATTGCTTAATTGCCCCAGGATACTTCATGGCATCAGATCCATTTGACCCCCTTTGGGCTACAGCTTCCTTGACCTTTCAGCAGCACCGGACACTACAGACCATCTTCTCATTACTGAAACATCCTTGGTCTTGGTATTTTAATCCTGATTTTCTCTCTGCCTTCTAGAGCCCATTTCTCTGACCACTCAGTACTTGCCTTCCTTGCCAGGTCCTTCCACTCAGCCTTGTCTGCAAATGGTGAAATTTCCTTCTTTTTTTTGGTGGGGGAATGGTGTAAGGAAGTGAGGGTTAGGGTTAGTGTTTGGGCTAAGGGTTGGGCTAGGGTTAGGAGTAAGGCTTGGTCTAGTTTTTAGAGTTACAGTTAGGTTCATTTTTATTTTTTGAAATCAACTTGGCTTCTTCTGCATTTGGAAGTACTGCAATTACATTATTCTCTCTTTTTACGCTGTTGTCATTGCAACTATATCTCTGATTCACTGTTTTCAGCCTTGTAGGTCTGTTTTTCTTTGAATCCTTCCATTTCTGGCTTAAGTCTAGGTAATACTGTCATATATGTTAGTGTCAGGTTATTGTCTGCTGTTGTTGGTTCTCTGTCCAAAAAGCTCCTTTTGTATTTTTTATAAGCGTGGTCTGGTTTTTACAAATTCTCTTTCTTTCTGTTTATCTGAAAATGCCTGAATTTCCTTGTCATATTTGATGGATAATTTTACTGGATATAGGATTCTTGTTCAGCAATTTCTTTCATGCAGAGTTTTATATATTTCATTCCATTGTTTTGTTTTGTCTGCGTGGTTTCTGCTGAGAAATCAGAGCTTCGTCGTATTAGTTCTCCTTTACAGGTAACTTTTTGTTTTTCCCAAGCTGCTCTCTGGATGCTTTTCTTGGCTTTGGTTTTGACAAGTTTGATTATAATATATCTTGGAGTTTCTCTTTTGGGGTCTATCCTGTTTGAAGTTCGTTTCACTTCTTGAATGACCATCATCTCGTCTTTCGTGATGTTAGGGAAGTTTTCTTCCAGTAACTCTGAAACATTATTCTCCATGGGTTTTATTTTTTGTTTTTGTCTCTTCTTGTTCTGGAATTCTAGTCACACATAAGTTATTCCTCTTAATAGTGTCTCACATAAATCTTAGGCTTTCTTCGATTTTTTTTTTTTGCCCTTTTTTTCTGATTATTCCTCTGTTGTTAAGGGCCATTGAGTCAGTTCCGACTCAAGTCGATCCTGTATAGGGTTTCTGAGGAGTGACTGGTGGATTTGAACCAACAATCTTGTGGTTAGCAGACCAGTAGTTATCCTACAGCACCACACCAGTACTCCCAGTTATTCCTCTAGCAGATAAATACTGAGATATTTTTATGCAAGCGCAGTAATTCGGCCTTCCATTGAGTCATTTCCACTAGTTTGCTCTTTCAGTGTGCTATTCCTGAAGTCTTAATGGTAATTTTCTGGATTTCTGATTGCTGTTTTTCTGTGGTTTCCTTTTTTTTTTCCTCTTCATTTTGTCAGTTTGTTTCCACAATTCTATTTCATCTGCAGTTTCCTTCATCATTCTTTCAATCCTTTGGAGTTGTTTAATTAGCATTACAAAAATTCCCAATCAGGTAGTTCCAATATTATTTCTAGTATTTTGGTCACTTGTTTGAAGCACTCTGTCTTGTTTTCATGTCAGCTGAAATTGGTTTCTCTATAAAACATTGAGTTATTGGATTTATGTTTGATTGATGTATGTTTGTTGGTGTGTTCTCAGGCACTTACCACCTATCTCCTGGTAGAGGTGGTTGTTGTTGTTAAGTGCCAGGGGGTTGGTTCTGACTCACAGAGACCCTGTAAAGGGTTTCCAAGGAGGAGATGGTGGGTTTGAACTGCCAACCCTGAGGTTAGCAGACCAGTGGTTATCCTACAGCGCCACACCAGGGCTCTGATGGATGTGGTGGTGGTGGTGGTGGTGTTAAGTGCTGTCCAGTCAGTTCCGACCCATAACGACCCTGTATAGGGTTTCCACAAAGTGGCTGGTGAGCTTGAGCCACCGACTTTGCAGTCTGGCGCATTAACCTACACCACCATACCAGGACTCCAATGGATATGGTAGGTAGAGACTTGGGTTCCCTTGGCTCAGTTATGTTCTCTTGTCTTTCTTATTCCCATTAAAGTCTATGAGGTTGTATCTCTCTTTTATTCCTAAACTTTGGTTTTGCCTTTACTATCTCTTCTCCGCTCCAAGGAAAAAGTGTTTTTTGCAAGAAATTAGTCCTGTGCAAGCATAAATCAGTTGATTGGGGCAATTAAAACCTCGCCCACACTGCCCGTGTACCGCAGCCAGGCACCTGCTCTTCACCATAGGCTATCATGCTGATTCTTGCGTGTGACTTTGACCATTTCCCTCTCTTCCTTTACTGTCGCCCTCTGTTTTCATTGGTGGGTGTGGCCATGTCGGGGTGGGAGCATTGACTCTCCTCCCCTCTTCCTCTGTAGAGTGTGACCTGAGAGGAGCTCTCGGTGTCCCTGTATGCAGCTGCTGGGCTCAGTCCCCACTGGTGCGTCACACCCCTCCCTCACTCACAGGGTTTCTTTTTCTTGAATAGAATTGCAAGAGTTTGCCTATTGGAGAAAAAAAAAAAAAAATTCCCTCAAAGAATCAGCTATTTTTTGTTTTTGTGAATTTGTTTTCCTGATTTCCTTTCTGATTTTTAAAGATTTACTTTGTTCTCTTTCTAGCTTTATTGTTGTTAAGTGCCTTCAAGTTGGTTCCGAGTTTCCAAGGCTATGAAGGGTTGTTCACAAGGGTTTTTACAAGAGCAGAAAGCCTCATCTTTCTCCTGCTGAGTGGTTAGTGGGCTTGAAGCACTGACCTGGTAGTTCGCAGTCCAGTGCTTATCTTACAGCGCTGAACTGAAACATGAACTTTGTCTTTCTAGCTTTTTGGTGATGTGCTTTGTTGTTATTAGCTGCCATTGAGTTGGCCGCAAACTCTTGGTGACTCCAAACACAACTGAATGAAATGCTGCCCAGTCCTGCAACAGACCATGCTGTCGATGGGTCCAGTCTGATCCTCAGGGTTTTCACCAGGCCTTTCTTCCTACTCTTAATATGGAAGCCCTTCTGAAACGTGTTCAGCATCCTCGTAACACACAAGCCCCCACTGACAGGTGATAGATTCACAAGCAGGTACACTGGCTGGAATGAACCAGGCCCCTCAGCCCCTCACATGGAAGGTGGGAATTCTACCACTGACCCACCACTGCCCCCAAAGTGTTGTAGCAGCCTCCAATGTCATTGTCATTTAACTCACCATCTTTTGTTAGATCCATTTGCTTTTTAAACCCTTGAGCTAAGCAGGCTTCCTTTTGGATTTTCATCATGTTATCAATTAGCTATTTGCATTATGTAGTCATAGAATATGTTTTCTGTGCTATCAGTTATTTGAAGCATGATGAAACTTTCTTTGCGGCTTAGTTAAAATGTTCCATGTGTTTGTTTGTTTTTAACTTTTTATTGTGAATTGAGTGATAGTTTA
>NW_006408543.1:10467467-10469311 GCF_000296735.1 Chrysochloris asiatica
CCACGGACAGCTGGTAGTTTCGAACTACCGACCTTGAGGTTAGCAGCCCAATTTGTAATCTCTACACTACCAGAGCTCCTTGCAAACTTTATACAGGGTCTCAATGAGTGGGAAACGATTAGCCAGCTGCTCCTCTGGGGAAAGATGAGGCTTTCTGCTCCCAAAGAGCTAGACAGCCTATGCAGGGTAGTGATGAATCTGCCACAGCAGGCTCGTCTAGGTGGCAGATCATTCATCTTTGTGTTCTTACAGGATACTTGGCCTAAGAGAGTTGTCTCTGAATTTTTTCTCTGAATTCTATGTTGTGGATTGGAAGATCAGTTTATTTTGTATGGAATGTCTTTCTCTCCCTGATTTATCTCATGGATTGCTATTTGTTTTTGATGCTTCTCTTAGTGTTATCTGTTTCCTAGTCACCCATGACACCTTCTTCTTGCCTTCTGTCTCCTCCTGCTTTCTGTCAGCCATCTGAAGTAGATAGAGCTGGAGTAGATCAGCATCCTGACTGGCCTGCCCCCTCTAGGCTCTTTTCTGTAATGCAATCAGAGTGATCTCCGACATTTGAGTCTGAGGGTCATCCCAGGCCTAGCATCTTTCAGTGGTTCCTGTGGCTTTTGCCTGAGCCTGCCCTTACCTGCCTTTGTTTTCCCTTCACCATGTTTCTGAGTCACTGACTTTAAGCCCTGTGACAAGCCTCTCCTTCTCACAGGCCGTTGTCTTTCCTCCCCACACCTTGCCCCCTTCACCTGTTTAACTCCTGTCTCTTCACATCTTAGCTCACATGTCATTTCATCCTGGCCTTTTGTTCTGACCACCAGATGAAGTCCATTCTTCTTTGGGGAGGGTCAGGTCAGGGTTCTTTCATGTCTACCCCCTCCCCCAATCTGGAAGGCAAACTCAGTTTGGGTGGACTTGCAGCAGTACCTGCCCTGTGTAGCTCTGCCTCTGGAGCAGGGCTGGCAGCCTGGAAATATTTGAATGACTGAGTAAGTGACTTGGTTGTTGTTGATTTTGTTCATTGTCAGTGTGTTGGCTACTGTGGTAAGTATATCACTTGTATGTAATAGGTATTGGTTAAGTATTTTCAATCAGTCACTCTTGTCTGATCATTTTAATCTGTTTGGGGAGACAACGATTTATTTAGAGAGAAGCTAGCCATCCCGTGCACCCCATCTCTCTCTCCTTGTTCCCCTTTTCTCCATATGTGTATCCTGCTTTAGTGTGGGCACCTCAGTGCTGAAACATGAAAGGAACCTGAGAAATTTGTTCTGTGTACAAGGCTTTCTTAGGAGGAAAGATCACTAGTACGTTTGCTATGTAGTAATTTTTTCTTAATTGACATCAGTAGAAAAAAGAGCCACCCCTTCCCCCCAAGCAAGGATAATGTATTGTTGTCAAGTCAGTTATGACTCATGGAGACTCTTTGTGTGCAGAGTAGAACCGATGCATAGGGTCCTGGAGGTGTGAACCAGGTGTGAACCCTTCAGAAGTTGATTACGTTTATAGTAGAAATGTTGGGAGATTCAAGAAAGAGAAAACCCATATCCTGCAGTGGTGGATTTTGGGGGTGTTTTTCCTGCCAGTCCTTACTTGGTGCTCGGTGACATATTCTCAGCATGATTTGGATCTCTCTAGTCAGCACAGAAAAACTAACATCAGGATTAGAGGAAGACTTTATTAACAAATTTACTACTACAATATGCAGATGATACAGCCTTGCTTGCTGAAAGTGAAAAGGACTTAAAACATTTACTGATGAAGATCAAAGAGCACAGCCTTCTGTATGGATTACATCTCAATGTAAAGAAAACAAAAATCCTCACCACGGGATCAGTAAACAACAT
>NW_006408543.1:10469896-10476505 GCF_000296735.1 Chrysochloris asiatica
GGCAGTGTTTCGTTCTGCTGTACATAGGTCGCTATGAGTCAGTACCGACTCGATGGCACCTGACAACAACAAGTCAGCACTGACACTGGCACAGTGGAGGTGATATTTAGAGAAGGAACAGTCATTCCTAATGTTTTAGGCTGTAAGTTGTATTTTTTATTGATGGAGTTGAACTTTCTATGAAGCTGTAACTGTTTGCTTTTAAATGAATATATATGAGACATTGTTTTTGTTTTGTTTTTTTTAAAAAAAAGGTGCCTGGATTAAATCTGATTTCTTTTTCTGACGGTTTCCTTTCAGTCCTTGGGTAAAGCCTGTGGCTCTGTCTTCAAGTCGATTAGAATTTGACCACTCTCCCCTACACCACTGCTGGCCTCACTGAAGCAAACACTCCCTTTCTTCCACCCTTGCCTCTTTGTACTTGTTCTCCTGACTGATCAGACCTGTTTCTCCACAGCTGTAAACTTTCTAACACTTTCTGTATCACTCAGAATACACACTAAATTCTTTAGTTCCTACTTCACTACATACTGTGAGTGAATTTTTTATTTCCTCTCTCCCTCCATTCTCCTCCTGGAAAAGAGCCCAGTGAGTACACTACACCCTCCGGCCACTGTGTGCGCACGCTCCTCGGACTAGAATCTTGTCTTCAGGCAGCCATGGACTGGGCTCCCTCCTCCTTCAGGCTGACCCAGTCCTTGTGATCCTGTCAGAAAAGGTTTCTGTCACCTCCTCTACCCTCGCTCCTCATAGTCATATGACTCCCTTGTCCTGGTTGATATTTCTCCCTACTCCTTATTATTTTCTGATCCTCGTTTGATGTCCCTCCTAAACTCCGTGAGAGGAAGGACGTATCTGTCTTCATCGCTGAGACTTTAGTGTCTAAAACAATTCCTGGTGGGTGGTGGGGGTGAATGCTGTCCAAGTCATAACAACCCTGTATAGGTTTCCAAGGAGTAGCTGGTGTGTTTAAACCACCGACCTTGTGGTTACCAGTCCAGTGCTTATTTTGCCGCACCATATAGAGCTGAGTAAATGTTGGTTGCGTAGACAATGAACAGAATTTCTTATGCCCAATTCCTTAGTAAGGAGACCTGCGTTGAGCACACAGTGTTGGGAGTTCTCCTAGAAGTTTTAGCATGTGGACAGGCAATACTGCCACATGGTTCAACAGTCAGGGCATGACTCTTCCCTTCTCAGAAATCTCCAGTGTTCCCTTTCTGATGTGCATTTCCAGAAAGTCTCTGGTTACACACTCAAAATCACACATCTGTCCCTCTTGTCACCATCTGCACTGGTTTATGTTAGTGTTGTATTTTATAAAATACCTTTTGGGGGATTGTTGGTCTGTGCTCAGAGAACTTCCTTACTTTTTCATGGCTGTACAGTAATACATTGTATGATCGATCATACCATTTATTAAGCTGTCCCCTTTTGGTGGGCATTTATGCTCCTTCTTTAGTTATTACAATGTTGCAGTAAGCAATCTCATACACAAATCATTTTGTCTCATTACTGTATCTGAAAGATAAATTCTACCAGTAGGATTCCTGGGTCCAAGGACCTGTGCACTTGATGCTTGGATTGACATAGTCCCATTGCCTCTACGTAGTATTGGCTCTACCAGTGTACATTTCCAACACATTGGAGCCTCTCCAGTTTGACAGATAAAAACTGGTGTAACACTGTAGCTATATGTCACTTACCCACCATTTCTTATATTCAAGAACATTTATGTTTTCTCTACTGCCCCTTGTCAATTCATGGCCTGTGCCCATCTTTCTGTTAGGATTTTGGGCTTTTATTGACTTTTTAGACCTTCTCTTTTATGGAAATTAGCTTGCTCTCTGATCTGAGTTACAGATTAGCTGTTCTAGTTTGCCAGTTTTTTTCCTGATTAATTTCATCTTTAAATGAAAATTACTATGGATTTGAAGGCATACTTAACTTTCCTAACTTAATTTTTAAGTCTCTCCCACCCTCCATAATTTCTTCTTATAAGGATTTTTAATTTTTACTTATGATAGCTCTTTTATCCCTCTGAGCTATATTTTGGAATGAGATGTGAGATGGAATTTCAATCCCATTTTTTTGAGAATAGTTATAGTATTCCGTCATCTTGTCTGTCTTGTATGGAAAAATAATTTTCAGCAGTTTTCTGCTGAATCCCAAGTGATATAGACCAGTGGGCATGTCCTGTATACTTTTCAGTTTAAAATCTGGTTATTTGTCTTAACAAGGGTAACTGGAAAATAGTGATTAAAATATAATTGATAGATGAGCATATTTATAAACAAATTTTTAAATATTTTTCAGTTGGCCAATAAAGATTAATAAGGTAAGTAATAATAGGAACATGGTTAATGAATTATATAAAACTAAAGAAATAAGTTTTAATAGAATATGTTATTGTTGTTGTTATTGTTAAGTGCTGTTGAGTTAGTTCTTATTCACAGGGTTCCCAAGGAGCAGTTTATGAGTTTGAACCACTGACTTTGTGGCTCAAACGTACCTTGCAGTCCAGTGCTTAATCCCCCAGTACCACACCAGTACTCCAGTAAGGTTGACACTGAATGGTTTAAAATCAGGAAAGGGGCGTGCCAGGCTTGTATTCTTTCACCATACTTATTCAATCTGTATGCTGAGCAAAATAATCCAAGAAGCTGGATTATATGAAGAAGAACGTGCATCAGGATTGGAGGAAGGCTCATTAACAACCTGTGATATGCAGATGCCACAATCTTGCTGAAAGTGAAGAGGACTTGAAGCACTGACTGATGAAGATCAATGGATTGCACCTGAGTGTAAGAAAATGAAAATTCTTACAACTGGACCAATAAATAACATGATCAATGGAGAAAAAAAACTGAAGTTAAAAATTTCAATTTACTTGGATTTACAGTCCACACTCATAGACACAGCAGTCAGCAAATGTAAAAATGTTACTGCATTAGGCAAATCTGCAACTAACCTCTTTGAAGTGTGAAAGAGCAAAGATGTGAGGAGTAACGTGTGCCTGACCCATGTTAGGGTCTTTTCAGTCGCCTCATATGCATGTGAAAGCTAGACAGTAAATATGGTAGACTATAGAAGAATCGATGTATTTGAATTACGGTGCTGCAGAAGAATATCGAAATATTGTTGCCAGGGACTGCCAAAAGAACAAACACGTGTGTCTCAGAAGAGGTGCAGCCAGAAGAATGTGCCTAGAAAGCAAGAATAGTGGGACTGTGTCTCACATACTTTGGACATGTTATCAGGAAGGGCCAGTCCCGGAGAAGGACATCAGGCTTGCTAAAGTGGAGGATCAGCAAAAAAGAGGACGGTCCTCATGAGGATTGAGACAGTTGCCCCAACAGTAGGTTCAAGCAGAGCCCATGAGGATGGCGCAGGACCGGGCACCTGACAACGAAGGAATAAAGGGTGTTTCCTCTCTCATTTGTATGAGTCTTCTTTGGGGTCTGAGTCCTAGCTCTTCTGATTAACGCCTTGCAAAGCCAAGTTAATAATTACAGCAAAACCCCAGTATCCTGGCGTCACTTCCAGCTCTTAGCAACCCTATATGACAGAGCAGAACTGTCCCAGAGGGTTTCCGTGGCTATAAATCGTTAGAGGGGCAGACTGCCACATCTTTCTTCCTCAGAGCAGCTAGAGGGTTGCAGCTAGCAGCTTGAGTGTTTTAACCACTGTGCTACTAGGACTCCTTAGTATTTAAAAGCTACTGGAGTCCTGGCGTGGCGCTGTGGGTTAATGCGCCAGACTGCAAAGTCATTTGAACTGCAAGATCGGTGGTTCAGGCTTACCATCTGCTCCTCAGAAACCCTAGACAGGGTTGCTATGGGTCGGAACCGACTCGATGGCACTTGACAACAACAACTGCTGTCTAGTTTATTCCTATGCATAGCAACCCTATATAGGGTTTCCAAGACTTTACATCTGTAGGGAGCAGACAGCCTCATCTTTCTCCCACCTTAGTAATTAATAAGGCTAAAATGAGACTTGATTTTCAGGTAGCTGTATCTCTCCCCTTTATGGGCCGTTGTCTTGCCCAAAGTTGTGGATGTTTTGGCTATAGGGATAGAGACTGTTTGGGATCTCTTGCCTCAGAATCTATGTAGCCCTTCTCTGCCTTTACCTGTCCCCTTTTCTGTTTCTGAGCTACTTCATCTGGCCTGACCGTATTGTCCCTTAGTTCTGTTCACTTCTGATTGCAGCTGCTATTTTTACCGTGTGGCCAACTTTCCTGAGTTGTGTAATGTTCTATTAGAAATAAGCAAGGTACCCCCCAAAGCAGCCTCTGTAGAAGGCTCTAGTAGCACTCGCCTGAAAAGACTGGCTCCTGTCCAAGAGCACATGCTTGTTGTCCTCGCACACTTGTTTTTGTCTGTCTGAATTCTCTTGAAAGTGCCTTCCAGTCCTTTCCGCTTGTATATCCTAACTAAACCCTTGGTCATTGAGTCAATTCTGACTCATAGCGACACAGTAGAATCGCCCCATCGGGTTTCCAAGGCTGTGATCTGTATGGAAGCAGACTGCCATATTGTTTTCCCTTGGAGCCGCTTGTGGGTTTGAACCACTGGTCTTTTGCTTAACTGCCTAATGCTTAACCCATGATGCCACCAGGGTTCCTTGTATAGCAACATGATGTTGTTGTTAAGTGCTGTCAAGTCGGTTCTGATTCATAGTGACCCTGTATAGGGGTTCTAAAAGTGGCTGGTGAACCACCGCTTTTGGACTGTAATTTGGTGAACAACCTTACATTTAGTAGTCCAATGCGTATCCTGTAGTACCACATTGGGGCTCCTTTATATCAATACAGTAACCATTTATTGACAACCTACTTAATGCTAGGTATTGAACTATGTGCTTTCACATACATTGTCCAATCCTCCCAAACACTATTGTTGTTGTTGTGTTAAGTGCCCTCAAGTTGATTCCAAATCACAGTGACCCGTATAGGGCTTCCGAGGAGCAGCTGGTGGGTTTGAACCACTAGTGTTACGGTTTGCAGTCCAGTGCTTATCCTACAGCACCACACCAGGACTTCTAAGAGGTAGTTGTTGTTGTTAAGTGCCATCAAGTCAGTTCCGACTCATAGCGACCCTGTACAGGGTTTCTGAGGAACAACTGGTGAGTTTGAACCACCAGCCTTGGCCTTCAGACTAACCTCATGTTGAGTGATCATCCTACAGTGCCACACCAGGACTTCCAAGAGGTGGTGGTTCCCCTTTACAGATGAAGAAGCGAAGGCTGTGAGGAATGAAGTAACTTGCCAGCAAGGCTGCACAGCCAGGGAATGGCAACGTGAGATTTCAGCAAGGTGTGTCGGGCTCCATGCCTACGTTCTTGCTAGTTCACCACACTGAATTACATATAAATCTATGTTGCCAAAGATAAATGTGACCATGTGGCTGTCCTTTGGTCATCTGACAATTGGTTGACATATCCATGTACCTAGATTCTCCCTGGTGTGGCGCTGTAAGGTAAGTGCTGGACTACAAGGTTGGCGGTTCAAACTCACCAGCCACTCCTTGGAATCCCTGTACAGGGTTGATATGAGTTGGAACTAACTTGATGGCATTGAACCACAGCGACAAGAAGTTCTTCCATCATATACTTAACCCATCCTGTAAATCAGCATGTGTTTAGCTTTTTAATTTTTTTTTTTTTTTTTTTTAATATAGCCAATACTGCCCCTTTTCGTTTTCTTAGTGTTCGTGTCCTGACCATGTATCAGTCACAGACAAAGGTAAAAGAGGCCTCTGAGGGCCTGGAGGAAGGTAGAATCTCCAGTGAGTAGTATTCAATCTGTCTAGATGGGGCTGATGCAATGAAATACAGTTGGGTCTCTTGTAATACAATAGTGAATAATTGTTATCAGGACTGATTGTGAGGGTCGGAAATGTAAAGGTAGATGTTTTATAGCAAGGAGGGGAGTGATTCCAGTCTAGGAGCGGAGGTCCCTAGGACCATCAAGGGAGAAGAGCAGAGAGCGGGACCCTACCCAGAGAAGCAGTGATGCCTGAAATGGAGCCAGAGATGATGACGTGGAGCGATAGAGCAGCTGGAGACTTTAGATCCAGAGAGGGAGAGCGACTGTGTGCTGAAGACCTGGGGGGTACGGGGGAAGGATTGCATGGAGGGGATTGTAACCATGGCAATGAGACAATATACGATAGAATGAATGTAAAACTAATGTTCTCCCATGTAAACTATCACATAATTCACAATAAAACATTAAAAAAATAAAAAAAAAGAGGCCTCTGAGATCACAGTCTAACCTGTGTCTTCGCTTAATGAACCATCATCACATTGCTTACCTCTGCCTCTCACTTCTGTTGTCTCAGAAATGAACTTGTGCTTTTAGGTGTAAATTGGTGGTACTACACAGTACTGACCTCTGAACTTACATTATTATTACTTTTTACAACTCTTACAAATTATGCTATATTGAATTTCGTAAGTCAGAAGAGGCAAGTTTGCTGACTTAACTTTGGGCAGCTGTGTTGGGAGAGTGAAATGAACAAGCCTCAGCAGATTGCACATTACTGTGACCCGGTGTGGGGGACAGTGGTCATCTTTGCTGGGGAGGGCACATTACTGTGACCC
>NW_006408543.1:10476805-10526444 GCF_000296735.1 Chrysochloris asiatica
TGGGGAGGGCACATTACTGTGACCCGGTGTGGGGGACAGTGGTCATCTTTGCTGGGGAGGGAGGAGCTTTTCTGTCACTGGAGCTGCCTGTGCTTCCTCTTAGATCTTTGAACTCCTCCCCCTTTCTCACTTTCCCTCCCCCCACACATAACACCATGGAAAAATGGCGTTGAAAGATAATGGAATTGTTCCATGAGCTTTTTGAAGCCTGTTGTACACACTTTTGGACAGGCAACTAAATAGAAAAATGAATTTTTAGTGCTTTATGAGGACCAAGTCCTTATTTCCCTGCTACCATGCTGGACTTCTTGTTCCGAAAGCATTTATTGTATGTAAATAGATGCTGTTTTGATAGTGATAATAGCTAATATTCAAATAGTCCTTTAGGTTTACTTAGAAGTTCATAAATAGTGTGTCAGGCAGGACCTGCATTATTTGCCCATTTTCCCCTTTTTATAGACAAGATAAGAGGAAAGGAGCCCTAGCGGTGTTCTGGGTTAGGCGTTGCGCTTCGGGGGAAAGATGAGGCTGTCTGCTCTCATAAAGATTTATAGTCTCAGAAACCTGAAGAATCAGTTGTGCTGTGTTCTTTAGGGTCACTATGAGTCACAACTGACTCAACAGCACTGATTTTTGTTTTGTTTTGCTGTTGCTGTTATGTGGTATTGAGTTGGTTGTGACTCATAGTGACCTGTGTAGGGTTTCCAAGGAGCAGCTGGTGGGTTTGAACTACTTACCTTGTCGTTCACAGCCCCGTGCTAATCCTACAGCGCCACACCAGAAGTTCTTGCTTTGTTTTGGAGATAGGAAAAAGCATGTAATTTGTCTACACTTACAGGACTAGGGGTGGCACCAGATTCCACACAAGCTATCTAGCTTTGTTGCCTTTGCTCCTAACTGTTCCTCAAAGTGTATTTTTCTCCCAGAGTTTTCTCTGTAATGGGTTCCATTATGCTGTTGAAATGGTAAACTGTTAATTCTTTTGTTTTTCCTGGTTAGAGGCTCTGAGTTCACCCACAGAAGTTCAGGCCCTGCTACATTGTGAATTGCTTCAGTAGTTGGTCGTGGAGACTGGGGAATGAGGTGTATTGTGCAGTGAAGGCCCATGGCCTTTGGACTGGTTGGACCTGCTTGAAAGCTGCCCTTTCTCAAGCCTGTGGGTAGACCATGAGGAACCCTGGCTGACTGAGTCCTCCTTTAGCTTCCTCGCTGTCTGATCTTCATCTCTGGGACTGAAGGTGAGAAGTACTTAGACTTTTGGTGGACAATAGGACCATTTGGGGCCACTGCATTCCTGTGTTCCCTTCTGAAGGCAAAGTCCAGTTGCAGTACTCCACATCGGAGAAGAGGTGATGGCCACATACCTCTCTAAAGAAATCTTCTGGTTTGTAACCACAACTTCTGCTTATGGGACCTGTTGGAATCTCGAGTGGGGATTGTGGGGGGCCTTAGCCTTTGTCATAACCGGAAGTTCCACCAAGCTGAGCTGCTGTTCTCCCTGTTACCTGCCTTAGTTTTCCTGAGTTTTGCAGTTTCGCTTAAAGCCTGTTTCTGCCGCCCTTATTGTATTTACCTGTGAAACTTTGCATACTTCCAATAATTTTCCTGGACTGTAGGGGTGCATTCTGGCTGGCCATGAAGAGCTTTGGGAAGAGCCTTGGGAATAGTTGCTCAAGGCACAGCAGCTTGAAAACCCCAGATTACCAACAGGCAGTAATTCACGTCTCCCCATGGAATAGCTGTCTCCAGAGGAGACTGGCAGTGGCTGGCACATACTGTGAACTTGGCTACTTCTAAATGGATCTCGCTGAAGTAGCCTATGTTTAATGAGTTTTGCAGTCTTATGTATATCTTTATGTTGTTGTAAATGCAAGTAGACCCTTGAACACTAGGGATTAGAATTTTGAGGGCCCACTTATACATGGATATTTTTTCCTGCTACTATGGCGGTGAGCCCAGAGTCCTGGTGTGGCATGGTAGGGTAAGCACTGGACTGTTAATTGCAAAGTCAGCAGTTCAAATCCACCTTGGAAACCTAGGGTAGTTATGAGTCAGAACTGATTCAATGACACATCACAGGAACATTATGGTGACGAGCCGAAGTGTTTCGAGTGTGTACTCACCATGTCCGTGGGATCCATTCGTCTCTCCAGTCAGTGGGGTGGAAAGGTGAGGGGCAGAAGTTATTGGAGCGACAGGCTGCTCCTGTAGAGCTTGAAGCAGATCTACGTGCCACACTTGAGCTCACACCGCCTTAGCAAACGTACCTGTTGTTAGAGCTCCGCTCCAGCTCTGGTTTTCTCTCCTCCTCTGCTTCTGTTCATGTAAGACCTTTGTGTAGACAGCCATGGTGCCGAATTACTCACTCTGGGAAATGAGTGGCTTCTTAAGCACATATCTTTTGTGAATGGCTGTGTGTGTAAGTCTAAGTGGTTAGTTGCCAGTTGTTGGAGCAGGATGCCACTTGAGATATTGGTGCAGCGCTGAGCGGAGAGCGTGGCAATAGCAAATGTGTGTACTGTGCTGTTAATGGCCGACTTGTGGGTGAGTGCGGAGTTCAGTCTGCCAGGCTCTAGTCTCTGTGCACTTCAAGGGGAGTTGGCCTGCTAACCTACATTTAAAATACAGGACGGTGTCTCATTGAGACTGCAAATACAATGCCATCTCTATTAGCCTAATATAGATATATTTCAACTTTTTATTGTGACTTGAGTGCAGGTTTATAGAGCCGATCATCGGTTTTACATTCAGCAAACCATACCCTTCGCTTCATTACAGTGACTGCAGTTCCCCTCCATGTTGAGCCAACTGTTTTTATTTTAGGACTCAAGAGTTTAGCTTTAAAATGCAGAAATCTTACAGAACACTTACCAGATTCCACTTTGTGATGTGGTCAAGTCAAGCACTCGACTGCTAACTAAAGGGTCAGCAGTTCGAACCTACCAGCTGCTTTGTGGCAGAACGATGTGGCAGTCTGCTCCCATCAAACCTTGAAAACCCACGGGGCAGTTCTACTCGGTCTTACCAGGAGTCACTGTAAGTTGGAATCGATTAGACAACAGTGGATTTTGGTGGGTTTTATTTAGGATGACACTTACCAACAACAACAATTTAGAATTGAGTTTTCCTAGAATCGCTAGAAGGGCATGTTTTTGCTGTTAAGTGCTGTCGAGTCAGTTCCGACCCATAGCAACCCTGTATAGAGTTTCTGAGGAGCAGCTGCTAAGCATGAACCACCAACTTTGTGGTTCAAACCGACATTGCAGTCCAGTGTAATAACCCAGAGCGCCATACCAGGACTCCAGAAGAGCAAAAAATTGGTGATAAATTCTTACTTCAGTACTTGGAAGAATGATGAAAATTCATATTATAAGTCTACGGTAGAGACAAATCAGAAGGTACACTTGTGTAGATTGGGTTTCTCAAAAAGGAAAAGTTAGCTTTATCAGCCTCTGTAACAAATGAGCCCACAGCGAACTGCTTTTCAAGCTGCTGTGTGTGCTACTTAAAGAGGCTAACAACAGACCCTGCATGGCCTCTGACTCTGGCTGCTTTGAAGAATGTGCTTGTCCCTCTTATCATCTCATTTTACCATTCTAACAGTCTCAGCTGGTGTGACAGTGAGGGAGGGGTTAGTCTGTTGGAAAATGAACCTGTTGGCAAGTCTTCAACCCCCGGTGCTTTGATTGTATGGCTCACGGAACTTCCTTTCATGGATAGCGTCACTGTCATCCCAGCACATTGCTGTCTCTGACGCTGGACTAGGCTGGGACCTACTGTCAGGCGGCTAGCTTAGCGCTTTCAGCCATTTTGCTAGTCTCTGTGCACCCTCTGTGGAGGGTGGTGGGGATTTTTTTTGCCAGTGTTTCATTCTTTTTTCCATATTAAAATATTACATAAGTAACGTAAGATGACTGAAGAAAAGTTAGAAATTCAGACTCTTGTTGTTATGTGCCTTCAAGTTGGTTTTGATTCACAGCAACCACATGTAAGGTGTCCGAGGAGCAGCTGGCAGGTTTGAGTGGCCAACCTTTTTAATGTTATCTCCTTTATCAAGCGTTCCTGGGTGGCCTCAATGGCTCAGCTCTCAACTACTAGTCACAAAAACTGGCGGTTTGAACCCACCCAGGGGTGCCTTGGAAGGCAGGCCTGGCAGTAGTCACGGCTTAGAAACCCTATGGAGTTTAGTTCTGTTCTATATACATGAATTGCCACGAGTCAGAGTCAGCTCAGTAGTAAGCAATGGCTACCACCTTCCTTTGAATAATTGTTGTTGTCAGATGCCGTCGAATTGGTAGCGACTCCTAGCAGCTTTATGCATAACAGAATGAAACACTGCCTGATTGTGTTTCAGTCTCACAATCGTTGCTACACTTGAGTCCATTGCTGCTACTACTAGCCAGTCCATCTCATTGAGGATCTTCCTCTTTTTTGCTGACCCTCCACTTTACCAAGCATGATGTTCTTCTCCAAGGACTGGTCCCTCCTGATAATATATCGGAAGTATAAGAGAGAAAATCTAGCTCTCCTGGCTTCTAAGGAGCATTCTGGCTGTACTTCTCTCAACTCAGATTTGTTGGTCTTTCTGGCCATCCATGGCATTTTTAACATTCTTCAACACCGTGACTCAAATGCATGAATTCTCCAGTCTTCCTCACTCATTTTCCAACATTTACATGCATACGGGGTGATTGAAAATAACCATGATTTGGTATAGGCACGCCTTACTTTCCAAACTGACCTTGTGCAGCAGATTTGCCTAATGCACTACGTGTTTGATTTCTTGACTGATGATTCTATGAGTGTTGATGGTTGATCTGAGCAAAATGAAGTCTCTGACAGCTTCAGTCTTTTCTCCATTTATCATACTGTTCTTTATTAATCCAATGGTGAGGATTTGTGCGCTCTTTACGTTGACGTGCAGCCCATACCGAAGGCTGTGGTCTTTGATCTTCATCAGTATTTTAAGTCTTCTTCCCTTTCTGCAAGCAAGCTTGTATTTTCTGCATATCACAGGTTGTTAATGAGTCTTCCTTCAGTCGTGATGCCACATTTTTCTTCATATAATCCAGCCTCTTAGATTGTGTACAGCACACAGATTGAGTAAGTATGGTGAAAGAATACAACCCTAGAGCACAACCCTTCCTAATTTAAACCCTTCAGTGTTTCCTTGTCTGTCAAACGACTGCCTCTTGGCCTATGTACAGGTCTTCATAAGCACAATTAAGTGTTTCAGAATGCTTTTTATCCACAATATTTAATATTTTGGTGAAGTATGTCTTCAAACTTATTCTTTCCAGTTTTGTAAAGGAGGCTTCAAAGTTTTGTGGAAAAATTCCATTATCTTTCCATGGAATAGGGAATTTGTGAAAGCTCCCTCATAACACCTAAATCAGTGTATAAACGCAAAGAATTAGAGAACTTCCCTTACAAAAGTAGGGGTGATGGTGTCACGAACTTCCGTCCACCTGCTAGCTGTAGCACTCTCATTTCATCTCCTGTCCATCCTCACTAGGTTATTCTACAGCCAATCATATCTTGTCTCTGCTTTTCTGTTTTGTCTAATATACATAGACTGTTTCGGTAATAAGAGCGCATTATCACACGTTTCAGAATATGAACATTTGAACTCTATTTAGTTTCATAAATTGAAAATTTAGACATAATCTTTACAGTAGGTTTCTTAATTCAGATATGTCTCTTAATCTTTTAACCTGTGTTTTAGGGGAGAAAAGAGACCCCATCTTTAAAGATAGAACTAGTATACAGACTCTTTATTAAGGCTTAAACAAAAGCAAACACAAGACAAAGACCAGCACAGATCACCCGGGTGAGGGAAATCCTAGATGCCCTGATGACTTTCCAGAGTTCATCTGCATGTGGTGACCTTGTATAAGGCACAAGGATCAAAGCAATCTTGGGGTGTGACATCACAACTAGGCAACATTTATGATGTTCCAGGAATGTTCCTTTTTAGGAAAGTGACCCAAAACCCACTTTTAAATAGACTGGTTCTAACTCTGGCAGTTCAGCTGTCAGAGGAGGTACATGAGATACTCAAGAAAAATTGGTATCGGAACACTCCAGCCTAGGCACAAGAGGAAATGAAGTACGGTGCTATAGAATAAATATCAGACCCAAAGGGTGGTTTGAACTGAAAGACTGGCGTTCAAACCCACCAGCTGCTCCTCAGAAACCCTATACAGGGTTGATATGAGTCGGAACCACCTCCACAGCACTTAACAACAGCAACAAGAAGCTAGAGTCATTCACAGCAAAAAGCCTTCAGATTTCATGCTGTACAATAGCCGAAACCACTGCAGATCCATGAAAGTTGGGGGGAGAAAATGTACCAGAAGTTTCCCTGAGCCATTTACCTGGTTTCCCACATTGGGGATAATTGCAGGCTATTGACATTGGTGCTGTCCACAGAGTTGAGTCCCACCAGCTTCACATGCATTCACATGTGTGTGTGTAGTTCTGTGTAGTGTTACCACATGTAAACTCATGTAACTACTACCTCGAATGTGTGGCTTACAGTTGGCTTATTCAGATCCATTTCCACACAGTGACTTCACATTGAATTGAATCTACAGACATCTTAAGTCTTTTTTTTTTTTTAATTAGATGTAGTTTTACACTGACAGAAAAGTTTCAGTAATAATACAAAGAACTCCCATGTACCCATTGCCGAAATTGAATTATTAAAATTGCCCCGTATGCTTTCTCATTTCTGTGCTTGCATATTCTCACTTTCTCTCTCCACACACAAATGATTACACAACATTTAAGAGTAGTTTACAGACATCATGCGCATGTATTAAAAAACCTCAAGTTTCTATTTCCCAAGAGCAAGGAGGTCCAGACCCCAGACCAAGGGCTGGAAAGCAGTCCTTGGCAGGCCAAAGCCCCAACACTAAGTTAAAGTTCGTCCCCGCCCCCCACACACACACACACAAAACTGGATCCAAGTCTGAAGACAGGGCCCTAGTGGCCTAGTGGGAGACCTCTGCGTCCCTGGGAAGAGAACCCTTGGTCACTTTGTGCCCTAGTTTGGTTGTCTGAGATGTGGTCAGGAGTAAGCATCTCAGAAAGCACTACGTCAGTCTCTCCTGATTTTCAAAATGGTGTCATGGAGTCCAATGGGGCAGCTCCGGTCATTTTTGATGTCTCAGTTCAAGCTGTCAGTGACTCAGCAGGTTGGCTGTTGTTGTTGTTAAAAGAAACTGGACTCTACCAATGTATGGAGTCCAGTTAATATCTGCTAGTTAATCAGCATGACCCCTAGCAATAGGGACTCAGTGAGGGTCAGATGGATGAATGTCACTGCACTTGAGCCAGCAAAGAAGTGTCATTGTGCTGGGCTGTCCATGGGGAGCAGAGCTTGAGTGGCTATTTGGGCTGGGAAGGTTCTCTTAAGTGAAGAAAAGACTGCAAGTTTGGGTAGTGTGTGAGACGTAACCATCCTGTTCATTTCCATCATCCTTTGTTTTTAAACTTTATATAAATAGAGTCAGTACGTTTATGTATATTTGACTCTGTTGGCTTTGTGATTTGCCTGTGTAGTATCCTGGGTTTGTTGTTGTTAGGTGTTGATGAGTCAATTCCAACTCAATAGCGACCTTCTGCACAACAGAACAGAACACTGCCTGGTCCTGTGTCATCTTCACAGTTGGTGTTAAGCTTGAACCCAGTACTGCTACCACCAGGCTAATCATCTTGTTGGGGTCTTCCTCTTTTTCACTGACTCTCCACTTTACCTAGCATAATGTCCTTCTTCTCCAGGGACAGGTCCCTCCTGATACTACGTCCAAAGTATGAGAGATGAAGTTTCACCATCCTGGCTTCTAAGAAGCATTCTCGTTGCACTTCTTCCAACACAGAGTTGTTTGTTCTTCTGGCAGTCCAGGGTACTTTAGTATTCTCCTCCAACACCATAACTCAAATGCATCCATTCTTCTCTGGTCTTTCTTATTCACTGTCCAACTTTCACATGCATATGAAGCTTTTAAAAATACCATGATTTGGGTCAGGTGCCCCTTCAAACTGACATCTTTCTCTTGAACACTTTAAGTCTTGTGTAGCAGATTTACCTAATGCTTCCATGGATGTTGATAGTTGATAAAAGCAAAATAAAGTGCACTATTAATTTAGCTTACTGTAGAAGGACTTTGGAGTGGTCCAATATTTGACTATTAGAAATTGTTTATACACTTTAAACATATACTCTCTAAGGGCAAATCCCTAGGCTCAGACTTCGTGTTAAAAGGAACGGTGACCCTGAGACATGTTACCACCCTACCCCCCACAAGATGTGGTGCCAAGCATCGAGGCTTGCTTCTCCACATTCCTGCCTGGGCCAGGCTTCTTGGGTCCACTTGAAACTGACTGCCCTCTGGTGTATTCCAAGTGTCTATAAAGGTGTCTTGTTTGTTTAAATAATGGAAAAAAAAAACCCCATTAAAAATGCTTAAGTGGCTGCTAGCTACCAGGCCTCTAGGACAGGCATGCCCTTAGACAAAGCTCCGTTAGTGGGAGGAGTAACCCGCGTAAGTCATGAACATGCTCTGCTCTTTGGATGAAGGAGAGCTCTCTGGTGCCTGGCAAAATTAGAAAATTACAGAGACCAAATTCCTGTTTTGTACTAAATCTCTCTTCATTCATCTGCGGGTTAATATTTCACCCCCTCTCTAGGTCTCTCGCTTCCTTTTTGAACACATAGTCATCTCCTGGCTCCAAAATGCTGTCATTTGATGTAAAATGATTAGCACCTGCCTTTTGAAACTTTGTATGTTACAGTCATTAGGAAGATTGGGTGATTGGAAAGAAAGGGACCAGTGTGGTTAAAAGTGCAGTGTTGGGCACCACCTCCCTGGGCCTCAGTTCCTCTGTAGAATGGGGCAGTGGTTGGAAGATGGCAGGTTTTGGCTGACTGGGATTGAAGGCTTGGGGCGATTCTTGGCCAGAATGGGAGCTTTTCTGCAGAGTTGAAAAATTAAAAATTCAACCCTGTGCTCCGCTAAATAGAATCATCTTATGGATCATCTGAAAGTCAGGAAAACAAAGGCAGAGTAGTTAGCATCGGGAGTCCCTGCTCGCAGCTGTCTGATGGCTCTGTCTTACCAGCGTTTTTCTCTACACTTGCCTACAAGGAAAGAGCATAGAATTCACCCACGCCCCTACCTCCAGGCAGGCGGAATGTAAATATTTTATTTTTTTTTTCTTTAGGAATTGGAAATGACTTCTCTTTCTGCAGAAATGAAAGTATCTTGCCGTTTTCTTCCCTTTGCAATGTTGATAATTCTCACAAGACCAGAAACGCATATTTTATGCATATTTAATAAGGTTTAATAAAAAAATAGATCATTTGAATATGTCAGCATTTTAATGTGATGAGATCTGCTGTTAGAATGTGTGCAAATTGAATTTGTCTAATGTTTATTCATAGTGTTTCTTTAAAAAAGAAGTCAGACTTTGATTAGTGTAAGCCAAGCACAGCGACCACCAGGTGTTGGTGACTCTTACGGTGGGAAGACACTTAATCGGAGCCAGGAGTGGAACTGAAGAACACAGAGAGATGAGGAAGATGGGCGGTGTAGCTGCTAGTAAGGTCCTGGTGGCTCTGCGGGCAGAGAGGCAGATTCTACCTAGCTGATGGTTTGTGACAGGCCATCAAAGCCGCGCTCACGTGATGACAGCAGAAGCCTGTTGTTTCAACAGATGCTTGACTGGTGGCTTTGAGCCCACAGAGAAGACGCTGGCAAGGTCCTCACCTGGCGGGGGAGGCGGAGGGGGAAGGCCCGAGGCCCGAGGCCCTCTCAGGGAGGTACTCACTTCCCTGCTCATTGCTTTGGTGTAGCGTAAGCAATTCCAAGGAGAGTGTTCTGTGACGTTTTCACCTCACACATGTTTGTACTTTGTGACCGTGCACCTCCGTCAGTTTGCTGACAGGCTGGTGGCTTGCTTGTGGCTCTGCCCCCTCTACCTCTCTGTGGTTTTGCCACTGCTGGGCATATGAGAGAGGCTCAGGAATTGGAATGGTCAGAGCCCATCAGAGAGTGTTGGCAGACAACACACCTAGGGTATGTTTTCAGTAAAGTGGTCTGCTGTGCCATGTGGGACTGTGAGTACGAGTGAAGGAACGAGAAACCAAAAAAGGGAGCTCACTGCTGTGCTGTGCGGAAAGACATCGCTGGGGTCTCTCTCTCTCTCACACATGCACATGCAAACATCGTCTTCCTTTAGGAAATTTAGGACAGAAAGGAATAGCCTTGTTTCTTACTTATATTTCTCTGAAAGTATAATGATGAGTGTTTTCAAAGCCTGTAATGTAAGACAAACAGCATGTGAAACAGCATGTTCATCAGAAGGGCATATAAGAAAGAAGGGATCGGCCTTTCCTCAGGTGCCTTTTGAGTGTTGGGGACTTTGTGTAGAGGAAAACAGCACTGTGAGGAAACAGCAATAAGCTCGTGGATGTGGAATCTGGGCCAGACTGAGTCAAGCTGTGCTGTGCGGTTCCCACTTCAGCAGGCATGGGAACGTAGAGTCACACGGTGACAGAATTTTAGAAGAAGGTGCCACCTCCGACGTGATGACACCCTGTCAACTCCCCACCCCCGCAGTCTGGTGCAGTAGAAGGAGCCCAGGGCCTGGATGGAGCTGGCTCTCAGTGTAGTAGCTCTTAGTGCACGAGTGTGTCATGGGGTCAGCAGAATTGATGTGGGAAGGTGCTTTGTAAACTGTAAAGCGAAGCGCCCGTATTTACTAATAGAACTTGTTTGGGGCATCCGAGAAGGCAATGACTTGTTAGTGAGGATTTGGGCCAACGCACCCTTTGCCTACGAGTCAATTCTGACTGAAGGGACAGAGTAGAACTGCCTCACAAGGTTTCTATGGCTGTGGATCTTTACGATGCGGACTGCTGCCTCATCTTTTTCCTCAGAGTACCTGGTAGGTCTGACCCACCAGCCCTTTCCCTTGGCAGCCAAGTGCTACGGTGCCACCTGGGCTCCTTTTGTTCAGCACAAGGTTGATACATTTGCTTAGGTATCTTCTGGTTCTTGGCACTTGACTTTTCTTTCCAGCCATCTTTGGAATTGCTTCCTTTTCCTGTAGCTGGTATTTCCGGCCCTGCCCTCTGGTAGGTGGTGGAGAGAGAATGGTAAAGCACTGAGCTGTCCAGTTGGTTGACAGTTTTTCCCTAGTGGCATTAATCACCTCAGGCCTAACTGACATCTCACCTGGTGGCTTTTGTTATTGTTGTTAATAAGTGCTAGGTTCTTTAAAAACCAGCCATGTCAATACGGCACTGCTATAACTAGCATGGTGGCTCCCTATGATAAAAAAATGGATTGTGAACCACAAGGTTGCCAGTTTGAGCCTACCAGCTGCTCCGCAGGAGAAAGATGAGGGTTTCTGCTCCCACAAAAGGTTTAAGTCTCAGAAACCCCACATAGGGTTACTGCGAGTTGAGACGGATTCCATGGTACTTAATCGAACTAAAGACCCTAAGAAAGTTCGGTGTGGGGTGTGTCACAGTTGAGACTGGTTTTGTTTTTACTTCTGGGGCAGGTGGGCTGGACTGTCAAGCTGCCAACTGCACCAAGTCTTACTGGAGTTTTAAAATGTTCACTTGAACATGAAGTATTGGCAGCAAAGAGTTTGCGCATCCGTTTTGGTATTTGTGTCATTGAAAACAACAACAACCATTGAGTCCGTTTTGATTCCTAGCAACCCTATAGGACAGAACAGGACGGCTCCTTAGGGTTTCTGAGACTGTAAATCTCCACAGGAGCAGAAAGCCTCATCTTTCTTCGTGGTGTGTTTGAACCGCCCACCTTCCCACCTTGTGTGGAGAGCAAGCAGCCCAGGTCTAACCCACTGTCATCCCAGTTTTTGCCTATTCTGTTGAAGACACTCTGGTTCAGCAATGCATTGAGCCTTGTTAAAGATCTCTCTGGTCTGAGTGTTCAGAGTCTTATGGCCACCTTGCCCATGATGAGGAAGTATCAGTATTTCAGCAGGATGACCAACCTACATGCAGGGATCCCTTTGTCACTTTTTGTCTCTTAGTTTGTTCATCTGAGATGCAACCAAGAGTGAGGGTCACAGAAAGCACTATGTCAGTCTCCTGATTTTCAAGATGGCTTCATGTCACTGGGGCAGCTCCAACCGTATCTGATGACTTGGTACAAGCTGTCAGTGATTCAGCAGCCTGACTGTTCTTGTTTCCAAAAGGAGCTGGCACAAACATACCCATGAATGTGGTGAAAAATACAGGGGTCAAAGTTCTGAAAACTTCTTAGGCATTACTAAACACCTTGGGGGAGTGAGTTGTTGGGCCTGGGGGCTCAGGACCATAGTCTCAGGGTGTGCCGTATTCAGATGGCATAACAAAGTCCACAAGGGCAATGTTCTACATCCTACTTTTCTCAGTAGCAACTGGGATCTTAAAAGCTCATCAGCAACCATCTAAGGTCCAACTCTTGGCTTCGCCCTGTCCGGAGACAAGAAGAGTGATGAAATTGAAGATGCAGGAACCAGTTAGTCCTGTGGACAAATGGACCATGTGAACATCAGTGTCCACGACCCTGAGACGAGAAGAACTAGATGGTGACCACCTACCATTACCAGTTAACTCTGAAAGGGATCTCCTTAGATAGAGTGGGAGAAAATGTGGAAGAAAACTCAAAATCATTCCAAAGAGAAGCCTAAGCCCAGGCTTATTGACTACAGACTGGTGGCATCTCCAGACTACGGCCTGTAGTCATCCTTCGGGCCTAGAACTGAACTCAGCTCTTTGGCTCAAGTTCCAGCCAAGCACTAGATAGTGCTTGTGGGGGTTGGGAGGGTGTGGGGGAGAGAATCAAAACACTGGTGAGGTGCCACACACACCATAGAATGGTCAACCATTGGAAATCAAAAGGGCAGGATTTCCCGAAGGATAAAATTCAGAAAGGTGGGGAACAGAGAAGGACTAGAAACAAGAAATGGAGGGAGACAATGCTGTGACATGGAAGGCATTGCAGTCCTTGAGGGGAAACACAGTACATGGCTGGATGAACTCAACTCACAATAAAAAGTTAAAAAAATTTAAAAAGGCAGCTGGACTTGGCCAGTGTATGTAGCCCACTTAACATCTGCTAGTTAATCAGCGTGGCACTTAGTGATAGTGACTCAGAGTCAGGTGGAAGAATATCACCAAAGTTGAGACAGGGAAGAAATGGCATTTAGGGATAGGAAGGTGTTCTAAATAGATGAAAAAAGACTGAAAGGGTGAGAAGGTGGATATGAACATGTGCCTTGGGTCATGTGTGAGGGGAGCGTGGCCATCAGGCTGGGGAAACCGTGCTCTGGAGCTCAACCACTAGGAAGGGCAGAGCCACTGGGGTTCAAGAGTGGGAGCAGATTTGTGGCATCCTAGAATGAGTCTGTTACGGTGTGTTCCTGGTCTCATTGGGCAGTGGCGTTGGGAAGAGGGGCCAGATTTGGGTTCCAATGCTGCCATCTGTTCTGGGAGCAGGTGTTGCTGGTGGGCCAACAGCTCGGGAAGGAAGGATAGTGGAGGCATTCATGGGTGTGAACAGCATCTGGGAGGTTTGGGAGGGGGGACTGGGCTAGGCGAGCTTCCGGGCTGCACTGGGCGTTTGGCAGCTGTTCCTGTACCCGTTAAAGGACTTTTTACTCGGTTCTTGCCGAGGCTGTGGGACTGGCTTCTTTCTCCGCCGACTGTCTCTGGAGTGATTCTCAGACAGGGTTGGGAGGGAGGCTGTAAATTTAAAGGAAATCAAGTCTCAACTACACTGCTTCATCATGTCTGAAACCATGACCTCTGATAGACTTTCCGAGATATTTTTCATATCACATCCGACGCTTCTGAGCACTCAGGGGTATCAAGTGATAGGTTCCCACGAGAAAGGCTCTGGCACACGCTCACACGCCTTTCTGTCGGCTGGTCCCTGCCACTTCTCAGCTGTGACAGAGCCAGCTGCTGCCCGCATGTGTGCCGGCCTGCTTAGCCCCCCTTTGTTGGGTTAGACTCTCCCCAACGCAAGTTCTTCACCCTCATTTCTGTTGGAACAGCAGTGTTCCTGGGAAGAGGGTTGGAGGAATCAAGTGAAGGGTCACTACAGAAATGCCTCATGTGGCCACTGTTTCAAGTCGGTTCCCATTCATACTAACCCTGTACAACATAGTAGAACTCCATGGGTTTCTAAGGCTGTAAATCTTTCTCCTGTAGAGCAGCTGGTGGGTTTAAACCACCAGCCGTGCAGTTAACAGCTGAAATGCTTAACCCACTATGCCACCAGGACTCCTACAGTTGCCCTAGTGCCTGGCTATACCAGCTGAGCAGACTTGGTGGTCCTTTAGTAGTCTTGTTCCTGAAGAGAATTCCAAGAATCTTAAAGTTTAAAGGTCCAAAAAGAAGTGAAACATGGAATTTACAATGTGTGTTGCAATAGACCTTTTAAAGCCATCCTATTAAGTGGAGGCCCTAATAAGCATGATGGGATGCTGGAAAGACATTTGCCATCAGTAGCTCCTTCAACAGAAACACCTGCGCGTGACCGCAAAGTCTGATTTACCAGTGAAAACATTTAGAAGCAAGTGCAGTTTCATTCAGTTGGCAGATAATGGGATCTTCTGCCCAAGTGGTTCGAATTCTGAACATTTGTAAGAAGTCTTAATAAACTGATTTTGCTATAAATTAATGTTTAGGAAGTCAGGTAAAACCAGAGAACCAGTTGCTTTCGGCGCAGACTCATGGACACGCCATGTGTGTCCAAGTAGAACTGTGCTCCATAGCACTTTCAGTGGGTGATTTTACAGAAGCTGATTGGCGGGCCTCTGGGATGACTGGAACTACGAACCTTGCAGTTAGCAGCTGAGTGTGCTTAACTGTGTGATCCAGGGACTCCCAGGAAACCAGATTTTTTTTAAGAAGCTAGGTGCCTTCGAGGAGGGACCATCTGCATAACAGAACAAAACACTGCCCAGACCTGCACCCTCCTGACAGTTGTTTCAACCCATTGTTGCTGTCATTGTGTTGTTCCATCTCATTGAGGATCTTCTTCTTTTTCATTGACCCTCCACTTTACTAAGCATGATGTCCCTCACCAGGGATTGGTCCTTCCTGACAACATGTCCAAAGTACAAGAAATGATGTCTCACCATTCTTGCCTCAAAGGAGTGCTTTGGCTGTTCTGGCAGTTCATAGTACTGTTAATACTGTTCGCTAACACCTTAATTCAAATGCATTGATTCTTCTACAGTCTTCTTTATGCGTTCTCCAACTTTCACATGCATATGAGGCGATTAAAAATCCTGTTACTGGAGTCAGGTGTACCTTACGTCCTCAAAGTGACTGCTTTGCACTGTAACACTTTTTTTAAATAAGTTTTTATTGTGACTTGAGTGACAGTTTACATGGGAGAACATCTGTTTTGCACTCATCCTATCATATTTCATTTCATTGCAATGATTATTTCCCTTCCATGCAACATCATTCAGCAGCTTCAACAGCATTTGCTTCTATTCCCTCTGTGGGGTTTTTGTTTTTTTCTTTTTCTGATGTACACAAAAGCACTCATGAATATATAATCATTTAAACAACCAAAGGGTACATTCTGTAAGCCTGCTTCCTGACTGCCAGCACACAGCCTTTCTTTTTCCTTGAGTCTAGAGGCCTCAGCTGCTGTCTCTCTCTCTCAATGTCCTCATCTCTGCCTTCATCTCTGGTGTCACTGCTTCTCTGGATAGGGTCCCACATTTCCGCTCAGGCTCTTCTCCCTTGATGGTCCTAGGGTCCTCTGTTCCTGGAATGTAAGATTAACTACTTCCCCCTTTACATTTGTGACAATCACAATTAGTCATGATAACAGTTACTCACTTTGAGTTGAATCATAAAAATCTTATCCCCACCTCCTTTCACCAGATCCATCTAGACAAGATGAAAACTATTTAGTGGGGATTCTACCCCACCCACACACACTCTGAAACTAAACTCTGTCATGAAAACTTGTAAGCCAGCCACTTCATGCCTTTATAGCCCCCCCCCCCCCCCGCCATTTTAGGTAGCCAATGTCTAAGTTGCCCATCCCTATCAGCCCTGTGTACAGAGGGGGATAGGATTGATCCTTGATGTGAAGACTCCTTCTCTCTCAATTGATATTTTGAGCTGTTACATCCAAGTATAGGCCAATTCATCAAATTGTAACAATTTATACTTGTTTCTGTTACCGATTTTCTTTATCTTCCTCTAGTTGAGTTCTTTTCATCAAGCCATCAAAGCTAGGTCAAACGGATACTATCTGCAAGTTTAGGTGTTCTTGTGCGTCTCCCCTCAGTTCATATCAGCTGGGCACTTTAATCTCAGCTCTAGCCCTCTGTGGCTAGGTCCTTGTCCATGGGTTTTGGAGTCCCCAGGTCCCCAGACCAACCAGCCTTTCTTTCCACTTATCTCCAGGTCTAGTGTAGTGGTTACAAATCAGGCTGCACACTGCAAGGTCAGCAGTTTGAAACTACTAGCTGTTCCGTGGGAGAAAGATGAGGCTTTCTGCTCTCATAAAGATTTACAGCCTCAGAAACCCTGTACAGGGTCACTATGAGTTGGAACCAACTCCATGGCACATAATCACCATCACCAGGTTGACGGGAGTCTATGGAACGTGATCGAACTCAGCCCCTATCTTCATTGCTGCCTTTCCCCCACTTCCATTCGCCAGTAGACCAGCGTGATCGCAAGCAAGCTTACATACCTGCTCGTGTGTCCCTTTTGAGTTTCAGTCTTGTAGGAGGGTTTGTCCTGAAGGGACTTGATGGCTCCCCAGGGAACAGCTTGCTGGTCCTGTTGTAGCCAATCAGATTGCCATTTTTGTTTTTGAATTTCCCTGCTGATCTTTCTTTCAAGAAGTATCATCGGTTCCTCTAGCCACTCCAGGCTGGTCTGCATGTCCTTTCAAGTGGGAAGCACCATAACACTTTAAAGATGTCTGTTTGCAGCATATTTGCTTGCTGTAATCCTTCATTTGATTTCTTGACCGCTTCTTCCATGAGTGTTTGATTATGGATCCAAACAGAATGAAGTCTTTCACAACTTGAGTCTTTTGCCCATTAATCATGATGTTATTTATTATTCTGGTTGTGAGGATTTTCATTTTGTTTACTTTGAGGTGCAATCCATACTGAAGGCTGTGGTCTTTGATCTTCATCAGTATGTGTTTTAAGTCCTCTTCACTTCCCGCAAGCAAGGTTGTATCATCTGCATATCACATACTATTCATGAGTCTTCCTCCAGTCCTTCTTCATATAATCCAGCTTCTTGGACGATTTGCTCAGCATACAGTTATAGATAAATATTGTGAAAGGATACAGCTCTGGTGCACATCTTTCCTGATTTTAAACCATTCAATATCTCTTTGTTGTCTTTGAACAACTGTCTTCTGGTTATGAGCACAATCAGGTATTCTGGAATACCCATTCTTTGCATTTGTGATCCATAGTTTGTTATGAACCACACAGTCAAATGCCTTTGCATAGTCAATAAAGCACAAGTAAACATCTTTCTGGTATCCTCTGCTTTTAGCCAGGATCCATCTGATATCATCAGTAATATACCTCATTCCAGTAAAATCCTCTTCTGACTTCAGCTTGAACTCCTAGCAGCTCCCTCTCAATGTACTGCTGCAACCATTTTTGAATTATCTTCAACAAAATTTATTTGCATGTGATATTAGTGATGTGGTTTGATGCATTATACGTTCTGTTGGGTCACCTTTCTTTGGAATGGGCACAGATATGGATCTCTTCCAATCAGTTGGCCAGGTAGTTGTCTTCCAAATTTTTTGGCATAGACAAGTGAGCCTCCAGTACCACATCAGTTTCTTGAAACATTTCAGTATATATTCCATCAATTTCTGGAGGCCTGTTTTTAGCTGTGTTTTCAGGGCTTCTTGAATTTCTTTTTTCAGTACCACTGGGTCTCTATCATATGTAATCTCTTGAAATGGTTGTACATCAACCAGTTCTTTGGTGAGTTCCATTATCGTTTGATGCTTCCTGCATCATTGAATATTTTGTCCATTCTGTTGTTGTTAGGTGCCATCGAGTTGGTACCAACTCATAGAGACCCTATGAACAACAGAACGAAACACTGCCCAGTCCTGGGCCAACCTCACAATCGTTGCTATGTTTGAGCCCACTGATGCTGCTACTGTGCCAGGCCATCTCATTGGGGGTCTTCCTCTTTTTCTCCGACCCTCCACTTTGCCAAACACGATATCCTTTTCCAGTGACTGGGTCCCTCCTGATGCTATATCCCAAGTATGAAAGACGGCGGCGTCTGGACACCTTGGCTTCCAAGGAGCACTCTGGCTGTACTTCTTTCATCACAGATCTATTTGTTCTTTTGGCAGTCCACGGTACATTGAATAGTCCCCAACACCATAACTCAGATGCATCAACACTTCTACGGTCTTCCTTATTCACTATCCAACTTTTGCATTTGTATGAGGTTATTGAAAATACCATGGCTTGTGTTAGGCACACCTTTGTCTTCAAACTGGCATCTTTGCCCAGTGCAGTACAATATTTCATTTCTTGACTGCTGCTTACATGAGTATTTATGATTGACCCCCAAAAAATGAAGTCATTGACAACTTCAGTCTTTCTCCATTTGATGCAGAAGTTATTTATTGGTCAAGTGGTGAGAATTTTTGTTTTCTTTACATTGAAGGGCCATTCATACCGAAGGCTGTGGTCTTTGAGCTTTATCAACAAGTATTTTAAGTCATCTTGGCTTTCAGCAGGCAAGATTATGTCATCTGCATATCGCAGGTTGTTAATGAGCCTTCCTCCAATTCTGATTCCACATTCTTCTCCATATAATCCAGTTTCTTGGATTATTTGCTCAGCATACAGATTGAATAAGTATAGTGAAAGAATACAACCCTGGCACACATCTTTCCTAATTTTAAACCATTCGGTGTTCCCTTGTTCTGTTCAAACCACTGCCTCTTGGTCTATGTTCAGGTTCCTCATGGGTACAATTAAGTGTTCCATAATACTCATACTTTGCAATGTTGTCCATAGCTTGTCATGGTGTACACGAAAATTGCAAGTCAAAGCTTGAATTTTTTCCTAAAATTCTTTCAGTTTGAGAAATATTGAATATGTTCTCTTTTGGTTTTCTAATTCCAGGTCATTTCATTGTACTGTCTTCTGGAGCTGCCCTTTGACATTTCTGTTCGGCTCATTTATGTCATCATTTTTTCTAGTTGCTTCAGCTTCTCAGCAGCAAAAGCAAGTGCCGGAGTCTCTTGTGACATTTTGATCTTTTCTTTCTTTACTGACTTTCTAATGACCTTTTTGCTTTCTTCATGTATGATGTTGTTGATACCATTCCATAACTCCTCTGGTCTTCAGTCATTAGTGTTCAGTGCTTCAAATCTGTTCTTGAGATAGTCTCTAAATTCAGGTGGGATACGATCAGGGTTATATTTTGTTTCTCATGGCCTTGTTTTCATTTTCCTCAGCTTCAGCCTGAATTTGCACATGAACAATTAATGGTCTGTAAAGCAGTCGGCCTCTGGCCTACCTTTGGCTGATGATATTGAGCTTTTCCCTTCTCCTTTCCCACAGATGTAGTCAATTTGATTCCTGTTTCTTCCATCCAGCGATAATCCTGGCATAGTAAACATGATCCTGGCGTAGTAAACATAGGATTAATTCAAAATGGCCAGTACCAGTAGCCAGTCCCTAGGATATCGATCTTTATGCATTCCATTTAATTTTTGACTAACTTCCAGTTCTCCTTGATTCATACTTCATACTTGTCAAGTGTTGATTATTAATGGATGTTTGCAGCTATTTCTTCTCATTTTGAGTTACTTCCCATTAGCAGGTGAAGGTCGGGAAAACTTTGCTCCATCCACACGTTAAGGTCAAGTGGACTTTGAGGAAGCTGCTCTTGCCCAGTTGTGTTTTGAGTGCCTTTCGTCTTCGGGTACTGTATCAGACAGTGTTCCCGCTGCTCTTTGTAAGGTTTCCCTGCCCGATCCTTCTGAAGTGGTCTGCCTCTCCTCCTTAGTCTTTCTTATCTGGAAGCTCTGCTGACACCTACCTGTCCATCATGGGTGACCCAGCATGTTTAAAATGCTGGTGGCATAGTTTCCAGCATCACAGCAATTCACAAGCCACCACAGTGTGACCAATTGGCAGGTGAATGGGGAAAGAAAGCAAATAATTGATGATAATTATGCTGTGGAGTGTAAAAAAAATTTTCCAGAGTGTATGTAACTCATCGACATGGAATCCAGCAGAAAGCTGAAAACCAAAAGCTAATTTGGTGGAAAAATACAGTGGTAACTGTTAATAAAGAAGTTCTATTCCTTAAAGGGTCTTTATTGTCATTTTAAAAATTATTATTGTAATTCCATTATAATTGATAACAGACATGAGACCATTCTGTAATCATAAACAGAATTAAATGCTAAATGTTGCAGAACAAATTAAGTATGTGAGAACTGAGAGAAAGGAGAGCATCCAGGCAGGGGTAGTGATGAGAACTCACCAAGTGGTGCCTGGGTGCGGGCGTGTGCAGCTCCGGGGAATGGGGCCAAGGAACCCCTCACCACCTCGAGGGGTTGCTGGTGCAGGACCACAAGCGGCAGGGCAGGGTCCAAGTTTGTTCACGGAGGTCAGTGAAAACTGGGGACCATGAGTTCACTTGAGGGTCGTGTGGGAGGCCAGTGCTCGGTTGATGACTTGAGGGCCAGCTTACAGGCTGCTGCAGCCTCTGCTTGTCAGAGGTGATGGAGAAGCAGAAGCCCAAGAGCATTCTGGTCAGAAGAGGGGTATGCCAGGGAGGAATTCATCTGAGTGCTTTGTGCCCCTAATCTGCGGCCCCACTCCCATTCTTGCTCACATCAGAGGAAGGATAGATTTGAACCAAGCCACCTGGGCCCAGAATCTGGGCTTTCTCCTGCAGATGCCACGCCACGCTCATCTCTCTCAGTAGGGGATGGGCCCAGATGGTGGCAGATGTTGTTTTTCGGTGCCGGCCAGTGGGTTCCAGCCGATAGTGACCTGATACACAACAGAACAAAACACTGCCCCATCCTCCTAGCCGTTGCTAAGTTTGAGCCATTGCTGCTGCCACCATACCAGTCCATGTCGTTGGGGGTCTTCCTCTTTGTCGCTGACCTTCCACTTTACCGAGCATGCTGTCCTGCTCCAGGGACTGGTCTCTCCTGATAATATGTCTGAAGGATGAGAGACAAAGTGTCGCCATCCTGGCTTCTAAGGTGCATTCTGGCTGTACTTCTTCCAACACACACCTGTTTATTCTTCTAGTGGGCCTTAGTAATTTTAGTATTCTCTAACACCATAACTCAAATGCATCAATTCTTCTTTGGTCTTCCTTAGTCGTTGGCCAACTTCCACGTGCTTATAAGGCTGTTGAAAATACCATGGATTGGGTCAGGCTCACTTTAGTCCTCAGACTGACATCTTGGCTCTTGAACACTTTAAAGATGATTTCTGTGGCAGATTTGCTCACTGCTGCCGTGTGGCGCTATGGGATAAACACTCGACCTCAAGGTTAGTTTGAACTGTAAAGTCGGCAGTTCAAATTCACTAGCCACTCCTCGGAAACGATACAGGATCGCTATGAGTCGGTGCCGACTCAAGGGCACATAACAACAACAAACCAAGAAGGATATGTGTCACAGCCCACGCCAACACCCCATCCCACACCCTGCCTGTCGAGTTCGGACAGCGATGTGTCTCTGGAAAGACAGACCTTAGTGCAGGGTGAGTAGCAGAGAGCAGATGGATGAAATCTGAGTCAATCCTGGGGAGGCCTGCTGGTCCTCCACCTGAGGCAGGGAAGCTTCCAGAAAGTTCTGAGGCTCGGTGGAGCCTACTGTTTCCCAGAAGTACCGTCTCACCCGGGCACATGTCTGGCAGTCACTCCAGCGGTTCAGTGTAGGGGGGATATGCTGCCTGAGCAGACTGGTTCTGTTGTTTGTTGTTGTTAGTGGTGGTTGGTGATGTGGTTAGTTGGTGATGGTATAGTTAGTGCCACTGGGGCTGGGGAGGAGAAGTGAAGTGATATAAAAGGTAGCCTGTGCTTCTCACGCTAGTGGGAGTGCCAATAAATATGTTTTTAAGTCCATTCTCTAGACATTGTAGCATAAAAGATGAGTTACTAGAAAATTGGAACTGTACTTTCAAAATGAGATCTTAAAGATTAAGTTGCCATTGCTGCCGTTGTTATTAAGTGCGACCCTTCGTAGGGTTTTTGAGGAGCAAATGGTGAGTTTCAGTGGTCTCCTTGCCATTCAAACCAACCTTGTAGTCCAGTGCTTATTATACGGCGCCGCACCAGGGCCATAAGCATATCTAAATTCTTCCTCTCCATGTCTGTACTCCATTGAAACACAGAGGTTAGTAGTGATCCAGGAGGAAGGCTTGTTCAGAAGCATACTGGTAAACATTCACCAGTTGTAAGAGAAACTTACATCAAGCATTTGCAATTCTTTATTATAATCCTACGTTTATTATTATTCAGTACAGTATTACATCAGGCATTTACAATGTATGTTTTCAGATCGTTCACCTGATGTGTAAGAGAAAACAAATCATCTTTCCCCTGGCATTTGAAATCCATCCTCTGTGTGTTTGCATCTAATTGAATTCTGGGTGACATCTTTTCAGTAGGGCTCCATATGGAGTGGCCGGGATCGCATATAAATACAGCAAGGTTGAGCTTTACTCTTCACTGGTGACAGTGCTAGGGACACTGGTGTGTGGGCTTCTTCTGTATCATCTTGCATAGAGCCTTTTAGGGGAAAGCGTCCGGAACTTTTTTTTTTAAGTGCTGTGTATGCGGTTATGGTAGCCATGTAATGATTAAATTGTTCCTATTTCAAATAAGTTCTGTGTCTAGTTCTAGTTTGATCTGATTTCATGTTTTCAGCTATTTCTACTTGCTCTGAAATGTGCTTATGTTGCTCTCTGATCCTAGACTCCCCTTTGCCAGGTTTCAGGGCCCAGGCAGCCCGTCCGTGGGCGGGGGACTCTCCTTTTCCAGGACTCCCACAGGCCTCTGTTCCTGGGGCTGTACTCATCCCTGACTCCAAAGTCAGGAACCTGGATGCCTTTTGTTTTTATCGAGCTTTCTTTATATGACATTTTTCAAGAGTCGCTCATGTCTGTGTTGTCTTATTCCATCCTCCAGACGATCCCATGAGTTGGTAGAACAGAGGTTCTCATCTCCATTTAACTGAAGTGAGGCTGGCAGAGGACCCAGTCCCCACGTTCCTTTGTCCTGGAGAGCTCAGAATCACTCCGTTACTCAGGTCCCTATTTCCAAATGCTCAGCTTGACTTGACTCCAAGGCGCCTGTAATTTTGAGGTCCTCTTTTCTACTCAGTATTTATATTATTTGAAATCAAACACAGAACACTCAGTACAGTGTCTCAGGCCTCCAGAAGCTAAGGAAGGAACAGCCAGTGGAGAAGACTGGCGCAAAGGAGCGCAGTGGGTGCACGGTAGCAGGACGTCAGCAATTTCCACATGGGAGGGGAAGGGATGGGTCCTCTTATTTCAGCATGGACAGCCCAACCATCCGGGACTGCACACTACAGTTCTTGTGAAGAAAAGACTCCTGGTGGGGACAGATTGTCAAGTGTTAAAAACCATGTTTTAACAAAGTCAGAGGTCATTTGCTTTTGACTTTGGTAAGTGTGTGTATATGTATGGGGTGTGTGCATGTATAGAGTGTGTGTATGGGTGGTTTGTGTATATGTATAGGGGTGTGTTGGGTGTGTATATATCGTGTGGGGTGTGTGTGTATGTATGGTATGTGTATGGGTCTATGTGAAGGATTGTATGGTGTGTGTAGGGTACATATATACACGTGTGGGTGTGTGTTTGTATTTATGGGTATGCATGGGGTGTGAATGTGAATGTAGATGTAGCGTGTGTCGTGTGCGTATATATATGTGTGGGATGTATATGTATGGCGTGTGGGGAGGTATACGTGTATTTGTGGTGTATGTATATTTATGGGTTATGGGGGTGTGTATTATGTATGGGTGTATGAATGGGAGTGTATGCATTGCATGTTTAGTGTTTATATGTGCATACTGTGTATGGTATATGTGTATATATGTATGGGGTGTGTACCTGTATGGAAGATGTGTGCACATGCATAGCATGTGTATGATGATGGGTGTATATGTGCGGGGTGTGTGTAGGCATGTATGGGTGTATATAAGATTGTTTTTGTATGAGTGTGTGCATATATGTATAGTGTGTGCATAATATGTGTAGTATGCGTGAGATGTGTATATATGGTATATATAGAGTGTAGATGTATGTGGGGGGTGCGTAGAGATTGTGGGAGTGTGGGGTATGTGTGTGGAGGTGTGTTTATGGGAGTGTGTGTGGAAGGGGTGTGTGTATGTATGCATGAAGTATGTGTTTGTGAGGTGTATTTATGGAGGTGTGTGTATGTATGAGCCTGTGTATTGTGTGTGTACTTAGGGGGTGTGTGTGTAATGCATGTGTCTCTATGGGCTGTGTGTGTATATTATGTGTGTGTGAGTGTGTGTATTGGGTGTATGTGTGTGTATGTATTGGGGGTGTATGTGTGGGGTATATATGCAAGTATGGTGGTGTGGTCGATCGTTGTGCACCACTGAGTTAGTTCCAACTCATAGCAACCCTGTATAGGGTTTCCAAGGCTGGAAATCTTTACGGAATAGAAAGCCTTATCCTACAGAGCCAACTGGTAGATTTAAACTACTTACCTTGTGGTTAGCAGCTCAGCTCTCAATACACTATGCTACCAGGGCTCCTTGTATGTGGTGTGTTGTTGTTGTTTAATGCCATCAAGTTGGTTCTGACTCATAGCGACTCTCTATAGGGTTTCTGAAGAGCAGCTGGTGAGCTTGAACCACTGGCCTTGTGGTTCAAATCAACGTTGCAGGCCAGCACATTAGCCCTCAGCGCCACACCAGAACTCCAATGTATGTATAAGAGTGTATATGTATGTATGAGGGGTCTATATGTATGGGATGTGTGTGTTTATGTATGGAGGGTGTGTTTGTATATATTATTGAGTGCTGTTGAGTCAGTTCCGACTCATAGAGAACCCTGTATAGGGTTTCCAAGGAGTGGCTGGCTGGTGCGTTTGAACCACCGACCTTGAAGTTAGCAGTCTAGTGCTATCCAGCAGTGCCACACCAAGACTCCATAGACACGTATTTTGTTGTTAAATGCTGTGGAGTCAGTTCCGATCCACAGCAACCCTGTATAGGGTTTCTGAGGAGCAGCTGGTGAGCTTGAACTGCTGACCTTGCAGTCCATTGCATTAATCTGCAGCACCACACCAGGAATCCTGTGTGCATATTAGGAGGTGTATGTATGTGTATGATATGCATGTGTGTTGGCCCCTTCCTTTTATGTTCAGACAAACCTGGAATTAGAATCCAGCCCTGCCACTTCCCAGCTGGGTATGTGGCCTTGGCCTTGTTCTCCATCTGTGAGAAAGAAGGGTTACTGTGAGGACCCCAGCTAGGCATCCTCTCAGTGTGCTGTAGCACCACTTGGGGGGCTTGCTGCTAGACCAGTTGCTGGGCCCCACCCCAGGGTTTCTAGATTTGTGTTGTCTGGGGAGGGGCTTCAGAACTGGCATGTCTAAGGTACCAGGCCATGCTGCTGCTGCTGGTCTGGGGACCACACTTCCAGAATACTGGGTTACAGGTAACTTGCCAGGGGCCACTTTGGTACTGACCTTTGTGTCGTGCTCTGTTAGTTTGCAAATACAGAATTTAGTATTTTGAGAACTTTTGCTCCTAAAATCCAGGAATCTTTGTTACATACATTTGAAGGAGAATCAAATCGGTTGTCAAAATAACCATTGTGAGCACAGTCGTACTATGGATAGCCTAATCCCTAATTAGCTGATGTATGTGAAAGTGCTTTATAAAAATGCTAGGTGAAAATTATGTCACAACTGAAAACCTTTTAGAATAACTTGGTTTTTAAGATTCAACAGTCATAATGGAGGTAACATAGTGTAACGTCGAGCTTTCATCTCAATGTGCTGTTTACCGTGTGTATTTTTCTCTCTCTCCTCCAGGCTGCGGACTTGAGTAAACCAATAGATAAAAGGATTTACAAAGGAACACAGCCTACTTGTCATGACTTCAACCACCTAACAGCCACAGCAGAAAGTGTCTCTCTCCTAGTGGGCTTTTCCGCAGGCCAAGTCCAGCTTATAGACCCAATCAAAAAAGAAACTAGCAAACTCTTTAATGAGGAAGTAAGTAGCCCCCATCTGAGCTGTGCAGCGTCCCTTTAAGAATTAATCCTTCCTCCCTCGGGTGGTGGGCCTTCTGTTACACTGTGAACTGAGCCCCTTCTCACGAGCTCACGTTTCTGTGTGCTAGTTCTGTGCTGCTCTTGCCCTGTCCTCCCTGGTGTCACTGTGCTGTGCATTGTTTCAGAGCATGCTCAGGTGTGTACAGCCTGTGCTTCAGTCTTCACCACAGAGAGAGAGAGGGCCAAGACTCTGACCTGATGCCTATGGTTAAAATAAGACAGTCTAGCAGTCCAGACTCTGTGCACATCCCCAGAAAATGTCATGCAGCGCCAAGACCTCTGTGGTGGTTCCTTAGGCTGCTTACATGGTAGCTAAAGCGTTCTTGTGTGTATGTGGGGTGTGTGTGTGTAAGAGAGAGAGATAGGCATTTGGTTGAGGAGTTGTTGTCTTGCTGTGGAAAGTATTTACTGTAAAGCCACCATTGACATGGTTTGAAATCCTGACACTGAAAATGGCATCACAGGATGTAACTGTTGCCAATGTTGTAGTACGTTCTGGGGTTTCTGGTATGTGTTTCATTCTGGAAGGACCCTGAGATGTCTGAGCTGTCTGTCAGGACTCGTGAATGTGGCAGACAGAAGTTTGCCAAACGGATTATACTTGTCAGAGCCCTTGGAACAGCTTTTCAGCCCCGGAGAGCGCCGTGAGCTGCTCTTGGTTTCCATGTGATTTTCTTGTTAGTACCTAGTAAAGATGAGGTAGGCTTACTGAGGGAGGAGCCCGACCTCCAGTTGCTGTGACCTCAGCCCGGATCTGACCAGGATCAGTGCACGTGGGCACCCTTTTTCCAAAAGGAACAGGCACTTTTGTACTGTTGCATGGTTCCACGTCAGAACTTGGACAGTCACACACTATAGACGTGGTTTATAACAGGCCATTTTGCTTGGAACAGACTATCCACCTTGCAGCTCCTCTGGCAGTGCCCAGACACCCAGGGTGCCCCTGTTTGACACGTTGCCTCTTCTAGTCTCATCTGTTTGACTGGAAGCGTAAATTGCCATCTGGATGGGCTGACTATAGAAGAGAAGGATTTAACCCTGTTTCCCTTTAAAAAAAAAAGCCTTAAGCAGAGACAATTCTATTTGCCTTGATGTTTCATATCATTGAGGAAATGACCTCTAAGGAGTTCAGTGATTTTCTTTTTGGAGGGGAGAGCAGGAACATGAGACCACTGCCTTCTGCCCATTAATAGCACCTACCCATTGGTAATCAGTGAGGAGCGGGATGGGGGGGCAGGGTCCAAACCAGTTGGCAGACCTGATCCGGAGGCTGCTCTGGCCGCGCGTGGCACAGGATGCCACTTAGAGAACAAGGAGGGGTTTGTGGAGTCATCAAGGGGCGGGGGTTGGAGTGAGCACACTCAGGCTGCCCCAGCAGACGCCCCCACCCCCACCCCCACCTTGGGGGCCTTTCTGTGGCAGCCTCTGCATTGTCTTTGGGAAGTGCCTGCTGAGAGTGCGAGCTCTGTGTGTGGTGGAGAGCAGTCTGCCGGCTACAGCTGGAGGCTGAAACCAGTCCATTGCCCTGGGGCTGCATGCATCATCCTCTTTTCAGATGCTGACCAGGGACCATCAGCGGTCTGCTTTTCAGAGTGTCCCCTTCACAGGAGGGCAGCTGTCCCCACTTGACACATGTGCAGAGAATCAAAGGACACAGTAGGAAATTGTCCAGGTGAGGTAGAAAGCTAGTGATAGGTCTGGACCCAGAGGTGGGTTCCACACCCTCTTCCTGGCCCCCAGGGCAGAGCCTCCCCAGGGAGTCTCAGTGTGAGCAGGGACAGTTAGGGTCCTCGGCATGTGCATGATAGCCGTGGTGCCCAGGGGTGGGTTTCAGATACTGTTTAATAAAACCAAGGTGAGTCCTGTGGAGGAGGAAGTCCAGAATGTGACATTTGATCTGGGTCTTGAAGGGGGCACAGGAGTTGGAGGTCAGAAAGGTCAGAAAGGCCTCCAGAGTTGTAGAGTGTGGCTGGATCAGGGCACCGGGATCTGATGTGTCAGAGTCACGCTGTGGAAGCCCTTTCATGTCATCCTAACATGTTTGAAGCTGACAAGGAGTCTCGGGGGACCTCTGGGCTTCTACTCCAGGCAGTGACAGGATCACATGTGTTTTTTAGAACTCTTGTCAGCCCTTGTGGAAGGTGGATTGGAATGAAGACAGAGAATGAAGGTAGCAAGACCAGTGAGGAGGCTCTAGTGTCTGTCCAGGTGAGAGCTGCAGGCTTGGACTAGCGTCGTGTCTGTCTTCCACTCAGTCACCAGACCACGACCACCAACCCAGAGCCCACCCCGGTCTGCAGCGGCAAATAAATTCAGACAGTCCCCGGTCTCCTGTCCCCTCTGGGAAGGGTGGGTGGTAGGTGGAAGCCACAGACACTGTTAGAGCCACGATGGCCATGTGAGAGGAGAGAGCAAGCCTGAGACAAGCACGCACCCATGGAGGCAGGGATACCTTCCTGTTTAAGCTGAGCCTCACCTGATAAGGAGGCCAGGTAAGGAGGTGGAGGTAGAGTTCCTGCAGAGGGACAGCAGGTGAAGGCCTCCAGGGAGGAGGGAGAATTTAGCACTGGGTAGCAGGCTGTGAGGGGCACGGAGATCCCTCAGGGTTTGTTTTCAGGCCTCAGACCGGGATCCTCTAGAAAGGGGCAGGAGCGCAAGGCTGTGGCAGCAAGAGTCAACTTGGCTGCGTTTGGAGACTGAAGTGGAGAGAGGTGTTCCCGAGTCTGTTTTCCGCTGCTCGCTGTGACTTAGGGTGCGGAGTAGAGCTGGGACAAGGCAGAGGGTCAGGGCACTGGGTAGAGTTGGTGGCGGGGCAGAGATTCTGTCTTGCGTGTGTTAAGTTCACAAGGCCTGTGAAGCAACCACGTGGTGGTGGGGGGGAGTTTTATGGATGTGCAGTCCAGAACTGGAGTTTGGGAGTGGTTAGCATAGAATACGGGCCTTCCCTGCTAGCACACGTTTTCCCTCAGCTGTTCAAACCCAGCCACAGTCCCACAGAAGAAAGGCCTGGTGATGTGCTGTCATTCCGATGATAGCACAGGGAACCCCGTGGAGCACACAGGGAGTCACCTGGCCGAAACTAACAGTAAGAGCCTGTAAACTAGTCAGTGAGCTCGTGAGCCACGAGTGCAGCAGGAAGAGAGAGAGATCTGGGACTGAGACCCGGGTCTTTCAGAGGAGTGTGCCTGTGACTGCTTCACTGCCATGGTGTGAGGCCTGCTCTGTCCTGAAACTGCCTTCCTAGCTGTGCAGTGGGGAAGCTTGGTACTCACCTGAAAAGTTTATCTGAGGACCGGAGGAGGCTGCTCAAAGAGGGTGCTTAGCAAAGGGTCCAGGGGGTGGCCCTCCCTGGTCGATGCTTAGCAAAGTGCATGGTAGTGGGAGACCCCAAAGTTGGCTTGCTTTTTCCTCTCTTGGGAGATGGGATACCAGTAGCTTAGGTGGATTAATTAATTAGATGTTTTCCAGATCACGAAGGGAAAAGCAGGGCAGCTGAGGCCGAGAATCTACCTGGATAGAGGCATATCTGGACCGGGACAGCTCACTAGTGTGTCTTATCAGAGCATGTCTCTCTGCCGCCCGTGTAGCACACGCGTGCACATGTGTGCCTGCATGCACACACAGTCTGATGAGTCCTGGCTGCTACCTCTTTATTAGTGCCTGGTGCAGGAACAGATAATCAATGTGGGGGTGGGTGGAGGCGTGGAATGGTGACTTCCAGAAACCTACTTCAGAGGAAGGAGAGATGAGAGTTTTCCATTTTGGAATCAAGGATATCTCCAAAGATGACTTACTAATTAAAAAGTGTAAAAGTGAAAAGGCTTGTTTCTAGCAAACTTGCAATATAGGGGAAGACAAAGAAGATGGGAAAGGGCATTAACTGTCAAGTCATCCACTCCCTGTGAAAGTGCTCCAGCTTTGGGAAGTGGTGCTGAGGCAGTGGCACCACCTGAGTCTGGCCTCCGAGGCTCACTTGGTTCGCCAAAGCGAGCTCTACTGTCTGGGACTATGTTGTGTTCTTTGGCGCTGCCACAGGCCATGGGCCCAAGCGCCCAGCTCTTCTCGTGGGCAGTGATCACACGGGCTCACCGAGCCACCATTGTCACAGAGTTATTAAAGGTGCCCTGGCAAGTTGTGCCCTTGAAAAGTGGGCCTTTATGGAAAGGTTGGGGCACATGGTCTCTCTGGTGAGCTCCAGGCCAGCCAGTGCCCAGCCTTGTCTGCAAAGTCTCCTGTGACGCTGCATTCAGCCGGGCACGTGCTTGTAGAATTTCTCCTAGCATCAGAGTTCCAGACATAACTCGTACCTCGCCAGGATTTTCAAGTATGTTTTCATTATTGATTGATGTGTAAAATCTCCACCGAACTCAGCCGGGCTTCAGTGCGGAGCTGGCTGCCTCCTCTCCAGTGATGTGGCCGTGGCGAGGGCTCCTGGACCGTCTCCATCCTGCCTCAGGGAAGCACATGAGAGGACGAGGTGGTCCTGGACCCTCAGCCATGCGCTAGTGCCACTGTTATTAATCCCAGGCAGGAAATGAGCACCTTGTTAGAAACGATGCGGACACCTGGAGCCATGCTGTCTGTTTCCGCAGGGAAGTCCATCCCCCTCCCATCCCAGCCCTTTATGCTGTGGTCATGCTGTGATGACTGTCCCCACAGCTGCTGTGGGCTGTGAGCTGATGGCTTTAGGATTTCCATTCTAAATGAATACCTGGGTTGTAAACCATGTAGCCAGCCCCCTGAAAACATCCTTTCTCTGCTTGTCATACTGAGAGACACAAAAAGAAAGCCGCTTCCGTGTTTTAGGAAGGTTCTGTGAACATAGTGCGTTTAGCAGTGGCACTGGTGTGTTTCCTTCTTGTCCCCTCTTCACTCAGAGTGCATTTAGATGTCAGTGCCACTAAGACTGTGAAACTTTTGCTGCTGCTGCTGGTTTTGTTTTGTTTTTAATTTTTTTAATTGGGTTACTGCCCTGAACTTGGAGTCCTGGTGTGGTGCTGTAGGATAAGCACTGGACTGCTAATCAAACCCACCAGCCTCTTCTTGAAGGAAACCCCCTACAGGAACACTGTGAGTTGGAACCAACTTGATAGCACTTAACAACAACCCTGAACTTGGATAGTGTGTTTGGTACTCAGAATTAGAGCCGTGGGGAAAGGCCTGAAGGGTGAGCACCGAGCGGGAGCACAGTCTTCACAGCCCACACCCCTCCTGCGCCCCTTCTCCCCAAGGGCAGGGGTTTGGGCACATACAGGAGTGCCATGTTGGTAGTCATGTGTTTTGTTGTTGTTGTTGTTTTACTGAAGTGGCTTTGGCGTATTTTCTGATTGAATTGTTTGAAGCTGCTGATTCTTAAGTCCACTTCTTACCTCCTTCCCGACACTGGCCCTCCCCCAGGGAGCTGACCAGGCACCCTCAGTTGGATAGAAAAGTTGTCATTCCCCCTGCTGCTCAGCCTGTCCCCTCAGCTTCTGCCACCAGTCACAGGGTCTTGTTGGGGAGGTGGGGAGACTCCCTGGACATCAGCCCTTTGTCCTCCGCTTGCTTTCCTCTCAGCCTTCCTTCTGCTACACTGGGTTTTGTTGTGCTTCCTCTGAGACAGGCCTTCCCACTTTGCTCTGCATCTTGTTCCATGTGACCCCATGGAGACGGTCTCAGGTTCCTAGCTCCCACATCGAGTGGTATACCTTGGTATAGATCACAAGACCACTGCTGAAAAGGTGCTGCTGAAATAAAGCCTGCAGATCTACTTCTCAGCCTTGAAAACCCAAACCTTATGGAGCACAGCTGTACTGCAGTGTTGCGGCGACTCAGTCACCCCTCGCCCCCCAAAGGAAGAGAAGGAAGAGGCTGTTGACTGCCACCGTCCTGGAGAAACCCCCGCCCCACTCCAGCTGAGACAGCAGCACGGGGCTACCCTTGTCTGGTTGGCTTGCTCTCCAAAGCACTTCCTGTCTTTATTTCGCCTTTAGATTCCATGCAGGCCTGTGTTAGTCACTGCCATGTGGGTCCCTGGCCCACGGGAGACATGCACTGAATGCATGGATCGGTTTCCATCACATCTCTAGACTTTGCTGAGCAGCTTTGTCTTATGGGTGCTGTGGCAATCCTCCCCCTTCCTGTCGGGAACATGCATGGCTGCATCCTGCAGGGGGGCAGTTGGACAATGTTTGTGTACCTGAGACAAGGGCCCATGGTTGTTGGGGGTGATGAGGGTGAACATCGTGCCTGTTGCAGGGACTTTCCCTGACAGGGTCACCCCAGGACTGCGGGTGTGAGTGTGCAGAATTCCCCCCCTGCAGCGGCATCCATGGTAGGCACATGACTGGGAGGTGGCGCCAGGCCCCTGCCGGTGATGTGTTCCCAGCAGTCTGCCCAGGTCTTCTGTGCCCGTTGGGGCTGTGTCTGCTCCTGTTGCCCGATGTGGGCGTCTTGTCCCCTCCATGCAGAGCGACGCTGTTTTCACTGGACAGCCTTACAGTGTCCAGTGCGGGGCCGGGGTGGGCATCTTGTCCCCTCCATGCAGAACGATGCTGTTTTCACTGGACAGCCTTACAGTGTCCAGTGTGGGGCCAGGGGTGGGTGTCTTGTCCCCTCCATGCAGAGTGATACTGTTTTCACTGGACAGCCTTACAGTGTCCAGTGTGGGGCCAGGGGTGGGCGTCTTGTCCCCTCCATGCAGAGTGATACTGTTTTCACTCCAGAGCCTTACAGTGTCCAGTGGTCACGTTCTGACAGTTAACCTTTGTTGTGGTTTTTTTTAAGCCAAAAATAAAACTTATTCCTAACCTTGACAGCGAGAATGTTGTATGTCCTTAAAACTTATTGCATATGCAGTAAGTACAGTGATGCTTGTTAGCACAGAAAAGGCCTTGGTGTGACGGGTTTGAGCGGGTCCTGGTGGAATGTAGGTGGGTACAGGGTCAGTGAGGCAGCAGACCAGACCAGACCACCCATGTAGAGGACCATGGAGCCCAGACCCTGGTGCCAGAGGGGGAGCCTGTGACAGCTCCAGGGTGGGGTGAGAAGAAAGGGGCTAGAACCTTAGCGCCCCCCCCCCCCAGCATAATCCCTGTTTCTGTCCCTGGTACCCATGCCCAGCTGTGTTCTGGCCTGTAAATGACCTCAGCACCTGTCGGAAGAGTGCTGTTAGCATGGGTCATCAGGCAGGAAGGTGGCAGGGATGCAGGTGTGGACTCTGTCCTGCCACCTCCCTGTTAGCAGAGTCATGCTGTCTGTCTGGTGTCCAATCCCCATCCCTGCCTGCAGCCCACTTCCAGGCCTCCCTGTTCTTCCCGGGCCGGGCCACTGGTTAATGACTGGCCTCTGAGGTCCACCTTCCTGCAGCTGCTCACAGGGTTCCACGAGCCCTCCTCCCCCAGTCATGTTGTGTAGTGTGCAGGGCAGACGGCAGCCGAGCCATCTAGACGGAGTCCAGAGTGGTTGTGTGGCTTGTGTTGGCATGTGCTGCGTCCACAGTTAGCACCATCTGAGACTCACACTAGGGTCCAGCAAGCCAGGGCACACGGTGGCCTGTAAGCTCAGCAGGATTCCACCAGTGCTGGAGAGACAGCAATACTGATAGAGAGAGAGTATCTCGGGAGAACCTTGGCCCAGTGGACATTTCTGGATGACTTCTGGTGATGTGATTTTGAGAGACAGGACACCGTGTGACAGTACTGAGCCAGCGTCCCTCACCAGGGGCCTGGCATTGTGGTTTTTAAGGCAGTCCTATTGAGAGAAGGTAGTTGGGTCTTGTTTCAAAGGGGAGCTTGAGGAAATCCTTACAAAGGTCGACCTATGATGCAGGGCAGTGAGGTGCCTCGGGGAGCCCAGGCCAAGTTGAAACCCAGAGAGGTGTGTTGAGACCCAGGTGCTCTGCTGGCTTCTTGCCTCAAGCAACAATGATGGACCCCAGATAGAGACAGTGCGAGGCTCATCTGTCCGGGGTTCCTCGAGGAGGACATCGTATGTGGTGCAGGGAGGCACGGCTGCAGTGTCCTGAGGTACCCAGCACAGAGCAGGTGCCCACAAGGCTGGCCACAGTTCTAGTCTGCACGGACCCAAATGCTCTCAGTGGTGTGGCAGACGGCAGGACAGGTATGCTTGCTGGGCAGGTAGGCCTTCAATATGTCCCCATCATGATAACGTTTTCTCCTTTGTCTTCACAGAGACTAATAGACAAGTCACGCGTAACCTGTGTCAAATGGGTGCCCGGCTCAGAAAGCCTCTTCCTAGTAGCTCACTCGAGCGGGAGCATGTACTTGTATAACGTGGAGCACACTTGTGGCACCACCGCCCCCCACTACCAGCTCCTGAAGCAGGGGGAGAGCTTTGCCGTGCACACGTGCAAGAGCAAATCCACACGGAACCCTCTGCTCAAGTGGACAGTGGGCGAGGGCGCCCTCAACGAGTTTGCTTTCTCCCCTGACGGCAAGTTCCTAGCGTGCGTGAGCCAGGACGGGTTTCTGCGGGTGTTTAACTTTGACTCGGTGGAGCTGCACGGTACGATGAAGAGCTACTTTGGGGGTTTGCTGTGTGTGTGCTGGAGCCCGGACGGCAAGTACATCGTGACGGGTGGGGAGGATGACCTGGTGACGGTCTGGTCTTTCGTGGACTGCCGCGTCATAGCCAGAGGTCATGGGCACAAGTCCTGGGTCAGCGTGGTAGCGTTTGATCCCTATACCACGAGTGTTGAAGAAAGCGACCCTATGGAGTTCAGTGGCAGCGACGAGGACTTCCAAGACCTCCTTCATTTTGGCCGTGACCGAGCAAATAGCACGCAGTCTCGGTTATCCAAACGGAACTCTACAGACAGCCGCCCAGTGAGCGTGACCTATCGGTTTGGCTCTGTGGGCCAGGACACACAGCTGTGTCTGTGGGACCTGACCGAGGACATCCTTTTCCCCCACCAGCCCCTGTCACGGGCACGGACACACACAAACGTCATGAACGCCACCAGCCCGCCTGCTGGCAGCAACGGGAACAGTGTCACAACACCTGGAAACTCTGTGCCCCCCCCTCTCCCGCGGTCCAACAGCCTCCCCCACTCGGCCGTCTCCAGCGCCGGCAGCAAGACCAGCGTCACGGATGGGGCCAACGCTTCTGGGGTCAGCAAGTTCGCCACCCTCTCGCTGCACGACCGGAAGGAAAGGCACCATGAGAAAGACCACAAGCGTAACCACAGCATGGGACACATTTCTAGCAAGAGCAGTGACAAACTGAACCTAGTTACCAAGACCAAAACGGACCCTGCTAAAACTCTGGGCACGCCTCTGTGTCCGCGAATGGAAGAGGTGCCCTTGTTAGAGCCGCTGATCTGTAAAAAGATAGCACACGAGAGACTGACTGTACTGATCTTTCTTGAAGATTGTATAGTCACTGCTTGTCAGGAGGGATTTATTTGCACATGGGGAAGGCCTGGTAAAGTGGTAAGTTTTAACCCTTAATGCTGCACCAGATGTAGACCCCCACTAGGTAGCGATTTCCCCTTGCAGGCGGGAGGGCGGGCGGGCGGGCGGGGTGTATAATGAATGTGAATGGCACTTCTTTATTCTTAATGTAAATCTCGATGCATCAGAGCCATAATTTTGGATACTGCATGCCATGTAATTCCGAATCATTTGATAATTCACCGTAGAACGTTTTAAAAATCTCTCTCTATAGATCTATAATCAGACTAATTAACTACCAGCCAAGCCAGCCATCCTCCTGGGAGTTTATGGAGTCCCAAGGTTAGTGCTCCTGTATTAGACGATTGCAGTGTAGGAAAATCATGGCAGTGTGGGGAAACAAGGACTTCAAATGCTAAAAATGACACGTTCGGCTGGACCTGGACCCTGTCTGTTCACCTGCTCAGACAGTGGTGCACCTGACCGGGGATTCCAGGGCAGGTGGCCGCTCATTGTCCTCGGGTGTCCCGTTTTTTACCTTAATCATGCAGTGTTTAGGAAATCTATGGAATTTAACTTGAGGAACGAAACAGTCAGCAGGGTTGATTGATATTATTATTTTTACGTTGTTCTGGCAATCCACAGAAAGAGAAGAGCCTTAATTTTTAAAACCCATTTTAGTCATTTTATGACAATTAAAATTGTTTAATAAACATCTTTTTTCAAAGAAGCAGTTTGTAGCCCTTTGATTGGGATTCTGGCTGGGTCTGTGCTCTCAGGCTTCCAAGCAGCTCTGAGCCTGCATACGGAGAGTCTGCTGTGGGCCAGGACGCTAGCAGCGGCTGTCAAAGTGCCTCTTGCCACATAAGCCGAGATCTTTTCTGTGTGATGCTCTTTGCATGTGTTTTTTTCTGATGAGGGAAAAGGAAGTTTTGTGGCGGTTGGGTTTTTGGTCCAAGAGGCCCAGGGCTTCAGGCCATGTTTTGGGGAGACTGTTGTCTTCCCACAGGCCTCAGCACACCTTTCCAGAGGAGGCACCCAGGGCAGGGTCCCCCTCTGCTTTTGATTTGGTGGCAACCACAGGCCACCTCTTGGGACACAGACTTGGGGCTCTGTCCTCCTGGCTCCCAGCTGCCCAGTGCCTGCCCCTACTCTTTCCCCTCGGAGCCCCTGTGGACCCCGCTCTGACTCCAGACCACTCGTGCACCTACAGCTGCGTGCGGAACTTCTTTCAAATCCCCGTTTTCATAATGGATGAGATGGTTCTCTGAGCTCTCTCTTTTAGGTCAGATGGTGATTCTCTTATTTGTTAAGTTATTTGGGTGCGTTTAGGTTTGTTTTTCTGTTTTGCACGCCTTTGTAATTAAATACCGTGAATAATGGTCATTGATGCTGGTTTGAGTATGAATGTGATTGAGAACACGGAAAACCCCAGGAATTCGTCTCCTGCTGTCCTCCTGTCGGGTGGGGGTCGCCCCTGCCCCAGAGACACACGGTCCTGTGTTCCTAAAGACAGGGTAGGTGAGCCGCCACAGTCACGTGCTATTTCAGGTACTTCCACAGCTACTGAAATTCTGTTTCAAATGTTTCTGAGGCATTGAGCATGCGTTGTCCAAATCCTGACACAGGCAGGGTGGCAAAGGTGGTAAGTTGTGTGGGTCCTCGCTCACTTACAGCCAGCCCCTCCTCCAAGTCATGAGCATGTTCAGTGCAGGGGGAGGGCTTAGCTGGGGCAGGGTGTCAGTGGGAATGGGGGGCACTTTTCTTAGAAAACAATTTCTGAAATGTGCTCTTTGACAGAAGTGCGTATGGATCCCTTCCCTCCTCCAGTCGAGACTTGCAGTGACGTCACAGTTGGACTTTGGGGTCTTGGACTGCCTCTTCCTCGTGTTTCCTCTGGTGCATGCACCCCATGTCTGCCTGGCCCCCGTCTGGGGTTGGGACCCTTGCTAGGTGCCAGGCACGGGGACGTGGGCATCAGCACGGGCGGGCGGCCTCTGACTTGCTGCCCTTTCTTTGACAGCCGGCCGAGCCCGTCCCCTCCCGCCAGGAGGACCGCGCGCACGGCATCCTCCACGACCACAGCTAGCGCTGCCCAGCGCCTCAAGGAGAAGAGGGTCCTGGAGCAGGGCAGCGGGGCGAGCCCCTCGGTCCTGAGAGGGGAGGAGGGGCGGCGGGGCTCCACGTAGCCACCTGGAGAAACTGGGAGCACGTTTGTGTCCCTTCCTCACCCAGCCCTGAGCTTCCTCATCCTGCTCCAGCCCCAGCTCTGGACTCAAACCAGGAGGACAAAAGTTCTCAGTCGGCACCGCTTTTAGACTTGTCCTGGAAGGTGCCTGGCGACACTGTGGACTTACCCTCCTCTGGCATCTCCGAAGCCAGGCTTTGCTGTGACTTCGGTGAGGCGGCTTCTGAACACGCAGGGAGCCCCCCCACCCGGCAACCTCTCGGGGTCCCAGCTCTTACTCAGAGATGGGGAGTGAGAGCGAGGCAGATAGAGTCCTTTGGAAAACTGTGCCTTCTTGTGAAAGCAAATCCCAGGGGGCTACAAAAAGTTTGTGGAAAAACTCCATTATCTTTTTCCAAACTTTTTGAAGCCCCTCGGCATGTAAGAGGAGTAGACAGGTGCTTTAGAAATAAACGGTAACACTGGGTCTGCATTCAGATTAGTAGCAAAGATCCCAGTTGGTTTGTTGTCCTGATGAAACCTTGTAACATGGGAGGAGAGACAGGACGTTCTGGGAGTGTGCGCCTGTGAACCCCTGTGGCTTGGGACTAAGAATAAATGCCTTACATTAGAAACGTGGGAGGGATGACAAACGTGTTGTCTCTAAGACACTCAGAAATTACGGAAATAAAATGCGATGAAACTTTGCCACTATTTTTGCAGATGTGCACAGGTCCCCCGGAACTCAGCATTTTCCTCACTGTTTGGCTTTAACACCAAGTTCAACTGGCAGGTAGTCCGCCAGCTGTTTTCCCAGCCTCCCTCCACTTCCTGTGGGACGTCTTGAATTTTTAAGACGTTTTGAATGATTAAATTTTCTGCTGACATCGGCGAAGCTGTTCTCTCACACCCCGGCCCTTGGGGACCAAGTTCACAGCCTCTTTCCCGGCAAAGAGAGGTGGTGGTGTGGTTGGATGAGCTCAAGGTCTGAGGAGGAAACTCACAGGAAGCTCAGAGGAAGGGTCCTGCAGAACCTAGACCTGGGGTTCCCAATGGAAACGTTCAGGGGTGGCTGAGCCCGCCCACCGGTGCCCTGCATTGCCCCGTCAGCCGGTCGTGTTCCCCTGCCAGTGCAGCAGAGAGCCGGCAGCGAGGCCCCTCGTGGTCCCAGCATACCCTCTCCCTCCCGGTGCCCCCAAGGCTGCTTAAAGTCCCAGCCTGCAGGTGAGAGCAGCCCAGTCCACATCCATTGCTCCACAACACCTGTGTCCAGCTGTTCCCATTGCTGCAGACCCTGAAGTGAAGACAAATGAAAGTGCCCCACGAGGGTGTTTGCTGCTCACCGTCGCAGCTCCTGCTCCATGAACTGTCCTCGCTAAATCGCTGCCCCTCAGATTTCAAGTGTAAAAGGGAAACTCCCTGCATTTCTGTAACTTCTGTGTAGCTGCGTTTATTAAAGATTACGATGTTAGGCGACACTGTACAAAACTCTTGAGCACTTGACCTTCATTGAGAATCAGCAGTGAAGTTGGGCTGTAGCTCCTTGCCGCTCTTCTCTAACTTCCTGATTACTTAAGTTCACGAGGGCCTTCCGAACCTGGAAGGTGGGTCAATAAGTTCCTAACGGTTACAATAATTATGGAAGCTTTAATACCAGTGTTGTTCTTTTATCATTTTAAGGAAATCATGTTTCTGTCCTCATGGCTTTGTTTCCAGCTGTTCACCTGTCCCTGTCACAGCTGAAGAATTCTCCTCAATACTTGACATCATGAGCTACTTTGGGATTGTCCTCTGTGTACTGACATTAAATAAAACTGTGCGAATGAATTTTAAACGCAGATACTTTTCAATAGTCATTTTCATCTCGAAAACAAGTCATCTCAGCAAACCAGTGAAGCAGCTTTGCTCAGTGCTCTGAGTGAAGGAGTGGTTTCAGCAGTGTCCCTAGACACACCTGCTGCAGGTACTGTCGTCTGTGTTTCTTGAGGTGAGGTGTTCCAGGTACCCTCATCAGCTGCTCCCCGGGAGGACTGCTGACCACCACCCACCAGCCGTTGTCTCTGCCCAGTGGGACCCACACGGTGCTGAGAGGGCAGCCAGGGTGTCCATAGGTGGTGGATGTTGTCACCGCCTCCTCATCTGAACTGCCTGCCGGGGCCTCTGGGCCACCCCATGAGGACCAGTGCCTCGGCTATGCAGAACGAGATCCAGGGAACAGAAAACTAGCCACTGGTAGTATCCTGCTGTGAGACACTCTCCCCTCCCTCCTCCACCCGAGGGCTTCAGGCAGGACTCCCAGACCCAGCCCTGGAAGGCCACACCATCAGTGGGACTGTGCTGTGAGGTTTGCCCCTTTCCAGGGCCTGGCCTCGAACTCCCTGGGTAGATGATCTCCTGTCTTCCCACTTGTGCTGTCAGCCGGGGTGCCTCGGAGCCTATGAGGCTAGGTCTCCTCTTCCTGCCCCTCCCTGCAGACATCCGCCTTTGGGGCCTCCTCCCTCAGAGCTGAGTACATCTCAGGCCCTGAAGATTTGTGCGTTGGCACCAGGTTTGTGCATTTTGAAGAAATGCAAACAGCCCTTCCTGTCTGTGGTGGCCGAGGTAGAGCAGTCAGGCCTGGGATGGGGGCCATTCCTTTGAGGTAGCTGTCACCTGGCCGGTACTGGTGGCCTCTGGGGTGGCTCTAGGCTGGGCCGACAGGAGACCCGCTGGAGGGGTCCTTTTCCTGCCCCAAGTGGGTGAGAGTCAGGGGGATGTGTGAGAGGAGTATGATGGCCTTAGAGTGGCTTTTCTCCAGAGAGCAGGTTCGGCATGGCTTGTCCTCAGGCTAGTAACGGTGAGTTGGACAATCAGTTGGGGTGAGGAACCCTGCGCCCTATGGAAGGACCGTCCCTCCCCACATGCCCCGGGCCATGACAGGCTGAGCACTTTGCACCTTCTGAAACCACGTGCTTTGGCCATGGCGACGCTGCTGCTCAGGTTTGCTGGGGCTCTGACGCAGCGGTACGTAATGGGGTTGTCAGGTCTGGCAGGTAAGAAAGCATATACAGTACTAGAAACGTTCCAGGGGGTGGCCACCCTGGTGAGACGGGGGCCGTGTACCCGGCCCAGCACCTCCATCCCCCACCCAGAGCACAGACCCTCCCAGCACTTTGTGGGTGATACCAGGAAGCTTGCTCTGCCAATTGCTTTGTTTGGGGCAAGAGTCAGATGAGCAGAAGGGACTTTGAGAATGCCACCTCTTGTTCACATCTCTCTGCCTTGGGGTTCTGCAATGATCTCAGTCAACAGAGGGCGCTATGGCCCAGAGTGCCTCCCTCAGAGCCAAGGACCACCTCATTCACCTCCCCCAAGCAGCAGAAGGGGCAGGTGCTTTCATGTGGTGGGTTTGAAACCAGCATGCTCTCCGTCTTGTACTTTCTTTTGAAGCGAGGCTAAATTCTGCTTGCGCTGTGAATTATGGTCAGACCCAGGCCAAGCGCTGGAGGAGGACTTTGTCAACTTTGTTTCAAATGAATAGCACGAATCTGAAAGGCAAGTCCCAGGAGAGAAGCAAGCAGTTTGTTCCATCAGCTTCCAGCAATCGCAACCACTTCCAGATGGAGCCCCTCCCAAGGCCACAGGACCTCACTTCTGCCCTGAGAATCCTGAGTCCTATAGCCCTGAAATGTCAGCTCTCTGGTTTCTGGTAGATGGACGGATGGACAGTGGCGTGCTGGTGCCCATCCTGGCCAAGGTCTCTGCCCTGAAGGACAGGGCAGTTAGTCACTCCAGACATCAGGGCCAACTCTGCACCCACCCAGCACCCGGGACCCTAGTCGCAGGACCAGAGACCTCAACATCCATTCGCTTCTTGGAGAGGGTTAACTTTGACCTGAAGAGTGGAGTTCAGAGGGAAACAATGTGGAAGATGACCTTCTACAGATGGTCAGGCAAGGAAACCCCCCACATCAGGGCCCCCTGATGTAAGAGCAGAGCTTGACGCAGTGGCGGGGCTGGGAGGGCACACAGCTTGCTGTCCTTCCCTCTGTGTCTGCTTGTCTGTGACCCACCCACCTGTAGGAGTCTCAGGTCCTTGGGACTGCAGGCTGCTCTAGGGGACACCTGGTGGAGGTGTGCATGGCTGTGTGGAGACCCATTATGAGGGCCAATCTGCTAGCCACAGCTCCCAGCCCTCTGATCTTCAGGAGTGGAGGTTGGACATGATCAGGAACTCCAGAATCCGAGAGGAAGATGGGTTTAAGGTCAGCTGGCTGATTGTTTTGAGTACAGGGACACAGGAGGTGACAGGTGGGGAGGGGGCATGGTTCAGGGGACCTCTTTCTCCCACCCAGTCACCCCACCTCCAGTCCCTCACAGCCATCCATAGCAGAGCCACCAGGGAGAGGTCATGGGCTCCGTCAGGCAGACAAGTACCCTGGTGCTGCCCTCTGCTCCCAGCTGGTACATCACCCTCGAGAGTGCCCCTCCAAGGCTGGGTAGGCCAGAGCTGTCCTCACCGGCCGACCCAGGGCACCTGCTGCAAGTTTGTCAGTGGTGACTACAGGTTTCAACTGAGCGGGGGCCACGGCTTCATCCATGTATGTGCCTCCTGGCGTTGTCTAGAGAAATCGCTTCTGTTCCTAGATGAGACACTTAACAGATCAATGAGCATCAGCTGTCTGCCGGTCCCACCCGCCAGGTGTGGTCAGGGCTAAAGGCCCACTGACCTTCATTTGTGCCTGCCACAGTTCCGCCCAGTGTGTGAGAAACGTACCGTGTTTACGTAAAGGCTACCCAGCTGTAGCGGCTACAGGAAAGGTGTGCTCATGGCGCTCAACGTGCGTGGCTTCAGGGTTGCTCTGCTGTAACCTCGAAATTGCTCTGAATAGACAATGCCAAACGTGTGACTGTGTTGCCCCAGGACACTTGCAGAGACTTAAGTGTACTGTGGGTCCCTCCCCTGGCCTCAGTCAGGGCTCACCCTGCAGGAACACACACTGCCCAGGACCAGCTGCCACAGCCTGCTGCAGGCATGTTTCAGAACCCCCTGTCCCTGCACCCCCACCCCAGTCTACTGGACACTGGGCCCAGGAGCAAAGCCAGAGGTGATGCCACCTCTGCCCGATGGGAAGAGTTGAGAACTCGCAAGTTCAGGTGGAGGCACCTGACAAGTGCCATCTTTGAGGCTGACCCTCAGCTCTGGCCCAGGTGTGCGTCCACAATCACAGGAGAAGGCTGCTCATGCACCCCATGGCCAGGGGCTGCATGCAGGCCACCCCCAAGGCCTCACGATCCCCATTTTGTCTGACCCCTGAATAGTGTTTGTAGGGTTTATTGTCTCTAAACCAGGCCAGTTCTCTAGGCGGGACTGGAGTATAGCAGCCCCACTTCAGGAAGCAGACAGACCCCAGGTGCTCTTCCGACCTGAGGACACAGGCAGGGAGACCCCCTCGTCCACCCTGTCCCCGACTCCGTGAACCTGGAGTTCTGTATGGAGGTGGCTCTGGCCTGAGCGCTCAGCTATCGGCCCAAAGATGTCATTTCCATTTAAAAACCACTCTTTTGTGGGGCTGCAGTAAAAAAAATAAATAAGACACCAGTGTTCGTGCTGCCTCCTCTGAATGTCAGTGACATTCTATCTCACACATAGATAAAACATGTATGTGTGACGTGTGACATTCGGTCTCACACATGGATAAAACATGCATGTGTGAACCCTGGTGTGGAGCCGTAGGATGAGCACTGGACGGCTAACCACAAGGTCACCAGTTCAAACTCACCAGCCACTTTCAGAAACCCTATGAGTTGGAACCAACTTGGTGACACACAGCAACAACACCACATACGTAGCATAAGATAAAATCGATTTCTTGGACAGGAAATTCTTACTGTCCAGCTGTCGTAAACCATACTTCTGTCTTTGTTCTTGCACTGTTTTTTTTACACCTTAGATGTTTGGAGGGCGCACTGAAACACACTCATAGGAAAATTGTTGTTTTCTGGTGTGTAGATGTCATTCAGAGTCCTGCGTGATGCATTTGCGCTGGACCACAAGGCCAGTTTGAGCCGCAACGTCGGCGGTTCAAATTTATCAGCCGCTGCTTGGAAATCCTATCCAGAATCGCTGTGAATCGGAACTGACTCAAAGCATTTAACAACAGCAACAAATGTCATTCAGAAAGACATGCTGTGATCATAGATATTTTCTTAACTGGTTTGCACTTAAGTAGCTTAATGCAAATAGAAAACTACTTTGTGGGTGTAAGGGACCCCTGGCTTCACCAGGGTGTGGGGCAAAGACAGTTTTTTTTATCCACTAACGTTTATCTGAACACTGTTTTCAGCACGCTTAGCTCTGTAGTATATATCAGTGATGCCATTGTCCAAGTGCGGATGGTCCTTCACTGGTCATTTTCAGCTCTGAAGAGTGATATTTCTAATTCACAGCGAAAAAGTAATATTAAAAACTATCTTGACTACGCCAAGTGTATCATCTGTTTAACTCAGGTTTGAGTCTCTGTTGAATTAAACATGGGGAATTATTTTGTCACCCTATTCCTTGGAGCCCCATCAGTCACAGTGAGATTTAGGATGGAATGTTCACGAACAGGACTCATGTGAAGAGGTCTTTGTTGGGGCGTTGGCTCGTTTTCTGGAAGCTAAGGACAAAGGAGCTCTGGTAGCATAGTGGTTACGAATCGGGCTGTTAACCTCAGGGTTAGCAGTTCGAAACTACCAGCTGTTCTGCAGGAGAAAGAGGAGGCTTTCTGCTCCCATAAAGATTTACAGCCTCGGAAACCCTGTGCAGGGTCGCTATGAGTCGGAACCGACTCCACAGCACATAACAACAACAACAAGGACAAGTCAGTGGCGTCACTGAAAGCCAGTGAGCTCACCCGGCCTGGTGTGCTCACTCACTCTGGTGGCTTGAAGTAACTTGCCAAGTGTCACAAGGGGTTTTACTTGGTGGGCACCAACTCTAGACAATTCTTTGGCCAGGCCCACACCTACCAGTGGACGTGCTAGTTTCTAGACTTGCACTCCACCACCTAGGAAGGGAAGGACACACTTCTTGTTCGTAACAAGTAGGTGCCCAGACAAACCCACTCTCTTCATGGCTCCATTCAATTTGGGGACCTTCATTACCTTTTGAGGGTGTACCCATACTGTTTCCACCTACTCGACTGCAGCAACAAGCTGATGATACTCTTTAGAAGGCTTCGAGTCAGCCAGGTCCCAGCTTCATTCACCTGAGGCGAGGTGGTAGCTACAGCTTGGGTGCCTTCAACTGCCCACCCCACAACCCCACCCCCAGGATGGGAGGGTGGTCCACATTGGGGAGAGGCACTAGGTGTGAGCCTCCCAGAAAAGGTGAATAATTGTTGGTAAATGCCATTGAGTCGGTTCTGACCCATAGCAACCCTGTATGGGGTTTCTGAGGAGCAACTGGTGAACTTGAACCACAGACCTTGCAGTTCAAACCAACTTTGCAGTCCAGCGCATTAACTTACAGTGCCACACCAGGACTTAATAACAGAACATACTAAAACCTGCCATTGTCTTCAATGAAAGAAGCAAAAATTTCTTGATGATACACACTCACAATGGCCTGCCCACTACACTTAACCACTAGCAGGATTTAGCCAGTTTGCATCTCACCCAGCCTACCCTAACAGCAAGCTCAGCGTGTGCTTGTTAGAATGAGTTTGGCCAGCTTTCCCTCTTCTTTAGAAGTAGCCTTGAACCTTAGACACAGAAAATAACTTACCTAGAGGATGTTGCTTGGATCCAACAATCGATGCCCATGGAAGAAGCAATCAAAAACAACAGCTTTGGACAAATCTGCTTCAAAGTCCTCTTTAAAGTGTCCAAGAGCAAAGATGTCATTTAGCGGACTAAGGAGTGCCCACGCAATGGCCTTTTCTATTGCCTGATGTGCATACAAAAGATAGACAATGGATAAGAAAGACAGGAAAAAATAATGGATGCCTTTTAAGTACAATGTTGGCGAAGAATACTGAAAGTACCAGACACTGCCAGAAGAACCAACAAATCCGTCTCCAGAGAAGTACAGCCAGTGTCCTTAGAAGCAATGATGGCAAGGCTTTGTCTCATGTACTTGGGATCTTTTCAGGAGGGAACAATCCCTCAAGAGGGGCGTCTTGCTTGGTAAGGTAGAGCGTTGGCAGAGAAGTGGAAGGCCACCAATGAGATGTGCTGCAACAGTGCCAGGCTTGTGAAGATGCTGCTATAAGTTGGTGCTGACTCAATGGCATGTCACAAGCCAGTTTGCTGTTGGTGTTTCTGCCGTCTTAGCACAAGAGGGCTTTGCTACTGCCAGTTACTTAGTAACCAGGACTCATGTGGTTGGGATCCTGGATGTGGTTGGGACCAGGAAGCCACAACTAGTATTGGGAAGCAGAAAAGAATAGGCAAGTGCTGCTGTTGGAAATAAGTCTAGAATTCTGCACCTAGTGACCCTTCCAGTTCCTCTCCCTACAGCTGTGCAGTAGCGGGCAGGTACAAGTCTCCAGGTGTGTGTGGCTCTGCCCCGTCTCCTCTTCCTCTAGCTGTAACAGAGAACACAAGAAGGGCCCGGGCAGGACCCCTGGGCAGTAATGGGGTCAACCATTCAGTCATGTACCCTGGAGTGCCTGTCTCTAGCTGGGCAGAGGCCCCCAGCTCCCGGTCATGGTAGAGTCCCTCACCTTCCCCGTGTCTGTGGATGCTTCTGCTCCCAGATCTGAGGCTGCGGTGTACGGATACCACCTTCCTCGCACTGCAAGGTCCAGAAGCCAGCACAGGGAGAGCTGGGTGAACCAGACCGGCAGTCAGGCAGCAAGCCTGGGACCCTGTGCTTGAGTGTTTCCATGCCAGACACCAACGTGAAGCCAAATAGGTGGGCAGGGAACCCCAGGAGCTGTCCCTTGTGGGGAGGCAGGCGTTGGGATGCAAGGGTGGTCCGTTTTCTGGGAGTCAGCATAGCAGGCCGTGTTTGTACTCATTGTCAAGTGATTTATTTTTCTTTCACGTTTTATTTCTTTAAAGGGAATAACTACTTTTCTAAACGTACCAGTGCCTGTCGGTTCTGAAATATGCCCGCACTTGAGGGACCATCAGTGACCAGCTCTGGGTACCCGGGGAAGTACATGTGCCCGTCCCCCTGGTCCTTCCTGCAGGTCTCTGCCCTTCCCTGTCTGGTGAAACAGGCTCTGCTTTGTGGGTACCCAGAATTCCACCACCCTCTCCCACAGTGCCTTCCCTCTGTGCCTCACCCCACCAGCAGGTGGGCTTCAAGGGGCACTCCCCCAACCCTGTCCACGAGTGACCACCACTGTCCTGGTGGCGCTCTGCAGCCTCACACTCTACCCTGCCTGGCCCATCACTCCTGGTACTTCGGCCAGTGGTCATGTGGGTCCACAGGTAGGACCCCTGAAGACACATGCCAGGGTGTCGTCCACAGGTTTGTCATAAAGGAAAGAACAAGGAGACCAAAATGAACCCGAGAAAAACCCCCTACTGATACAAAAGAAAATTTAAAAATTGAGGCTTGAGAAGCTGAGAAGGAGGAACACACAATTAGCAGGTTGTGTTCTAAGACAACAAGGGCCGTGACCGGGCACGTTTTCTTCACCACAGGCTGGCAACCCCACGCTCTCCAACCCACTCAGGACACCTTCTCGCTACCCATCCTCCGAGAAACGGTGTTTTCATGTGGGGATCCGCAGACAGAAAATGGTCCCAAACCCATGAGGGAAAGGCGGGACCAACACCAGCCACCTGGCCCCTCTCACCAGCCCACTGCGAGCCTGTGTTAGTGCTTTTCTGGGCTGTCTGCTGACTGTTCTGGGCTTTCCAGCAAAACTAGTTTAAGCCAGTCTTCCCATGTCCACCAGCAGTCACCCTAATACACTCGCCCAAGCATGACCCAAAGGAACAAGACAAGGATGCGTGTCCAGCTCCAAAAACCACACAGCAGTTACCGTAACGGTAGATTCATCTTTAATAAAAACCAATAGCTCCCTCAGTGGACAGGAAAGTGCACTGATGTCCCCCTCAATGCTACGGGGACCACTGACACCAAGCACGAAGCATGCGGACGCCGAGCCCAGCAGCCCTCTGTCTGTTTCTGCACCCCTCCAGGTCCACCCCGGCCAGGTTTCAGGCTCATGGCACGCAGGACACAGCTCAGGCTTGCTCCAGGCTGGCCGGCTGCAAAGGCAAAGCCCCTGTGCTGGGGTTGCAGGTGGTGGGAAGGTGGCCCGGCCTTTGCCTGCATCTCTCTAGGGAGCAGAGCCAAAGGTTCTCCAGCCATTGTGGTGCAGCCTTGGTTTACTTTTTGAGGACGGGAGAACGTGTGCTCTCTTATCGTCTCTCTATCGTAGGCAATCGGTACGGCTTCACGGTGGGCTTCACGTCCTTCTGGGTCTCTGTCTGTCAAAAAGAAATGGTGAGAGGTGCTCAGCGGAGGCTGGGACAGGCCAGGAGCCCGGAAGGTCGGAGAGCAGCAATACCTTCTTGTTGGCCTGGCCGCACTTCAAGGTCTGCAACACCTTGCCGGGGACTCCATGTGCTAAGGTGGACTGCAACGTGGGGCTGGAGTAGGACAGCTTGGTGGCACCTGAGAGCTTGAGCGGGGGCAGCTGCGTGAAGTAGGCCGGGCCTCGTCTCTGGGGAAGGGCCTCCTCGTTCTTCAGAGACTGTTTCTAAAACAAGACAAGGTCTGTCGAAGACAAGGGCGGCTTCCCCTTTGTGGGACTTGAAAGAACAACCGGCTCTAGGCACTACGTCTGCCACTGAGGTGACTTCAGCAAGTCTTCCCCTGGGGCAGCCCTCCCATCTATGGGACTGAGGCAGCAGGTGAGGCTCTGAAATCCCCATTCTCCGAGATGTGACAGGTGTGGTAAGCTGTCCTGCTTGAGCTCAGCTAACCAAGCCCAGCCACTGCCTGATTTTGTACATCTCGTGAGCTAAGACTGGCTGTTACGTGAAAACGCTAGGCTGTTCCAGTTTCTGCGTTCACCACTAAAGCTGTGCTGGCACACAGCCTTGGTCACTATTGTCTGCAGCTTCTTTGGTGCCGCTGAGGATGGCTGGCCCACAAAGTCTAGAAAGTTGGCTCTCTGGTGTGTGGATCAACCCCTGGGCTGGCGGAAGTGGGGTGGGGGTCCTGGCTGGGCCCTCTGACGGCTGTGATGAGAACCGAATCCAGGGGTGGGGGTGGAGGCAGGTGCTAGAACTTGGGACATTGTGGGGAAGTCGGGGTGGGAGCCCCCGGGCTACTGGGGGGTAAAAGGACCCCCTTGGAGGTGGGAATGGGGAGATGGGTGTGAGGAAGCTGTTACACAGGTGGTAAGAGCAGGGATCTGGATTTCTGGAACGATCTGGGTCCTCAGCTCCCAGGAAGCCAGCCCTCAGCAGATGGTGCGGTGGATGAAGGCCAGGAGGTGTGTGGAATGATGAGTGAGGGTGGGGTGGGTCATATGGTGGGGGGGGGGAGGTGTCACACGGTGGGGGAGCAGCCTTGGGACCCAAAGCTTGGAGGGGGCCTGGTGTCTTAGCCCCAAGACCAAGACCACCGTACCTGCTTCCGGGCCTCCCTGGCTGCATGCCAGTTGTTGCTGGCGGGCCCCAGGGTTGCAGGGTACTCAGGGAAGGAAGCGTGGCTGCGGCCGCCCAGAGCTTGCTTCTCAGCTGCCCTGGG
>NW_006408543.1:10527565-10546946 GCF_000296735.1 Chrysochloris asiatica
GGAAAGGGGGCATGGGGCAGGGGGCGCTGTGGACTGCCCACTCATAGTCACGCTCCAACCACCCTGGGGCCGGCTCTCTTGGTGTCTTGAGGTAACACACACAGGCCTACCTTTGGGCTCAATGAGGACCGCAGGTAGATGAGCTGTGAATACCTCTGCCTGGGAGCGCACCAACTCAGGGAGCAGCCATTCCCCACCCACCCCCCTCAAGAACCCACCCTTCATGACCCCTCATGGAGCCCTGCCTGCCACCCTCTACTTAGTCCTCCCAGAGAAGTGGCCGCCCATGGCCTCAGCTTTGCCTGACAACCCCAGATCCAACACAGCGCCCCTGTCAGCCTGATCTGTCTTCCCTCTCAGCTGCCAGGTCACCAGGACGCACTCCAGGACCCGAGGTGAGGGCCGTGGCACCTCTCAGCATCCCCAGGACCTGTCCTGATGCCTGGGGAGGCCAGCCGACAGCCAGGACAGTGTCCATGCCTCACGACAACCAGACCCATGACACTGACAAGAGTGGACAAGTTCCCCACGGAACCAACTAGAGGAGGTGCAGCATGGCCCAGGCGCCAGCAGTGGCATGGTGTGTGTGTTTCTGACTGTGGTGTGGTGTGTGTGTTTCTGACCCTGGTGTGGTGTGTGTCCCTGCTGGGCTGCAGTGTGGCTTGTATGTGCCCGCCGGGCTGGGATGTAGCATTAACACTCACTTGGCCCTGGCATGGTGTGATCTCTCTCAGCTGTCCATGGCGTGCATGCTCCTGCCTGGCTGTGGTGTGTACATTTGTTTTCTCTTCAGGATTCCAACCAAGAGGAAAACCTGAAAGTTGTTCCCTAATGTGTTTGCTGTGCTGACACAAACTATTCAAAGACTTGCTCTCTCAATTCCTCACTGACACTGAATGACCCTAACGTAGGGTTTCTAAGAGTGAATCCGCAGGAGTGAATAGACTTCTCTTTCTCCCTCAGCATGACCAGTGGTTTTGAACTAGCAACCTTGCAGTTTTCAGCCCAACGCCTTTCCCACAGCACCACCAGAACGCCTTCTCTCTCAATGAAGCGATCAGAAATCATCAGACGTTTCAGAATACTGTAGCTGGGTGCCGCCCTAATTTAATAATGAGCAGAGTGTCAGCAAGAGCCAGGCTTTGATCTATTATTAGACTTCAGTTCTTCTGTTTCCATTCCAGCCTACAAAGTGACCCCAAATCTGCGACAGAGACTGAGAGGACAGGGCTGTCCATTGAAGTCGGTGGTCTATGGGAACCCCCCCAACACGGATACATGCACCGAGGGTGGCCGCCAGAAAAAGATGAGGCTTTCTGCTCCCGTGAAAACTGAGAGCTTCAGAAACCCCGTACAGCATGGCTATGAGTTGGAACCAACTCCACAGCACCTAACAACAACACAGAATCTTTTATCCACAGTTCCAGAATCCACGCAAACTCTGAGCTTTTTTTTGGAACTCATGTCTTGACAGGGCCTGATGTGAACTGTGGATGAGCAAGAGGCCAGTGGTCTTGGTTCCTGGTGACAGTACTGTGTCACATGCCCCCGTGGAGGACACTGCTGTATTCACAGAGGGGACTGTGGGCCTGCATCTTGTCTCAGAGCCATTTGGAAGCTGGGAATAAGGCTGAGCAAAAGGGAGGGGCCCCTGGGTAGTGCAAGTGGAAAGGTTGGAAGTTCGAATCCACCCAGAAGGTGCCCACAAGAAAGGCCTGGTGATCTACTGCTTAACAACCCACCACCAAAAACCCTGCGCAGCAGTTCTGCTCGGACACACTTGGGACTGCCACAGAGAATCGGCAGCACCTGTCTTTAAGCAAAAGGGAGAAGGGGATTCTTAACCAGGGGGATGGGTATGCTTGTCAGGATGTTTTCGGTGGGTCCCAAGTGTCCCGGCGGCTGGAGAAGAGGCGGGAACACGTTCCTCCTGCCAGGTCTCTGTGTGCTGGGTCCCCGTCTTATGACATATATGACTGTACTTGTGATTGTCTGTTTGTGTACGCCCTATTTATAACATGTACTACATATGACGTTCAAATGTGTCTTTAAGTTTATATGTAATGCTTCCAACCCCTAATGAGAAAGAAAGATGCTGATCATAAAAATAATAATGAGAACTAAAATTAAACAAAAAAAGAGGCCTTCAACTCGCGTCAGAACCTACTTAGGGCCGTGTCTAGGATGGAAGGAAGCCCACCGTGAGTCGGGGACCCCCTGTATTGGTGTCAGTGATCGGTAGAGGCCTCCGATGACCGGCGGTAGTGTTTTGTTAGAGCCAAGTATAAGAGATACAAGAGTGCTGACATTTTCCAGTAAAGAGGAGAGAGAGGCACGTGTGCTGGTGTGTTCTGGCAGATGGCATGGGAGACTCGGTGAAGGCTTCTGGCCACGTCCTAGTGTTTTCCGTGAGTGACTCCGCAGTGGGTGAATGGCTACCCGGGTTGAATGAGGGACAGTGATGTGGCCTTGAGTTGAACGTAGACTTTCCAGCTTGTCGTCCCCAGGCAGAGGGCTCTGGGTGCCATCTGCCCTGAGTGCCCGCTGTGCTCTGGGCCACCAAGGAGGCTGGGCCCACGAGAGAAGTGTGGAGCAGGCTTTGAGCCCCATTTCTACTGTTCTGTGTCCCCGGGTAGGAGGATCAGGAGAGAGGGAATGAAAGGCTGGCTGGAGAGGGTCACTGTAACCCCCCCAAAAAGAAAGCTGCCTGCCCCTGTCCAGCTTCCCAAGACCCTTCCCTTCAAGTGGCAGGACAACACTGCTAAGTGACAGGTAGATCCCAGTCTCGATTCCTTAAGAAACTTGCCAACCAGCGGCAGAAGGGGGACCTCGGAATTGTGTCCAGCAGCGGTTATGTTTTGCTTGGTTTGTGTATTGTTTTGTTGTTAATGTGTGTTTATTTTGTCTAGTCATTGAAATTAGGAGAGTTCACATAAAAATATTTCCCACTCTACACTCCTGCCAATGGGGTCAGATGGGGTCACCGCTAGGGTCACTCTGTCGTCAGACCCCCCATAATCTGCAGATGGGGTCAGTGCCCATCCACACTTTGGGGTCACCCTGCTGTCTGACCCTTCCACATTCTGCCAATGGGGTCAAACTGGGCTCCACCCACACCATGAGTTTCACCCAGCCGTGGGACCCCCGCACTCTGGCACCTGGCAATCTCGAAGAGCACACAGCCGGCGCTCCACACATCCATCTTGTAAGTGTAGTAGCCGTCGGTGAGCAGACACTCAGGAGCCCGGTACCAGCGCGTGGAAATGTACTCTGTGTACGGATGCTTGGAGTAGACGCTTCGGCAAGACCCAAAGTCCCCGAGCTTCAGGACATTCTGCTGTGGGGTGGGCAGAGACAGTAACACTCACACACAGTTCTGCCCCAAAGGAAACATGACAAAGAGCTAAAGCAGCTTCGGGGGGAGCAGAGCATGCATTCGGGGGAAAGGGGTCTGCATAGATGCTGGCTGATTGTTGACTTCCGAATGTCTACGGGTTGGAAAGGAGTCCTGCTGGAGTGTGTGCTACACACTGGCACACTGGAAATGGCCTGTCTTCACAGGAATAGACGGCCTCACCTGTGTCCCTCCTCAGAGCGGCCATTTCCGCTGTCCTACAAGGAAGCTCTGGTAGCGTAGTGGTTATGTACTGGGCTGCGAACCTTAAGGCCAGCAGTTCAAATCTACCAGCCGCTCCGTGGGAGAAAGATGAGGCATTCTGCTCCCATAAAGATTTACAGCCTCAGAAACCGTACACAGGGTCCCTATGGGTCGGAACCGACTCAACGGCACTTAACAACAACACAGGGTCACTAGGAGTCAGAATGGACTACATGGTGGAGGGAGTGGTTTGGGTTTAGTTTTATAGGTTTGGAACTTACATGTCCTGGTGGTGCAGTGGGTAAGTACGTGGCTGCTAACCAAAAGGTCGGTGGTTCAAACCCACCAGCGGCTCTGTGGGAACTCTATGGGGAAGTTCTACCCTGTCTTTTAAAGTCCCTATGAGTTGGGATTGAGTCACCAGCAGTGGATTTATTTTCTAGTGTAGTGTTTTGTTTTTGTTTTATAGGTATGAAGAGTGTGTCAGTCACGGCGTCATCTACAAATGAATGACCACAGTCATAGCCTGTTCTGTCACCCTCGGACTCCCCTTCAGTGGGGGCTCTGCTCTGGGCTCGGGGCCCCACAGATCTGAGACTGTCCTGACAGTAAGTCAGACCCGGGGCAGGGAAACAGGTGTCAGCTTAGTCTCCTGTTTTCTCCACCCCTCGCATTTCCAGACAAGAAAATGAAGACTATATGTGAACAGACCTGTTAAAATACCTTATGACCCTCTCAATGGAGCCTGGGGTGGCACTGTGGGTTAATGCGCTGGACTGCAAAGTCAGTTGGAACTGCAAGGTCGGTGGTTCTAGCTCACCAGCCACTCCTTGGAAACCCTATACAAGTTCGCTCTGGGTCAGAACTGACTTGATGGCACTTCACAACAACAACAACAACAACAACCGTCCCAATGATCCATGTCCAGTGCATGGAAATAGACGCAGTAAGAACAGTCGATAAAAGCACAATGCTGTTCATCGCAGCACTATTCACAACAGCAAAAAGATGGGAGACACTCTCAGAGTCCAACAACAGAAGAATGGACCAACAAACCTTGGTACATACACCCAGTGGAATATTAGACAACGTTGAAGAGTAACGATGAATCTGTGAAACATCTCAAAACTTGGAAGAACTTGGAGGACATTATACTGAGTTAAATTAGTCAATGAAAAAAGGGCAAATATTATATGAGACCATTATTGCAAAAGCTTAAGAAAAGGTTTCCAGACTAAAAGAAACAATATTTGATGGGTGGGAGGGAGGGAAGAAGAATTCATTGGCTGGAAGGTAGACACATGTTAGCTCGAGTGACGGGAGGGCAGTATGCCAGAAGGGGGAGGGTGGCAGAAAAATGTTGAAGTTAGGTGAGACACAGGGAGGTAAGCAGGGGATAAAGGGGTTAGAGGAAAATAATGATACATCTTCAAGGTGGAAGAAGAAGATGTATCATTATTTACCTCTAACCCCTCTGTCCCCTGCTTACCTCCCTGTGTCTCACCTAACTTCATCATACACAACCCTGGAACAACAGTGTTCTGTGCAGAGATAGATACATGGATTGAGACACAGGCTGAATGGGTAAGGGGGAAGAGTGGGATGTATAAGTTCATATATAAGAGCTTGAAAAAGAAAAAAGAAACATTCTCTGATGGTTGCCAGGGGTGGGAGGGAAGGGAGAGTTGGTCACTGGCTACATGTTAACTCAGGTGTTGGGGAGGGAGGGTGGCAGAAGACTGAGGAAGACAGAAGACAGGGAGGTATACAAGGGCTAGAGAGGATGGAGGTAAACAGTGCTAGCTACACAACCTTGAACAATGCAACACTGTTCTGCGGGTAGATACGTGGACAGAGAGTCATGCTGAATGGGTATGAGAGGAAGAGTGGAATGTGTGCATATTTGTGTGTGTGTGTGTGTGTGTGTGTGTGTATCCCACAGATATACAAGAGTTTGAAAGAGGATTTTGGTACATGAGTATTTATCTTTTCTGCAAACAAAACTATGAATGTGGTGGAGCATGTTGTTGTTGTTGTTAAGTGCCGTCGAGTCGCTTCAGACCCATAGCGACCCTGTACAGGGTTTCCGAGGGTGTAAATCTTTACGGGAGTAGAAAGCCTCATCTTTCTCCCGCGGAGCAGCTGGTAGTTTCGAACCGCTGACCTTAAGGTTCGCAGCCCGATTCGTAACCACTACGCTACCAGAGCTCCATGGTGGAGCATACAACGGGAAAAATGATGAACACTTCTTAGATATTATCAAATACCTTAAGGCAATGAGTGACTGGGCCTGGGAGCTCAGGACCATAGTCTCAGGGGACACCATGGTCAACTGGTATAACACAGTCCACAAACACAGTGGTCTACAAGCCTACTTTGGTGAGGAGTGACTTGGATATTAAAAGCTCATGAGCAGCCGTCTAAGGTGCAGCGATTGGTCCTTCCAGGTGTGGAAGAAAGAAGAGTGATGAGAACTGAAGACACCTGGAATCAATTAGTCCAATGGCTTAATGGAACACGTGACCATCAGTGTCCGTGACCCAGCTACCACTACCAACAGCTCTGAAAGAGATCACATTAGAAGGTTCCAGATAGCGCAGCAGAATATATGGAACAAAACCCAAAATTATTTTTTTTTAAAAAAGACCAGGCTTACTGGTCAGAAAGAGACTGGAAGAACCGGAGACCACGGCCCTCGACCACCATTCAGGTCTGGAGAGGAACTCACCCGCGTAGGCCAACGTTTAGCCAGGTAGCAGAGAGGTATCGAGGAGGAGCAACAACACCAATAAGGAATGCTTACTATGAATGAAGGAATAGTTAATCATTCCAAATCCAAGGAGCAGCATGCACCTAAGGACAAAGGTGAGAAGGGCTGGAAAAGGGGGGTAGAATGGAGATGGGAGCCCCAAGGGGAAGCGGGGTGACTGTTGTTTCAGGGAGGAGTTTGCAATCATCGAGATGAAACCAAGTCTATGATTTATTGAATGTAAAGCTGATGATCTTGTCTGTAAACTTTCACTCAATTCACAATAAAAAGTTTTAAAAAGAGTAGTTAATTAAAGGCTGGGATGACGCTCTACACTTGTTGTTGTTACTATGTACCACTGAGTGGACTCGGCTCACAGTGACCCTGCAGGACACAGCAGAGCTGCCCCGTGGGGGTTTCTAGGCTGTATTCTTTATTCATAGCCAATTACCAGGCCGTCCACCCAAGGAGCTAATGGGTGGGTTCGAACTTCTGAACTTGCAGCCAGCAACCAAGCACTTAACCACTGTGCCACCAGGGCTCCTTAGTCTCAAGTTAAGTCTGTTCTAGTGTTTACCCCTTGAAGGAGCTCTGGTAGCGTGGTGGTTACAAATCGGGCTACGAACCTCAAGGTCAGCAGTTCGAAACTGCCAGCTGTTCCACGGGAGAAAGATGAGGCTTTCTAAAGCTCACGTAAAGATTTACAGCCTTGGAAACCCTGTACAGGGTCACTATGGGTCAGAATTGACTCCACAGCACATAACAACAACATTTACCCCTTCAGTCCAGTACAACCACCCATGAAGGGGTAGAATGCTGAGGACGTAGGCATGACCAGACTGTAAACATCAGTGTTGGGCCTGAAGCCAGTTGACCTCTTTACAGCAAAGCCGGACCTCTCCGGCCCTACCTGGTCTTCCAACTGCACTGCATTCGAATGACGTGAATTGTAAATTCTCAAGTCTAAATGTGTAAAGCCTTACACCACGCTTCCTCAATACTCAAAAATCACCATGTCCAATTCTCTACAATTTAAAAACTTCAGACTTTCACTTCCCACCAAGATGGCATAACTGGGAGCAGATTCTCCCTCCCCCGAGAAAAGGCAGAATCCAGGAAGCGATGGTTTCACACACAGGACACCAGACTATGAAGTACTGGCTCCCAAGATACACCTGTGATGCCCCGAGCTTCCTGCCTCCAGGGACCATCCAGCTGTAGGCAGTGGGGGGAGGGAAAGAGGGGGGTGTTCATAGAGGCGGTGGATGTGGAAACAGACGGGGGAAGGGAGAGACCAGTGATGTATACCACAATGCTGGAAGATACACTGTCCCCACCAGCCAGGTGGAAAAACCACAATGCAGGGGGCAGTGGGTAAAGTGTCCCTGGGGGGTGCAAACATTGAACGCGCTTGACTGCTAACCTAAAAGTTGGAGGCTCGAGTCCACTCAGAGGTACTTCAGAAGAAAGACCTGGTGTTACCTAAAACCAGCTTTGATAGGCCCCTAACCCCTTTCTACTCTGACACGGGGGTGGGGGTGGGGGGCATCATGAGGCAAAGTCGACACAATGGCAACTGATTGAGTCTGGGGTAGAGCTCTCTGGAGAGTCTTGCTTCCCACAGCTGTCGAGCCGACTCTGACTGCCAGCCACCCCCCAGGACAGAGGAGAACTGCCCGGTGGATTCCCAAAGCTGCACATCGTCAGGGCAGCCATCTTCTCCCAAGAAGCATATAGTTGGTGCATTCGAACCTCTCACTTTTCAGTTAGCCGTGCTTAACCGCTGCGCCACCAGGGCACCTTTAGATGGTGTCTAAGGAGCTCTGGTAGCGTAGTGGTTACAAATCAGGCTGTGAACCGCAAGGTCAGCAGTTCAAAACTACCAGCTGTTCTGCAGGAGAAAGATGAGACTTTCTGCTCCCATCAAGATTTATAGCCTCAGAAACCCTGTACAGGGTCGCTATGAGTTGGAACCGACTCCATGGCACACAACAACCACCACCAAGAATAAAAGATATTCATCAGCCAACAAGGGAAACTTCAATATCTGGTATCCCATCAAAAGCATCATTAAAATTGGAAAGAAAAACTATCTGCTTAGTATTCTATTGTTGTGCCGACTCACAGCGACCCGGGATAGGGTTTCTAAGAAGCTGCTGGTAGGTTTGAACTGTGACTGCAATTGTCATTAGCTGTTCAGTGCTGATCCTGTAGTGCCACATATATCTGGTGAAAATATCTTCCAAAAATGAAGGTGAAATCAGTATGTTTTCAGATACCTAAAACAGAACGTATTAGCAGCAGCCCTGTGCTATAACAAATATTAAAGGCACCTCTTCAGGCAGAAAAAACAACAAAAGGACAGCTGAGAAATATGAAACTATCCAACACAATGAAGAGAAGCGGAAATGTTTCCCACATAAGGAAGGAAATAAGTAATATTTTTTTCTTATTATTGAAATCTGTTTAAAAGACAACAGAGTGCTTAAGGAAAAATATCAACAATGCAGTGTGAGGTACGACATTTGTAAAAGTAAAATGCCTAAGAGTGTGCAAAGGCTGGGCGTATACAACCATCAGATTATTACTTCTGATTTAGGAGACGTGGGGCCATGTCACGTGAGGGCGATGGAGAAGGAGACTACAAATCAAAACCCAAACCCAGCGTCACTGAGGTAATTGTGACTCATAGGGACCCTGTAAAGGGCCCCTGAGAATGCAAATCTTTACGGGGGCAGCCTCATCTTCCTCCTGCAGAGCGGCTGTGGATTTGAACTGCCAACCTTGAGGTTAGCAGTCCCAAGTAAGACCCCCAGTACTTCCAGCGCTCCTATAAATCAAAAAAGCAACTCCGTAACAACAGAGGTATGCTAATAAGCTAACAAGGGAAATAAAATGGAATGACTGTTTAAAGCTGATACAAAAGAAGACATACTCGGAAGCAAAATGAAAAAACAAACATTACTCAGCAAGGAAAAGGAATGAACTACTTACTTATGTGTGCATGCGCACTGGTGGGTCTGAAAATAATTATGCTGACTGAAAGCAGCTAAATATTCAAGAACACATACTGTACAGCTCTGTTTATAGGACAGTTTGGAAAAAGCCAATGAATTCTGTGAAGACAGAACTGCAACAGGTCTGTCACTCCCTGGGTGTGGGGTAGGGAGAGGAATTACTGAGACAGGAGAGAACCTGGGGAGTGGGTGATGATGGAGTCATAGGTATGTTTTGTGAGTCAAAAGCTATGACATTTTATTCTTTAAATATGCACCACTTAAGTGGCTTTGGGATGGGCCAGACTGGAGCTTCCTGCCTCTACTAACGCTTTAAAATGTACAATGTATAGCGGATCATTTGAAGGGTGTTGATTTGGGATAGTGTTGTGAAAAGGGGGCCTAAGATTATTTTCTTCTACATGTAGGTGAGGGCTTCACAAAGTTCACGGAACAATGGAATTAGAAGAGAATGGAATTTTCCCATGAACTTTTGAAGCCTCCTCATATACAGTCATGCATAGATGATATTTTAAAAGTTACCTTTTCCAACTGACTGCAAGGGTTGAAAAATGTAAAGGTGGATGTTTTATAGCAAGGAGAGAGGGAGAAGGGCTGTGTACTGACGACGGGGGGGAGGGGGGGGGCGGAGACAGGTTTGTAGGGTATACCCTTCGGTTGGTTGATTGGAACCATGGCAATGAAACAATATACAATAGAATGAATGTAAAGCTAATGTTCTCCCATGCAAACTATCACAAAATTCACAATAAAGCATTAAAAAAAAAAGTACCTTTTCCAAACTGGGGGGACAAACAAAACTATAGCAATCATGGTATCATCTGGAATTGAAATTATGTTTCCTCAGAAAGCTATATTTATTTCTAGCTTGGCATCAATTTTTCACGTAAAAGTTCTTACCTTTATTAATATATTTTCTGGTTTGACATCTCTGTGAAATATTCCATTTCTGCATTCAATATAAAAGGAAGAATAGAACTCATTGTCCCTCCTTGATTCAAATTCTTTCATGCTACATTTTTAAATGGATGCTAACAGACTTCATCAGTTGGTGACCGGCCCAATCAGCAAGACTGTACCTGTGCATGTGATCAAGGGATTTGCACAGCTGGTACATGTAGCACATGACTCTCTTTTCTGCCAATGGGTATCTTCTCCCTGTGCAACCAAGCAAATAGGTAACTAAGGTTATAGGCGATATATACTGGAAATCAGAAAGAGGTAATACATTTTTATCTAATATTGTGTGGAAATACAGCTCCCTCCGTAACAATCAGATGTTGTTTTAGGAAAGATGAGGTATACCTACAAAACGTATAAGAATCACATAGTGTGTGCACTTTAAATGGACTTTATTTTTGACAGCCGTTTGCAGAGTAAGTGTGTGGAAAGTCCAGAAAGTTCCCATGTAACATCCCCCTTTACACAGAGTTTCCTCTGTTAACTTAACGATTTGCATGCAGGTGATGCGGCAGCTTATACTGATGTCTGATTTTAACGGAAGTCCACAGTCTACATGATGTCTCCTCTTTGTGTTGTCTTATGGGTTTTGGCTCACAACTGGACCAATAAACAACTTCATAACAAACGGAGAAAAGGCTGAAGCTGTTAAGGATTTCATTTTACTTGGAGCCATAATCACTGCCCACAGAAGCTTCCGTCAGGAAACCAAATGTACTGCATTGGAACAAAATTTGCTGCAAAAGATCTCTTTAACATAATAAAAAGCAAAAGTGTCACTTTGAAGACCAAAAGTGCATCTGACTCATGTCACGGTACTTTCGATCGCCTCATATACATGCAAGCATCCCTGGTAGCACTGTGGGCTAAGTGGTGGGTGGCTAACTGCAAGGTCAACGGTTCAAACCTACCAGCTGTTCTATGGAAGAAAAATGAATCCGTCTGCTCCTGTAAAGAAGTACAGTATCAGAAACCCTCCTGTCTAGGTCACTGTGAGTTGGAAATGACATGATGCTAGTGGGTTTTGAGTTTGGGTACATACACGTGAAAGCAGGAAAATGAATAAGGAAGACCAAAGAAGAATCAATGCATTTGAATCATGGTATTGGCAAAGGCATTCAATATGTTGTGGGGAAAACACAGCAGATGCTCCCTGGAAGCACAGCAAGAAAGCAAGGTTGCTAAGTCTTCGTCTGATGTACTTTGGACATGTTATCAGAAAGGAACAGTCACTTCACTGGAGATGGGGTTTCCTCTAGGGCTTACCATCTACATGTTAATGCATCAGAATCAGTTTCAAATGTATACTAACCTACAACGTGATGTAGAAATGTTACTTGGTAGCTCTATCCCCTCCCCCTCTTACTGTGATAGTAATGTTGGACGCATGACATCTATACATGTTATAAACCCAACAGTGATGGTGATGTGCCTGGAGTGACTCACAGCGGCCCTGCATAGGGTTTCCGAGGCTGTAAATCTTTACAGGCACAGAAAGCCTCCTCTTTCTCCCACAGAAGGACTGGTAGTGTCGAACTGCTGACCTTGAGATGAGCACACTCAACAGTACATAGTTACAATTACTTGATATAATTGTGTCTTTTAAAGAAGCTGAGGGAAGAAAGGAAGTATTTTATTCTTGCTCTTGCGTGCCATGGAGTTGATTCCAACTCATAGTGACCGTGTGTATAGGGTTTTCCAGGACACTTGGTGAGTTTGAACTGCCAACTTTTCAGTTACTGATCCAGTGCTTATCCTACAGAGCCATACCAGTGTTCAGTATATTTACAGATTTGTTGTATTAGCCTATTTATTTACCATTTCTGGTTCTCTTCATTTGTTACTATGGATTTGGGCTACCATTTGGAGTGACTTTCTTAGCCCAATGCAGATCTGAATGGCTCTCTTTGTATTTTTCCTACTTAGTTTGTTGAGCTTCTTGGACTTCCATTTGCTGTTGTTAAAAGTGCCATCGAGTCCATTCCAACCCTGTGTCGGGTTTCCGGGTTATTGCAGTCTAGTGCATTATCCTACAGCATCACACTGTAGATACATGTTTGTCAGGAAACCTCGGAAGTTTACAGCCATTATTTTCTCAAACACATTCCCTGCTTCTTTCTCTCCTCTCTCTCATCCTGAAGCTGCCATTATACAAACAAGGAAGCTTCTAGAAGCTTGTGGAAAAATCCTTTTTATTTTTTTAATTCCTTTTCCCATGTTTTTGAAGCCCCCTTAAATGTGGTGTCCCACATTTCTCAGAAGCTTTGTTCATTTTCCTTCCTTTTTCTGTCCTCCATAGTATCTGTCAATCTCTCTCCAAGTGTGCTAATTTATTCTCCTGCCAGTTCAGAAATGCTGCTGAGCCTCTCTAGTGAATTGTTCATTTCAATGATTGTCCTTTACAACTCCTGAATTCCCATGCAGTTCTGTTTTTATCATTTATAACTCTTCATTGATATTGTTTGATGCAGCACTACCATCAGACCTCCTTTTATTCCTTTAATATGCTTTTCTTTCAGTTCTTTGAACATTTTTATATGACTACTTTGAAGTCTTTATTTGCTAAATCTGGCATCCAGTCATTCTCAAAGCACTTCCTGTTGCCTGCTTTCCTCCCAGTATGTCTAGCATCATACTTTCCTGTTTCTTTGCATACCTTGTAATTATTTTGTTGGAAACTGGACATTTTCAGCATATACTGTAGCAACTCCAGGTTCTGGTCTCAGAGCACCCAGGAGGCTATTGCTATTTGCTTGATTTGTGAATGGCTGGATTGCTTCATGAAGTCTATTTCCTACCTCCCACTCCATACTCTGAAGCCATTGATGCTGCTCCTCAGTGTGGGGGAAAAAATGATTATAATCCTGTTTATTGTATTCAGGTAACTTATTTTTTTTTTGTCTACTCCCTGAAGTGAGGAAACTTTATGATTTCTTTCTTTTTCTTTGACTACTTCCCCAAGAAAGCAGAAACTTTACAGTCTTTCTTTTTTCCTTTCCTGAAATAGGAATGAACGCCTTAGAAATCTGAACTAGCGGTCAAAGCCCTAGCCAATGGGGTGAGACACAGCCTTGAGACTCGTGTCAGGGATTAAAAACCCGAGTGGACTGCCCACTCGGTGTGCTCACTGGCCTGTTCCTGTTTGTACGGCTTACGTGCACGCACCCTCTTGCAGGAGTAAATTTTGCTTTACCAAGGTAATTCAGTCCCACGGAGTGTCTTTTATGCGACATCGCAATTCATTTCTAACATCAGGGAACACGGTCATTCTGGGATGGCAGTGATCTGTCTGTCTCCTTCCCTGACCACACCCAGCTCTTACAGTCCACTCATGGCCAACTAGCTACTGGGCTGTTTGTAACAATGCCCTAGGACATGAATTGCTCCCCAAACCCATCTGATCAAATCTGGACTCCAGTGAGGGTAGGACTGATTCCTGAGGTCAGTGTTTGAGGCCTCTTTCATCATTTCTCTCCAGCAAAGTAGCTGGCCTGCAGTTTAACCTAATTTCTAATTAATTAATCTGTTTATTCCCAATTGCATTTCAATACAGCCTCTACTATTTTTGATACTAATGTTAATTGTTGCAAATGAAGTCAGTTCCTTTGAAAAGAGCTTCTGAGCTTTTTTGTTCTACCACCTGCTTTTTCTTCCAGGCGGCATCTCTGAGCCTCTGCGCAAGTGCTGGGATGATGGTGCTTTTCTCTGGATGATACCTCTGTTTTAAGGGCAGAGTATTCAAGTGCTTTATGGAGGAAGGATCGCAGATGCCTCAGATCGCCTCAGTTTACCTCTCCCAGCATGGAACGCTGTCACAAAAGCCAGGGTAAAAGTAGCCAGAGGCCTCGGGGCAGGGTGAAAGAAGGGAGTTCACCTCCAGGCTGTGCTCAACCACGACAGTTTTTGCATCAGGGAGGCGGGGGTGGGATGAGAAATGCTGACATCCTGCCCCTCCCGAGAAGACAGCTCTCTGCCTGGGAACTGCCAGAACTGTGTTCTTGGTTGTGCCAGTCTGGAATGGAGTCATCATCTTAATGAGTTGGCGAGGGACAGAAAGTCTTGGTTCAAATGCCACAGGCTTCCTTTTCTTACTGTTATGTAAGAAAAAAATACACTGATGCTCGAAGGCCCTGTACCTGTTAATTTGGCCTTATTTAGAAATGCAGTTGCTGCTGATGCAATTGCTCAACTGAGGCCATACTGGAGTGGCGTTAGGTGTCTCATCCAGTCTGACTGCTTTGCTTATAAGATAAGAGACATCTCAGGAGAGACTCACAGAGGAAAGATGGTCACACCAAGTCAAAGGCGGAGACTGGAGTGACAGTGCCCCCAGTTGCAGAGTGCCTGGGACCACTGGAAGCCAGAAGAAAGGCATGTAACAGACTTTGCCTCAGTCTTCCAGAAAGAACTAACCTCGCTGGCCCCTCTCTAGTCTCCAGGACCGTGAGAGACCGTTATCTGTTGTTTTTAACCCCTTGTTGGTGGTGTTAAGTGCCATCGAGTCGGTTCCGGCCCATAGCGATCCTGTATAGGGTTTCCAAGGAGCATCTGGTGAGCTTGAACTGCTGATCTTGCAGTTTAAACAGCTTTGCAGTCTGGAGTATTAACCCACAGCACCACACCAGGAGTCCTTTTAGCCCCCTAGTGTGTGGTTATTTTACAGCAAATCTAGGAAGCTAATACACTGTTGTTTTGCTGAGTTTCCTTTTTTTAACCTAACCCTTTAGTTGATTTTCTTTAAATAAACATTTCTCCGTTTGCTCTGTGCCCACAGACTGAAAGTAGTTGTTTCCTCCGTTTCACTAGGGAGTGGGACTGTGGAACATCTCACATTGTTACGATGGACAGGGCACTCCTTTGGTTTATCTCTACAAAAGACATGAACCCTTTGTATACCAAGAAATGCATCTTATCAGGCTCCTTGCTTACCTCTGCCATACCTGGCTCTCTGCTGTGCGTTAAGTTGGTAACTCCATAAAGACTGCGTGATCATCCCTTATTTCATTATTGTCTCATTAGAATTTAACTGGTAGCGTAGTGGTTACAAATCAGGCTGCGAACCCGCAAGGTCAGCAGTTCGAAACTACCAGCCGCTCCACGGGAGAAAGATGAGGCGTTCTGCTCCCGTAAAGATTTACAGCCTCGGAAACCCTGTGCAGGGTCGCTATGAGTCGGAACCGACTCCACGGCACATAACAACAACAACAAATAAGTACTGGAGTGGTAACTACAAGGCCGGCAGTTCAAACCCACCATCTGCTCTTGGAAACCCTATACAGGGGCACTATGAGTTGGAACTGACTCCACAGCACACAACAACACACAATATTCTAGTAATGTAAGAGACTGGTAGTTTAAGTCACATGACTTGTTCTTCTAGTAGCCAAAGGTTCAGTGACTGACTCAGCTTTCCTACAGACAGTATCAGCATCAACACAAGCAAATAACTACGACATGACTGTGAATTGGTGCTGGGTCCGGGAAGAGAGGCCCAGCAAAGCCAGAGCCATGTGCATGGTTCCGGTTTCAGAGGCAGACTTGATTTCCAGTTCTGGCTTTCTCATGTATTATCACATGGGGATAATCATGGAATATACCTGATAAGGTGGTTGTGAGAACAAAATTTGATAATTCATAGAAAATGCTAACTACAGGCAGCTGGAGTCCTGGTGTGGCGCTGCCAGATAATGCACTGGACCGCAAGGTCCGTTTGACTGCAACATTGGTGGTTCAAACCCCCCAGCTGCTCCTTGGAAACCCGATTCAGGGTTGCTATGAGTCAGAATCGACTCAACAGCATGTAACAACAACAACAGGCAGTTAGAATTCAAGAAATGTTAGCAATCAGTTCTACAACAGATTTCTTTTCACATGTTAACTCTGAAAGCAGGATGCATAATGCAATATTCAGTATCTTACAATCACTTGCAGCTGTGTTTTCTGTATTTCTACGTTTCTAGGATGCTCCTTACCCTGGACAGCATCTGAAGAGCATAGTGCCTGCCCTTTATGGCACTCAGTAGTTAGGGATGGACGGGTCAGTGCAGAATGAGCACCCATCAATCTGTACCAGACTTTGTCCTACCATCTCTCAGTAGACAGGCACTGAAAGAAATGGATTCAATTGCTCCAATGCCACTACTTCTGGTAATGAAAAATTTTTATTTCTAAACAGAGCTTCTTCAAATGTCTAAACACACTGCCACTTGCTGGAAATTCTCCCTCCCCGCCCCCTTGAGTTTTCAGATATCTCACTTTAGGAAACAAAATTAAGAATTCTACTAGGCACTTAATACCAATCAATGTCACGTATCTTATGCCGACAGAACCATTACTAAACAAAGAAAATGATGCTGTAGACCCTTTGAAGAGCCAAACGTTTGCTTGCTGGTAAAAAGAATCTTGCAAATGACAATAATCAAGTGTGACAGTTGTTTCACTTGGGTTGTATTTGATGCCGTACTCTGAAACTGTCAGATACACACACAGAGGGTCAGAAGGAAGACTCGGCATCAGACATTATTATGCATTTGAAAATGGAATCACAGGGTTCCATCTTGCTGTTGTTAAGTGCCATCAAGCCGGTCCTGACCCACAGCAACCCTGTACTGGGTTTCCAAGGAGCGGCTGGTGAGTTTGAACTGCCGACCTTGTGGTACAAACTAACTTTGCAGTCCAGTGCATTAACCCACAGCATCACACCAGGATTCCAATCACAGGGCTGTTGTTGTTAAGTGCTGTTGAGTAGGTTCCAACTCATAGCAACCCTGTATAGGGTTTCCAAGGAGCAGCTGGTGAGCTTGAACCACCAACCACAGCGCCACACCCAGACCCCAGTATATAATACTACAAATGGACTCAGATGCTGCTGTTGGGCTGTGGGGATGGCATTGGACCAGGTAGAGTAGGAACCGATTTCATGACACCTAGCAACACCAATAAAGAGCACAGCCTCCAGTATGGATTACATCTCAGTGTAAAGAAAACAAAAATCCTCACCACTGGACCAATAAACAACATTCTTATCAATGGAGAAAAGATTGAAGTTGTCAAGGACTTCATTCTTCTTGGATCAACTATCAACACTCATGGAAGCAGCAGTCAAGAAATCAAACAACGTATTGCATTAGGCAAATCTGCTGCACAAGACCTTTTTAAAGTATTAAAGAGCAAAGATGTCAGCTTGAGGACTAAGGTGTGCCTGACCCAAGCCATGGTGTTTTCAATAACCTCATATGATGCTAAAGCTGGACAGTGAATAAGGAAGACCATAGAAGAATTGATGCCTTTGAGTTATGGTGTTGGAGGAGAATATTGAAAGTGCCATGGGCTGCCCATAGAACCAACAGATCTGTTTTGGAAGAACTGCAGCCAGAGTGCTCCTTGGAGGCCAAGGTGGCCAAACTCATCTCTCTTACTTGAGACATATTGTCAGGAGGGACCAGTCGCTGGAGGATATCATGATTGGTAAGGTGGAGGGTCAGAGAAAAAGAGGAAGATCCCCAGAGAGATGGATTGGCCAAGTGGCAGCATCGATAGACTCAAGCGTAGCAACAATAGTGAGGTTGGCCCAGGATCGGGCAGTATTTCGTTCTGCTGTGCATGGGGTCACTATGAGTTGGCACCAACTCGATGGCACCTAACAACAACAACAAAGCAACAACAATAATATTAGGATAAGATGGTTAATAGGTGAGAGTTCTGGCTGAATGAAGTTTTTATTCTTTAAACATAACGTCCTTTTCTACTGTAGCCATTTGAAACAAGTATCTTTTAAAAGCACACACTGCCCTTAGAAATCAGTCAGGGCTGGGCCATGTGGCTGGACCTTCTCCGATATGTCCTACAGGCTGCCAGGAGGCTGGCCGCTGTCAGTTCAGACTGTTCTCATCTGTTTGTTATCTTTTCAAAATAGTTTCTGTCGCATCCCTACCTGTCCCTTTCTGCATAGGTGGCATTGCCAAGGTCTAGAAATCCCTCCTAACTAGCGGCTGTGTGTTTCAAAGGTTTCCAACCAAGAAACAAAACAGCTAGGTTTGTTAGAACAAGGTTAAACAGATTGCTGAGTAAGCCTACCTGTAAATAAAACACACCGGGATTGCATCACATAAGAAACACCTCGTAGTCCCAGGTAGAAGGCAATCAATCACCTGTTTTCCCAAGTGAGAAGGTCCAAAAGTTTTTGACCAACTTCTATGCACCAAATTTAATGGATGGAGAAACACTTGTCTACTTAGAATCTTTATGTTGTTAGTAGTTTAAAATTGCATAAAATATGAGTATATTAATTTTGAAATAGAGTATTTCCCCCACTTCAGAAAGACAATTTTCTTTGAGTTTTTCATATTCATCGGAACAACAGCCTCTTCTGGGTCACATAATAACTTCCTGATGGAACAGATTTCCAGGAACATCATTTTCCAGTCTGAGCAGATTGTTTGGGATAATGTGGCAGTGACGAGATCAGGGAGGGTGACTAATTTCCTTGGTCCGGTAGGTTCACTGTGGTCTGTACACTGTGACACTCTCAGTTTTGCTTTCCAGAGGGCTTCACAAGGCTCCTCTGCCCTGATGGCTAACACTTACAGCCCTTAGGTCAGCCCCCAGGGACATTCACTAAATGTGAGTCAAGTGTCTGCCTCCCCTTTTCCTGTGTCCACAGGTTACCCTGCACTCCGTCAAAAGGAGTCACGACAAGGCTGTTTCAGGCCGACACGCTTTATTGATATAAGGACATGAAGGAGCACCCTGCAATGTGAGAGACTTTACAAAGATTCCACTATACGGGATGGTTTGAAGGGAAACCCTGCCTTTAAGGCACTGACCAGAAAGGTAAGCCACAGCAGACCCTGGAAGAGAAGCGGTCCTCTGGGTGAGACAGGCCTGGGTGCAAAGTCCACTCCAGGGGGTCTGTGGTGAGGGAGGCCTGAGCTATGGACATTCCACAATGGCAGCCAATCATGAGCAGCCTCAGTCCCACCCTCAATCCCTCACACTCAAGGCTGCTCTCTGTGCCACTCTCAGCCTTATCCCCAAAGCCACCCTCAGCACCGCCTC
>NW_006408543.1:10547144-10550259 GCF_000296735.1 Chrysochloris asiatica
CCCCCTCCGACCCACACACCCATAGCCTCCCTCAGCACCCCCTCCAACCCCCACACCCATAGCCTCCCTCAGCACCCCCTCCAACCCCCACACCCATAGCATCCCTCAGCACCCCCTCTAACCCCCACACCCACCCTCAGCACCACCTCTGACCCTCATACTTACAGCCTCCCTCAGCACCCCACTCACACCCATGGCTCATGGCCTCCCTCAGTGGCTCCTTTGGCCTCTTCACACCATGGTCTCCCTCAGTGTCCCCTCAGCCCCTCACACCGACAGCATGAAGGCCTGTGACTTCACTTCTCCTCTGCAGCCATATTCTGAATTCATGAGACTGACAGAAAATTCCTCCCCAGAGTTCAGTCGTCCTGGCTGCACACTTTTCTATAACTACCTTGCTATGCTGAGAAATAATTTTAAGACCTAAAACTGAACATGTGTGAACTACAAGCTTTAAAAATGAATTGTAGATTAGTGTTTTTTTTTTTAATGTTTTATTGTCAATTATGTGATAGTTTACATGGGAGAACATTAGGTTTAAATTCATCCTATCGTGTATATATATATATAATTTCGTTGCCATGACTCCATAAGTCATCAACCAACCAAAGGGTATACCCTGCAAGCCTGCCCCCCCCAGTCATCAGCACACAGCCCCTCTCCCTCTCTGGGTCTAAAGTAGATTTGTTTTTAAATTCTTCTACATACCTTGTATTAGCTCATAAATATTCATGTCCATAAGTTCACATATTAGTGCAAGAGAACCAGATTTTCTGTCACTGAAGAAGAAAGCAGGTTTTTAATTTTGTTCCTTGTCTTAATCAAAAAACACAATCAAATATTTATTCATTTCTAAAAATTTTTGATAAACATAAGGCATTCCCACATCAGATAAAGAGAGCAGTGTAGTGATCAGAATGATGAAAAGGTTTGATTTTAAATCAATATTTAAGGTCAAATTAATCTTAAAATAAGAGTGTTTTTCTACTGACTTGAAGCAAAAGTTCTAAAGGCTTTATTTTTTTAAAGAGCTGTGTCTTGAAAATATAAAACTATCAGTAGGATATTAGGTTGGAAAACTGATTAAGCAAAACAATAAAAAGTATCCTAAATTCATTCTCTGAGGCTGTAAATTTAGTTTTTTAATTACTCACATGTAACTGGGACCAATATACAATGTGGTGAGCAAAAAATGAAAATCAGTCTGAGGAAAAGGAGAAAAGGAGGAGCCCCACCACATGGGGAGATGTCTGTGCCCCACTCTCCTGATTCAGAGGAGCCTTCGAGGATTCTGGGGATTGAGGATTCTGGGGATCGAGGATTCTGGTGATCGAGGATTCTGGGGATTGAGGATTCTGGGGATTGAGGATTCTGGGGATCGACCTCATGTCTTCCCCAGACCCTGTTCTGGGTGCTTTCTAGCCCCTCAAGGTCCCACTGTCTTTTGGGCTGTTAGGAGTCCCCTCGGAGACAAGCGTCGCTGTCACCACTATTTACAAACTGGAACCCCTCGCCTGGGCCTGACTGGAATTATAAGAACACTGCCGGCCAGAATGCCACTCAGCTATGGTCAGACATCTCACTTGGAATTTTAAATTTTAAATGTTTAATCCTCTTTTCAACACATTTGTCAGAGACTAGACTTCCTTTAGAAGAATAGCAGCCAGATGTTCCTTAGAAAAGAAGACGGTGAAACTTCATGTCTCGGATTTTGGACACGTGGTTAAGAAGCAGGAGTCCCTGCAGAAGGTCACCATGTTTGATAAAGTGTGGGGGGCGGGGGGGTCAGAGGAAAAGAGGAAGAACCTCAAGGAGATGGACTGACACAGTGGCAGCATCAATGGGCTCAAACATCACAACAGTTGTGAGGAGGGCGCAGCATTGGGCGGTGTTTTGATCTGTTATGTGTTCTGCGTTGGGCCGCTAGGGGTCATAACTGACTCAACTCAACGGCACCTAACAACAACAACACAATTCAGTTGCTGCCTTGTAGGCCAGGCTTCCTTCAGAGCTGCTGCGAGACTTTCCTTCACAGCATCCCAGAACCATGAGCTCCTCCACCCCTAGCTAAGGTCCAGAGTGCAGTGCGGCTGTCAGGGAGCACTGCCGGAGAGGCTGGGCTCTGTCTCATCGGGCAGTAGGCAAGCCTAGAGAAACCATCCCGTAATCAGAAAAGAAAGTGACACCAGGTACAGTGAGAAGGCCTACAGAAGACCGTGGATGTGGCAACTGGGGGCGGGATGAAGTGACACCATCTCTTAAGAAATTCTCCTGCTAGTTCTTCCCCACTAGGTCGGACTCAGACCCCACGCCTTGGAACTCAGAAGTCTCCATCCATGAGGACGTAATCACACCACTGGGGAGATGGATGCTACGAAGCCACCTACACCTCAGGGCCCTGATTTCCACACCACAAATCAGACCAACAAAAAATGCAATAAAAAGATACTCTCTGGGCTACAAAGCAAACATTTAAAAAAACCTCTACTGTGGTTTTCTTTCTTTAAAATAGAGATATAAGCATCGTCATCAAATGGAGATAAGCTTTAAAGCCCCACATATACTTACAAAATAACTTCATGCAAGGCAAGGATATTTGGATGTGGGTTCAGACGTCTCAGGGCTTGTATTTCTCGCAGATTGTTCACTTGCTCAATACTATTTTGTAGGCAAAAATAAACAGCTAATTTACAATTGAGGTAAACTTTAAAATGAAGAGTTATTTATTTAAGCTTATTTATTAGCCATGATCACAGTTGAGAAAAATCACCAATGTTACTGGCAAGTGAGTCGGGTTGTATTGCTCCAATTAGGAGCTGCAGTTAAACACACCTTGTTTGTTTATTAACTTACAAAAGTCAAAGGTCTTACAGCTTTGGACTTACATTAAAAAAACCTCTCATCTAAGCTCATGAAAGAATACCTTGGTAGTTTCTTTGACAATTAATAAATGTACAAATAGATCCTCAAATTGCCTATTTATCAGTTTATAGAAAAGAATCATCTGATTACCACGTCTGTGCAATCTGAAAATAACCATTTCTAAGTCCCATGAACATACCCAGACCTCCTTCTTGTTTTAATGAAGGCTATTTAATGCGCCAGACTGCAAAGC
>NW_006408543.1:10550524-10568697 GCF_000296735.1 Chrysochloris asiatica
GACTCTGTCCTATGGGGTCAGTAGGAGACGGAACCAACTTGAAAGCAGTAGGTTGGGTTGGGTTGGGTGTTGGCTTTGGCACAATCTTTCCACTTCTTTCACCTGGTGACAAGTGTTCTCTGGGCAGGTGTGTCAGTACTGCAGACTTGTCTTTGTGAAGTTTGCTCTAGCTTACACTATTCACACCCACAACCATGCCAACCAAGAGTCGGCCTCAGACAGACTGCTGACAAGACACAACCTCCCTCTTGGGATAGGCCGGAGGCACTCCCCAACTTAATGACTAAACCAACCTGGAACGCCCATCTTGGAAGCAATGAGAGGAACGAATTGTGAAATGTGCTGCTTTCTTTGAGCTGGGAACGTGCTTTCCCACGGAGTTTATTACATATTTATAGTATTTAGTTTGGTTACTCAAGGAGTCCTGGTGTGGCGCTGTGGGCTAATGCGTCTCAGACTGCAAAGTCGTTTGAACTGCAAGGTCAGTAGTTGAAGCTCACCAGCTGCTCCTTGGACATCGTATACAGGGTCGCTATGGGTCGGAATTGACTTGACAGCACTTAACAACAACAACTCAAGAGAGTAGCTCTGTCCATTAGTAAATTGCTCTTGTTTTCAAACAATATTACTGATTTTTTTTTTTTTTTTTAAGTCTTTCTCAAGTCAGTTAAATACATAAGCCTGAATAGAAGACTTTCTGCCTAAAAAGATTTGGGCCCCATTTCATTACTGTGTTCTATTTTCTTCCTCACATCCAGGATGATATTCAAAACCTTAACAACCTCCACCTCACGGTTTGCCTGGATCAGAAAAGACACTGCTGGTGCAGAAGCAGGGTGCAGAAGGCCCTCACTGAACCAGGCTCTTGTCCTTCAACAGCTGGACAGAGGGTGGGTGTGAGGAGCCTGGGCTGAGGGGCCAAGCAGCGGACTGGAGATGAGGGAGACAGGAAGGGTGAAGCACTTTTACCAAGCAGAAGGTGAGTCTTTCCCTAACCCAACAGCCCTTGGGGCCTCTACTTCTTAAAGGGCCTTCTCACGTTTCTCACCAGCACCATGGTCCTGCAGAATCAGTAGCTTCCCTAAACACCTCCCAAAGTAGGTCCCACAGAGAGGATTTCTCTGGAAAAGAACTACTTTTCAAAGTGCCACATTCAAGAAGCTTGAAAAGAAGCCCACTCTCACCCCTGCTGGAGAGAACAGCCTAGAGAAGATGTTAAGGGAGTTCAAGAGTCCCACAAATTGGAAAAAAAAAAACTGTTTACTTATTTAAACCAAAATTGCCCCAAACTTTCTGGCCCCCAGATCCATTCCTTATATCTATTTACCATCCCGTAGGACTGGGGCCCCAGAGAACATGCTTACTCTGACCACTCTTTGAGGGACATGCTAGGAAATAGCTTTTTCTTCTTGGGGACAGGGAGATGAATAAAGCCACCCAAGAAATTTTTAAAAAGAAAGAACAGAGCTCATGAAAAACATTCCTTTGGAACACTGAGGCAATGGATCGTTGAGCACTGTTGAGCTGCTTCCCTGGGGTTTGTCTTGTGCAGAGGCCAATAAACACCATTCCTGGGCCCACGCCTTGAGAGCTTACCGATTCAGTACTAGACAGCGGAGGAATCCTGTTCTACCACCTGGTGTCGGGTCACTTCTGCCTATGGAATGCTGCAGGTCAATGGTTCTCCTGGAGACATACTTGTTTTTCACAAGTTTGGGAGTAGTGATGGCGGCACAAAAAAATTGTTGTTGTTGCTAAGTGTCGCTGAGTCAGTTCCAACTCCTAGCAACCCAGTATAGGGTTTCCAAGGAGCAACTGGTGAATTGGAACCACCGACCTTGTGGTTAGCAGTCCAGTGCATATACTACGGCGCCACACCAGGACTCCAACAAAGAATTACCTGGCCCAAAATGTCAAGGGTGCCAACGTTGCAAGGCCCTGCATTAGGTGGAACAAACAGGACAGTATTGGGAGTAGGCAGTAATTCTAATATTTGAAGAACCTACCTGAGAAGCCAGTGCTCAAACAGCCATGTGAATTGGACAAGCAAATATCTACTCTTCTCATTTTTAATAGGAAAACCATTTAGCACAGCTGTGAAGCTTATTTTGCTTACTGCAGACAGAAGCCTTCTATGTCACCACAGGCAATTCAGTCAGAACTGAGACAAACATTCAGAAATGCTCATCGTTTGGAGACTGAGGCAGCACTGGAGGCACTCACTCATCTCTGCCAAGAAATCTGGAGGACAACTATCTGGCCAACTGACTGGAAGAGATCCATATGTGTGCCCATTCCAAAGAGAGGTGACCCAATGGAATGCGGAACTCATAGGACAATCTCTTTGACAGCCCATGCGAGTAAAGTTTTACTAAAGGTAGTACAGAAACGGCTACAATCATACATTGACAGAGAACTTCCAGAGGTTCAAGCCGGATTCAGAAGAGGACATGGAACAAGAGATATCATTGCTGATGTCCGATGGATCTTGGCTGAAAGCAGAGAATGCAAGAAAGATGTTTACCTGTGCTTTATTGACTACACAAAGGTTTTTGATTGTGTGGATCATGACAAGCTACGGACAACATTGCAAAGTATGAGTATTCTGGAACACTTAATTGTGCTCATGAGGAATCTGTACCTGGACCAAGAGGCAGTTGTTCTAACAGAACATGGGAACACTGAATGGTTTCAAATTAAGAAAGGTGTGCAACAGGGTTGCATTCTTTCACCATAGTTATTGAACCTGTATGCTGAGCAAATAATCCAAGAAGCTGGGTTCTATGAAGAAAAACATGGCATCAGGATTGGAGGAAGACTCATTAACAACATGCGATATGCAGATGATACCACCTTGCTTGCTGAAAGTGAAGAGGACTTAAAACATTTACTGATGAAGATCAAAGACCACAGCCTTTGGTATAGATTATATCTTTATGTAAAGAAAACAAAAATCCTCACCACTGGACCAATAAACATTCTTATCAATGGAGAAAAGATTGAAGTTGTCAAGGACTTCATACTTCTTGGATCAACTACCAACATTCACGGAAGCAACAATCAAGAAATCAAACGATGTATTGCATTAGGCAAATCTGCTGCACAAGACCTTTTTAAAGTGTTGAAGAGCAAAGATGTCAGCTTGAAGACTAAGGTGTGCCTGACCCAAGCCATGGTATTTTCAATAACCTCATATGCATGCGAAAGCTGGACAGTGAATAAGGAAGACTGTAGAAGAATTGATGCCTTTGAGTTGTGGTGTTGGAGGAGAATACTGAAAGTACCATGGGCTACCAAAAGAACCAACAGATCTGTTTTGGAAGAAGTGCAGCCAGAGTGCTCCTTAGAGGCCAAGATGGCCAGACTTTGTCTCTCATACTTCGGACATATTGTCAGGAGAGACCAGTTGCTGAAGAAGGATATCATATTTGGTAAGGTGGAGGGCCAGAGAAAAAGAGGAAGACCCCCAGTGAGATGGACTGACAAAGTGGCAGCATCAATGGGCTCAAGCGGGCAACAATTGTGAGATTGGCTCAGAATCGGGCAGTGTTTCATTCTGTTGTGCATAGGGTCGCTATGAGTCGGTACTGACTCAATGGCACCTAACAACAACAAGCCTTTGTTCAAATAGCAGTGCTTAATAAAATTCAAAGGAGCTCTGGTAGCGTAGTGTTTACAGAATTGGGTTGCTAACCTCAAGGTCAGCAGTTCAAAACTACCAGCTGCTCTGCGGGAGAACGATGAGGCTTTCTGCTCCCATAAAGATTTACAGCCTCAGAAACCCGACGCAGGATCACTATGTGTCAGAACTGACTTCACAGCACACCACCACTACAACCAATAAAATTCCAATGAGCTCTGCCCGCCTCTTGTAAAAACCATGTGGGGGGAGGGGCATTGGGAAATCCTCCGAGAGGCCGGACAACAACTTCTTTCCTCGGCTGGACGGGCTTGGAATTTTTTTACTGTTCCGGTAGAAACAGAATATACTATGGAATATAGGTGGTCTCTGCTTCAAAAAGTCCCCAAAGGACACACCCATCATAAATAGAATTTCCCAAAACTAGGGGGGAAAAAGTATAATGACCAGGGCTAACTCTCCACGAAATATATAATGATCCATCTGAAATCTCAAAGTTTCATTTTCCTGGGAGGATGATAGGGAAAATAAATGTATCTGACCAATCTAATCCACAGGAAGAAAAGTCTTCAATTAAGGTGAAATGGGAAAGGAACATTAACTAGTACTAGTTCGCGTGCAGAGTCCGGGTGTGGCAGTGTAGGATAATCACTGGACTTATGTGCGGTGCTGTGGGTTAAGGTGCTGGACTGCAATGCTGGTTTGAACCAAAAGGTCGGCGTTTCAAGCTCTCCAGCTGATCCTCAGAAACCCTACACAGGGTCACGATGAGTCGGAACCAACTTGACAGCACTTAACAACAACAAAAACCTCATAGGACGGCTTACTGCAGGGTCAGCAGTTCAAACCCACCAGCCACTCCTTGGAAACCCTTTAGAGAATCACTATGAGTTGGCACAGACAACAAGAACAACCTCTTATCTGTCAGTCAGTCCTACTGTGGTGGCTTGTGTGTTGCTGTGACGCTGGAAGCTATGCCACTGGAATTTTAAATACCAGCAGGGTCACCCATGGTGGACAGGTTTCAGATGAACTTCCAGACTAAGACAGACTAGAAAGAAGGAGAGGTAGAGTACTTCTGAGTGGTTAACCTCCAAAAACCTTACAAATAGCAGTGGAACAGTGTCAGCTATAGTACTAGAAAATGAAAATATTATGAATAGTACACAAACACTGTCAGATATAGGAAGATGAGCCCTTAAGGTTGGAAGGCACTCAAAATGATGGGGGAAGAACTTCCTTCTCAAAGAACACCTGACCGTGATGATGTGAAGGATGTGAAAAGCGTTCTGGATATCATTTCCTGATAGGCGCAATTCAAAATGAGAGATAGCTGCAAACATCCGCTGATCGGAATATGAAATGTATGAAATATGAATCTAGGGAAATTAGGAGACGTCAAAATGAAATTAAATGCATAAAGATTGATATTCTAGGCATTAGTGAGCTGAAATGTACTTGGATTAGTCATTCTGAAGCTGAAAATCATATGGTTTTGTATGTCGGAAAGAACAAATTCAAGAGGCATGGTATAGCATTCATCATCAAAAAGAACATTTAAAGATCTATCTTGAAGTACAGTGCTGTCTATGATAGGATATTATTCAAACACATACAAGGAAGATCAGTTAATACCACTATAAATCAAACTTATACACCAACCACTAAAACCAGTGATGATGTAATTGAAGAATTCAACCAACTTCTTCAGTCTGAAATTGATCAAACATGTAATCAAGATGTACTGACAATTACTGGCGTGGAATGTGAAGGTTAGAAACAAAGAGGAAGGCTCTGTAGTTAGGAAGTATGGCCTTGGTGATAGAAATGATATCGGAGATCCCATGATAGAATTTTGCAAGACCAATGACTTATTCATTGCAAATACCACGTTTCAACAACATAAAAAGTGACTACACACATGAACCTCATCAGATGGAAAGCACAGAAATCAAATTGACTACATCTGTGGGAAAAGACAGTGGAAAAACTCAACATCATCAGCCAAACAAGGCCAGGGCTGACTGTGGAACAGACCTTCAGTTCCTCATAAGCAAATTCAGACTGAACCTAAAGAAAATTAAAACAAGTTCACCGGAGCCAAAAAATCACCTTGAACATATCCCACCTGAATTCAGAGACTATCTCAAGAAAAGGTCTGATGCATTAGACAGTAATGACCAAAAACCAGAAGCGCTACTGGATGACATCAAGAACATCATACAAGAAGACAGCAAAATGTCATTTAAAAGCCAGGAAAGAAACTGATGATATGTAGAAGGGATTGCAATCATTGCAATGAAGCAAAATATGATTTGTTGAATGTAAAACTGATGATCTGCTCTGTAAACCGTCATTCAATTCATAATAAAAAGTTAAGGAAAAAAAAAAAGACAAGAAAGGAAAAAAAAGACCAAAAACGGACGTCAGAAGAAGCTAAAACTTGTTCTTCAGCATTGAGGTACTAAAGCAAATGGAAGACATGAGGAAGTAAAATTTCTGAATAAAATATTTCAAAGGGCTGCTTGAGATGACAAAGGTGAAGTAATTTAATGAAATGTGTAAAGACCTGGAGTTAGAAAACACCAAAGGAAAAAATACACTCAGCATTACTTAAGTAGAAAGAACGGAAGAAAAAATTCAAGCCTCCACTTGAAATACTGAAGGATTCTATGGGAGTTCTGGTGTGGCACTGTAGGATAAGCACTGGACCACAAGGTTGGTTTGAATCGCCAGGCTGGGGTTCAAATTCACCAGCTGCTCCTCGAATACCCTGTACAAAGGGCAAAATATTGAATGATACCGAAAGCATCAAAAGAAGCTGAAAGGAATACAAGTCACTGTACCAAAAATAAATGTTCAGTGTTCAACCATTTCAAGAGGTAGCATATGATCAAGAACTGATGGTACTTCAGAGAAGAAAGTCCAAATGACACTGAAGGCATTGGTGAAAAGTAAGATCCCAAGAATCAGAGTCCCGGTGTGTCGCTGTGGGTTAATGCGCTGGACTACAAAGTCTGTTTGAACCACAAGATTGGTGGTTCAAGCTCACCAGCTGCTCCTCAGAAACCCTATACAGGGTTGCTATGGGTTGGACAGCACTTGTAACAACCAACAACAAGAATTGACAGATAACAAATTGAAATCTTTCAAAAAACAGATGGAGCCGTAGAATCACTCGCTCATCTGTGCCAAGAAATTTAGAAGACAGCTACCTGGCCAACTGATTGGAAGAGATTCATATTTGTACCCATTCCAAAGAGAGATGACCCAACTGAACATGGAAATCACCGACAAATATCATCAATATCACATGCAAGTAAAATGTTGCTAAAGATAACTAAAAAAAGGGCTTCAACAGAAGACACTGATAGGGAACTGTCAGCAATTCAAACCAGATTAAGAAGAAGTTGTGGTACAAGAGGTATCATTGCTAATGTTGGATAAATATTAGCTGAAAGCAGAGAATACCAGAAAAAAATGCTTACTTGTATTTCAGTGAGTATGCAAAAGCTTTTTTTTTAAAAAAAAAAAAAACGCTTTTATTGTGAATTGAGTGATAGTTTACATGGGAAAACATCGGTTTTGCAATCATCCCATCGTATTTTGTTTCCTAGCAATGCTTATAATCGCCTCCATATGCAAAGGCTTTTGACTATGTGGATAACATATGCTATGGAATGGATATTCCAGAACACTTAACTGTGCTCATAAAGAACCTGTACATAGACCAAGAGGCAGTCACTCAGACAGAATAAGGGAACACTGAGTGGTTTAAAATCAGGAAAGGTGTGCGCCAGAGCTGTATCCTTTCACCCTACTTATTCAATCTGTATGCTGAGCAAATAATCCAAGAAAGTGGATTATATGAAGAATGAGGCATCAGGATTAGAGGAAGACTTTTTAATAACCTATGATATGCAGATGATATAATCTTGCTTGCTGAAAGAGAAGAGGACTTAAATTATACACTGAAGAAGATTAAAGAGCACAGCCTTCAATATGGATTGCACAGTGTTTCACTCTGCTGTGCACAGGGTCACTCTGAGTCAGAAACCAGTTTGAGGGCACCTAACAACATCAGCAAGGAACCTTGTGTGACACTGTAGGATAAGCACCACACTGCAAGATCAGGGATTCAAACCCACCAGACCACTCTTTGGAAATCCAATACCAGGTCTCTATGAGTAGGAACCAACTCTATGGCACTTAACAACAACAAAAGAGACTTGTGGTTCTGTGGGGTAAACACTAGATTGCTAACCACAAGGTTGGCAGCTGAAAACCACCAGCTGTTCCATAGGAGAAAGGTGAGGTCATCTGCTCCCGTAAGCATTTCTCGTCTTGGAAACCCTAGAAATAGGTTATTATGAGTTGGAAGGGGTCCTGTTATGGCCATGCAGGATCAGCACTGGACTGCTAACCACAAGGTTGGTGGTTCAAACACACCAGCCACTGCTTGGAAACCCTAAACAGAGTGTCTGCGAGTGAGACCCAACTCCATGGCGCTTAACAACAAGAGTTGGAAAGATAAACACTGGATTGATAACCTCAAGGTTGGTGATTCAAACCTACCAGCCACTCCTTGGAAACTCTATACAGGGTTGTTATGAGTTGGAATCAATTCGACAACACCTAACAACAACTAATAATCTGATTAATATCCAATGGTATAGATGTGCCATAAGGTTATCATGCACCCCACTATTTCATTTTACTCCTGGCTTTCTACTACTATGAATGATGATGTAATAAATATCATGTTGCAGGGAGAAAGAGGAACTGACTCCCCCACAAAGACAATTCCAGGCTCAGATGATTTCACTGGTGAAAACTTGAAAGCATGTAAGGAAAAAATAATCAAATACAAACTTTTCCTGAAAACAGAGGAGGAATGACCACGAAAGCCTGCCAACAATCCTCTCCATGCACAAATTAAAAAAAAAAAATACTAAGACTGATTTGTTGGTAAGTGCCGTCGAGTTGGTTCTGACCCACAGCGACCCAGTACAGGGTTTCTGAGGAGCAGCTGGTGAGCTTGAACCGCTGACCTTGCAGTCCACTCTGACTTTGCAGTCCAGCACATTAACCCACAGCGCCACACCAGGAATGACCACCAAAGCCTGCCAAGGATCCTCTCCATGCACAAATTTAAAAAAAAAATAATAACACTGATTTAATGGTCTTTTATTTTGAAATAAAAAAATACTCTAGGTTTCAGAAAGAAAACTACACGTTCTAACTAAAACTTACAAAGAATATAAATTGTTTCTTAAACACAGCACCTGATGACATACACACTATAGAAGGCTATCACCTACTGGACATTTCCCGTGTGCCCACACCTGGCCAGCGACCTCATATTCAGTTCTCGCTTCAGTCCTCATAGACCACCATTCAGGGGGATGGACACTTTCAACATGTCTGACGGCTGGCTTACTTCCCCACCAAGAAACCCAGTTAGCCCCACATTCTCCAGGAACGGCTCTAGATATTAAACCCACTCTTCAAAGTACTGTCAGCTGAAACATGCTAAATCTTTTTTCTGAAAACGTTCCTATATGTGTTCTAGAAATCTCTCCTTCCTGAAGGCACCCTGTGAACAGTCCAATCCCTCCTTGGGGCTGTACTGCTCCCAAAACAGCAATAACTCCAACAGCCCCACAAGTCTGAAGCAACTTGTCCAGAGCACAGCTCCACACTATTTTTCCTAACTCTTTTATCTCTTCACCAAGAGGCAGGCCCTTCTGCTATCTAAAAGGACATCTTCCCCTGAACCATTCAGTGAGACCCTGATAAGGATCCCAGGCACTCTCCCCATCCCCACCGGAGGCGCACAGGCAGTGCCCTCTGCTGCTCTAAGCAAGTCCTTTATTATCAGCTACTTGGGGTTTAAGGAGCTCTGGTAGTGTAGTGGCTACGAATTGGGCTGCAAACCTTAAGGTCAGCTGTTCGAAACTACCAGCCGCTTTGCGGGAGAAAGATGAGGTTTTCTGCTTCCGTAAAGATTTAGACACAGGTTCATCAGTACACTGGGCATGGAATTCGGCCATGATTCCTTTAAAGATAAAGACACAGTGGGAAGAAAAGAGAAAGAATGCCAAACATACAGAGGAAGAAGTAATAGAGGAAGAGCAGGGAGCCCAGTAATGTCAGAGTTCTTCATGCCAAGTAGCTCTGGTAGCGTAGTGGTTACGAATCGGGCTGCGAACCTTAAGGACAGCAGTTTGAAACTACCAGCCGCTCCGCGGGAGAGAGATGAGGTGTTCTGCTCCCGTAAAGATTTACAGCCTCGAAAACCCTGTACAGGGTCGCTATGGGTCGGAACCGACTCAATGGCACATAACAACAACAACAATGCTTTGGGCAGTGAAGACCAGGGATTTGGCCTCAGTGGACTCAAGATTAAAATCTGCTGCTGCCACCTACTGGTCTAGAGTTGGTTCACAGCTCTCAGCGTCTGCCTCCCATCTCCTCAGAACCCAACTGGGACAGCAGGAAGATGAAGCCATGGTTTCTGCTGTTCGTTCATGTCTGTCTGTCTCCTTGGGTCTCCTCAGAATGCCCACGCTACTGGGACGTCAGGAGGATGAAGCTACGCTCTTTGACATGATTAAACTCTTCTATACTTGTTTTCTGATCTCAGAAACAATTTCCCATACTAAGAGTTTGAAATCAAGATTTATACTGCAAAACACTGACTCCCCATCAATGTGGAGGAATTACTATATTTATTCAAATTTTTTCTTTAGCTACTAAGAGGTATCCATTCCTTTGATATTAAATATATATATATAATTAAAAGACAACCAACTCTCGACTCTGTCCTCTTATACTGAAAAGTTTAACAGCTATAATGATGACAACATTCATTTTGATGGAGTTCCCCACTCACAGCCAGTTTGACTCTTTAGTATGCTGTGTGTAAGAAGCAGACACACCCCAATTTTAAGAGACTGCCCTGAAGGAAAGTCACAACTGCCCGCCAGACGGGTAAGCAAGAGCCACCATTCCTCTTCCCACGACCATCAATTAATCACTCCTAGAGAATCAGTGTTCTCCATCCTTACCTGGAAGTTATTTCTCAATGTAGGATCAGCACTGAACTACGAACCACAAGATTGGCGGTTCAAACCCACCAGCTGCTCCTTGGAACAGGGGCAGCACTTAACAACAAGTATAGTGCTAGCTTCCCAGCGGAATTACTTTTAACCACCAGGCCCTGTAATATAGTTAGACTAAAGCTTCATTTATAAAAACCCCACAAACAAAATTTTCAGGAACACAGAGGCTGTTTAAAGTGAGGCAGACAGTTTACATTTGTGTGTGTGTGTGTGACCATTCATCATTGATAGTACTATAAACTTGGACAGAAGTCAAGTCCAGTATGGCAAATAGAACATTAGCCCCAAATCCCCATTTCCCAAAGGAATCTGGTCGTATCTTGTTATCAGGATGTGAACACCACTTTCCCCTGGAGATGAATCTAACACCCAGTGTCATGCCCTCCGCCTCCTCCTCCGGCTGCCTACCTTCCAAAGTGCTGCTTCATCTGCTTACATGCATAGTAGTTTCCATCTTTCAGGCTCTGCATCTTCACAACCTCGGAGAACGTTCCCTCTCCTATCTTGCCAATTGTTTTATAGTCTAGAAATAGCAATAACACATAGTAAAATGTTATTTATGAATAGACTTGGTATCACTTCCATAAAACACATTTGCGTCTGTAAGATAATCTAATAACAATACAGGTAGTCCCTGATTTGCGGCATATTAGAGTTATGGCAAACTGCACTCCCAACTGTCTGGGCTCTTTTGTACATACATCTTATCGTTAGTAATAAGGAGCTCTGGTAGCATAGTGGTTACGAATTGGGCTGCTAAGCTCAAAGTCAGCAGTTCGAAACTACCAGCTGTTCTGTGGGAGAAAGATGAGGCTTTCTGCTCCCATACAAATTTATAGCTTTGGAAGTCCTGTACAGGTCACTATGAGTCAGAACCGACTCCACAGCACATAACTACCACCACCGTTAGTAACATACATGGCAGATAGCAGCACACAAGTTTCCTATGTTATAATTCTCAGGTGTTTACTCTGAAACGATGTCCAAAGATGGGATTTGTAAAAGTATTGAAAATTGAAGGTGTAATAATGTAAACTAAAAAAAAAAGATATTGACTTGTGTCAGAACCAATTCATGTTGGAGTTTTCAGAAAAGGAGTCCTATTGTAAATTGGGGAGTACCTTAAGGATTATTTCTCCTATTTTTCATAAAGTTTAGTGTTCCCTTCATTTTAGGAGACAGTGAAGTGTTGGACTATGTGTTGGCAACAAAGTCTCATTTCCTCCAGGTCTGCATGCCTCTTCATCACCTTGTACAGAACGGGAGGAACATGTGGAAATTGCATTGCCCAGAACCTTCGTCAGCCACCCCATCAACCTGAGGAAGCAGAGGAACGTAGAGACCAGAGCTGCAAGGGCAGAGATTCGGTCTTTCGATGTTGTTGGTAAGTGCTGTCGAGTCAGTTCTGACTCACTGCGACCCTGTAGGTTTCCAAGGAGTGGCTGGTGGAATTGAACCACCAACCTTGTGCTTAGCAGTCTAGTACTGATCCTACAGTGCCACACCAGATTCTGACACTCTCCCTGTGATGCTACAGATGGCCCACGTGACTGGTGGCAGTTCCTGGAATTCTTGTATTTCTTGATTTTCTGGAAGGTCTGCTACTACGGTCACCACCCCAGGCTGGAGATGGCTTTGTAAGCCTCTGATTGCCTCTGTTAAATTCTTCCTGCTTTCCATACCTGGAGTGGTTTCTGATACAGAAATGAGCCCCCTGAACAAGGGTGTTGCTGTGTACAAAAACCTAGTGTGGCTCAGTGGAGTCCTGGTGTGGCGCTGCAGGATAACACACTGGACTGCAAGGTCAGTTTGAACCGCAGGGTTGGCAGTTCAAACCCACCAGCCGCTCCTAGGAAACCCTATACAGGGTTGCTATAAGTCAAAAATGACTCAGTGGCACTTAACCACAACAACAAAGTGACTGAGTGGGTTGATTACAACTGACTGCCGTTAGCAAGGTAGTCCAAGAAAAAGAAAAGGTCGGGCAAGAATTGCTACTTTCCAAACAGAAATAGAAAGGAATGAGAAATCCAGAGAGCAAATGTCTCACCAAGTCGGAAAAGTTTTTGGAGCACAAATATGAGAAGGATGCTGGTTGTGTAAGTAATAGTGATGCTTAGGACAGGGGAGAGTCCCATAGGGTTTCCTAGGCTGAACTCTCTTGAGAAGCAGATTGCCAGGTTTATGTGCTCCTGCTGAGCCGCTGGTGGGTTCGAACCATGGACCTTATGGTTAGCAGCTGAGTGTGTAGCCATTGCACCACCAGGCTCCTTAATACAAGGATGTTGCTGTTGTTAAGTACCTTCGAGTCTGTTCTGACTCATAATGACCCTGTGTAGGGTTTTGGAGGAAAGGCTGGTGAACTTGAACCTCTGACTTTGCAGTTAAACTAACCTTGTGGTCCACTGCATTATCCCACGGGACCACCCCAGGACTCCAATAGGATGATGCTTTTGTGATTTGTCGGGAAGTGCCGTCCAAGATAAGACTGAGGAAAGTCTCAGCAGAGAGCAGCCTACGGGACAAATGACAGTCTGACAGCAAAGATCCTGTGGAGGTGGCGTGTTCCCGTCACTTGTTTCAGATCCTCAAGACAGTGGCTTCCAAGTGGGGCCAGACAAGCACAAGGGGAAAGGCTACAAGGGGAAAGAGGCAGGCCTGAGAGCCTATCTAGAAAATAACTTGAGTTTGGTGATTAGCACATGGGACTGGCTAGCGACAACTGCCTGTGGACTGCCTCCAAGCCTGAACTACTCAAGTCCCTCCTCTACTTTTGGGCCTTGAAGCTGGTCAGCAAATAGCTGGCTTCGACACCATGTGGCTCACAGGAGTATAGCCACCTAATACTCCTGTGAGTGCCCACTTCGAATTCTGCTTTGAATAAATAAACATACCATGGATACATTTTAAAAATCGTAATAAAGTCCTTATGTGTTACCAAGATATACTGAAGTACTTCCAGGTGACATGACATGATGTTGAAGATTTGCTTTAAAATACTCCTATACAGTCCCACTGGAGTTCCTGGTGTGGTGCTGTGGGTTAATGCACGGGACTGCAAAGTCAGTTTGAACCACAAGGTCGGCAGTTCAAGGTCACCAGCTGCTCCTCAGAAACCCTATACAGGGTCACTATGAGTCAGAACTGACTCAACGGCACATAACAACAAACAAGAACAACATATATTCCCACTAGACTGCCCAGGTTGATTTGAACCTCACGGTGGCAGTTCAAATCCACCAGCCTCTCCTCTGAAACCCTAGGCAGGGTTGCTAAAAGTTGGAGCCAACTCGACAACACTTAACAGCAACAACACTACATTATACTTGCTGAAAGTATTTAATGGGATATTCTTTCTGGAAGGCAATCTGAAAATACGTATTAAATCCTTAAAACCTGCCTATCTTCTTTGACCTGACAATTCTAGTACTAGAATTTATCCTGTAAAAAAACACTTGCTGAAATGTATATGAGAATGTTTGGCATAGCATTATTTAATAAGGAAAACCTGGTAACCCAAATACCCACTAATAAACTTACGCCCAAATCACAAGAAGATTTTTTTAAGTGCCCACCAATGAACAATTAGGTAAATCAACACAAAAAAACTCTGCTAGGTCGCTATATAACAGCAACGAGCATTTTACAAAAGGAAATTATGAAAATAATTCCATAACAAATAACATCTAAAAGAATAAAATACTGAGTAATAAATTTAACGAGGGAAGTAAAAATCATATACAATAAAAAGTATAAAACATTACTGACGGAAATTAAAGAACATCTGCTTACGAATTGGGCTGCGAACTGCAAGGTCAGCAGTTTGAAACTACCAGCTGCTCCACGGGAGAAAGAGGAGGCTTTCTGCTCCCGTAAAGATTTACAGCCTCGGAAACCCTGTTCAGGGTCGCTCTGGGTGGGAGCTGACTGAACGGCACTTAACAACAACAATAAACAGATGGAAAGCCCTTTTGTGCTCATGGATTATAAGACTTAATATTGCTAAAATGTCAACCCAATGTAAAAAGATTTATAGATTCAAAACAATCCCGATCAACATTTCTACCACCCTTATCATAGAAATGGAAAAACCAATCCTCAAATTTAAATGGAAGTACAAGGGATTCTAAGAGCCCAAGTAACCTTGAAAAAGAACAAAATGGGAAGACACACTCCCCAATTTTAAAATGTATTTGAAACTACAGTAATCAGAACCGTCTGGGACTGGTATCAAGATAAGACACATAGATCAATGGACTAGAATTGAGAATTCAGATATAATCTGCGCATCTCTGGGCAGCTGATTTTTGACACAGTGCTAAATCTATTCAATGGGAAAGCCAGTCCTTTTAAAAAGTGGAGCTGGGTCTATTGGAGCTCCTCGTGCAAAGAATGTAGGCAACCCCACACTTCACACTATATATGAACATTAACTCAACAGGGATCAAGGACTGAAATGCAAAAACTAAAGTCATAAAGTTCTTTAGAAAACAAACATAGACATAATTCCTCAAGACCGAGCTGTCAACCTAGATTAGCTGCGATAACAAAAGACAAGAGAGATGAATTGGGCTTCATCAAAATTAAAGCCTTTTGGACAACAAAGAACTCTACAGAATGGGAGAAAATATTTTGGAACCATATATCTGATATGGGCTTAAAATCCAGAATAAATAAAGAACAAACTCAATAATACAAACAAGCCAATCAAAAATTGAGTAAAGGACTTGAATAGGCAATTTCACCAAAGAAGATAAACAAATGGTCAATAAGAACATGAAAAGATACTCAAATTCATTGCTGCTGCTATGTGCCATGGAATTGGTTCTAACCCATACTGACCCTGTATAAGTTTTCCAGGGCAGTCCAGTTCTTATCCTACAGCACCACACCAGGACTCAATTATACACAGGGACCTCACCAGGAACCAAATGGACTACACTTGGGGGAAAGAACTGGGGAAAGCCTCAATATCCTCAGCTAAAACAAGGCCAGTGAAGACTGTGGAACAGGCCATCAATTTTTCATGGCTGAAACTGACAAAATAATAATAATAATAAGACAACTACACAGGAATCAAAATATGACCTTTAACATTTGTTGTTATTGTTAGGTGCCATCGAGTTGGTACCAACTCAGAGTGACCCTATGCAGAACGAAACACTGCCCAGTCCTGAACCAACCTAACCATCATTGCTAAGCTTGAGTCCACTAATGCTGCCACTGTGCCAATCCATCTCGTTGGGGGTGGGGAGGGTCTTCCTCTTTTTTTCCAACCCTCCACTATAATTCATAAGGTTTTCAGTGACTAAATATCAGAAGTAGTTCGTCTCTCCTTCTTCCTAGTCTGTCTTTGTCTAGAAGTTCATCTAAAATCTGTCCACCATGGGTGACCCTGCTGGCATTTAAATACCAGTGGCATAGCTTTCAGAATCACAGCAACTCACAAGCGACAGACTGACGGACAAGTGGTGGACCTTTAACATATCCCACCTGAATTTAGAGGTCATCTGTAGAAGAGATTTACAGTAATGGCTGAAGACCACAAGAGCTGTGGGACGACATCAAGAACATCATAGAAGAGGAAAACAAAATGACACCTAAAAGACAAGAAAGAAATTAAAGACCCACATGTATGTCAGAAGAGACTCTGAAACTTGTTCTCCAGGATACAGATGCTAAAGCAAATGGAAAAAATGAGGAAGTAAAAGAGCTGAACAGAACATCGGAAAGGACAGCTGAAGGAGACAAAGTTAAAATATTATATTAAAAGATGCAAAGACCTGGAATTTGAAAGCCAAAAAGGGAGAACATGTTCAGCATCTGTCAGACTGAAAGAGTTGAAGAGTATTAAAGGATTTATGGGCAAAATATTGAATGATGCAGAAAGCATCAAAAACACCACACATGGTTGAATCTGGAGAACACTATGCTGAATGAAATGAGTCAATCACAAAAGGACAAATATTGTATGAGACCAATGTTGTAAAAAGTTTAAAGGTTTTTTGTTTTGTGTTTTTTTGATAAAAGAAACAATCTATGAAGGTTACAGGGGGGAGGGAAAATATTCATGGGCTAGCGGGTAGACACATGTTAACATGGGTGACAGGGCAGGCAATACAAAACAAGAGGGTGGTAAGCAGAGGAGAAATGAAGACAGTGAGAGACACAGGGAGGAATGCAATGGATAAAGTGAAGAAAGGTGAATACTGTTGACTGTTGGTACATGGAGGGGATTAAACCTTGTAATGAAGCAGAGCAGCTTTATTTTTCACCAATACAACTTAGACTTTTGCGTTCAATACCGTCGGTTCTTGATCATGTGATAGATATCTCTTGAAATGGTTGAACATCGACCATTTCTTTTTGTTACAATGGCTATGAATTCCTTCCACCTTTGATGCTTTCTGCAGAATTCAATATATTACCCATTTGTTGTTGTTGTTAAGTGCCCTCAAGTCAGTTCCGATTCATAACAACCCTATATAGGGTTTCCAAGGAGTGGCTGGTGAGTTTGAACAGCTGACCTCGTGGTTCAAAACAATCTTGCGGTCCAGTGCTTTATCCCACAGTGTCACACCACGACTCCATTTTGCCCCCAGACCCTTCAATACTGCAAGTTGTTTTCTTCAGTTCTCTCAGCTTAAGAGATGCTGAGTGTTTCTTCCTGTTCGGTTTTCTTACTCCAGGTCTTTGCACATTTCATTATAATACTCGACTTTGTCTCTCAAGCTGCCCTTGGACATTTCCTATTCGGCTCCCTTCCTTCCTTTTCTCCCATTTTCTTTAGCATCGCTAGGCTGGAGAACACCTCATAGCTTGATGTCACCTCACAGCTCTTTGGCCATTAGGGTCTCAAATCTTCTCTTGAAATGGTCTCTAAATTCAGGTGATATATATATATTTTTTTTTTTGGTTCTCGTGGGGTTGTTTTTTCTTCGGCTGCAGCCTGACTTACATATGAGCAATTGATGCTCTGTTCCACGGTCTGCCCCTGACCTTGTTTGGGGGATAACACAGAATGTTTCTGCTGTTTCCCCAAATACAGTCAACTTGATCTCTGTGTGTTTCTTCTGGTGAGGTCCATGTGTGTTTAGCCAAACTTTTATGTTACTTAAAAAAGGTATTTGCAATGAACAAGTCATTGGGCTTGCAAAATTTGATTATCTGGTCTCAAGCATCATATCTATCACCAAGGTCATATTTTTCAACTATTGATCCTTCATCTGTTTCCAACATTTGCATTCCAATCACTGGTAATTATCAATACATTTCAATAGTATGTTTGATCAATTTCAGATTAAAGAAGTTGGTAAAACTCTTCAATTTCATCATCACTGGATGTAGTGGTTGGTGCACAAATGTGAGTAATAGTGGTTAATATTAATTGGCCTTCCTTATTGGCCTGT
>NW_006408543.1:10570217-10581011 GCF_000296735.1 Chrysochloris asiatica
GTTGTAGCCCCATTTTAGGTATTCCATCCATTTAATTTTTGACAACTTCCAATTTTCCTAGATTCATACTTCGGACATTCCTAGTTCCAAATATTAATGTATGTTTGCAGCTGTTTCTCATTTTGAGTTGTGCCTCATCAGCAAATGAAGGTCCCAAAAGCTTTACTCCATTTGCGTCATCACGGTCAACTCAACTCCATACGAGAGAAAGATGTGACAGTTTGCTTCTGTAAAGATCATTGTTGTTAAGTGCTATTGAGTCAGTTCTGACCCACAACGACCCTGTATAGGGTTGCCAAGGGACGGCTGGTGAGTTTAATCTGCCACCTTATGGTTCACACCAACCTGTGGTCTAGTGTTTTATCCCACAGCACCGTACCAAGACTCCTTGGAAGTCCTAAGGGACAGTCCTAATCGTCCTGTAGGGACACGAAGAAAAGGAATTAACTTGAGAGTAACGGGTTTATATCAGGGTGGGACTGAAAGTGATTTTAATTTTTTACCTTATTTTTCTATCTTTTTCAGTATCCACAATGAACATGGTGGTAGTGGTGCTGTGCCATGGAGTCAGTTTCAACTCATAGTGACCCTGTACAGGGTTTCCGAGGCTGTAAATCGTTATGGGAGCAGAAAACCTCATCTTTCTCCCGCGAAACAGCTGGTAGTTTCGAACTGCTGACCCTGAGGTTAGCAGCCCGATTCGTAACCATATTATTTCAGATGTGTGTGGCGTGGTGGTGAGAATTTTTTAAATCTTTAAGAAGTTGCTGAGCCTGCTACTAAGTGCTTTGAGAAACATCATCTTCACATGAACTATCTGAAGAAGGCAGTATCCGTGTAAAAGAACACATATCACTGGGAGAAAACGAAGGCTACCAGCAGGCTGAGGGCTGAGGAAGGAAAATCTAAGAGGAAAAGGGGATTTGACATAACAAATCCCAATGTGTGTTTCATCATAAAATGAAGAGGATTTCTTTTTTTTTCTTTTAATGTCACTTGTTACTTTAAAGTGGTTTCGTTCCATAGACCCAGAATTAGTGTCAACATTCAGACAGGCGGCAGGCCATACCAGACAGTCATAAACAGCACTCCAGTCCTGGCCACAGATTGTGGTGGGGACTGTCGCTTGCTTGCCCCGTGAGTGTTCCAATCAACGGAAGGTCTGTGGTAGAAAACGAGGATGAGAGGCAGGGAGAGAGACCATCTTTATACAAAAACACCACCCTGAGGAAGAGAATCTTTCTGCTCTCCCCAGCAGGTCCTGGCTGACTTCCCCAACATGCCTCGAAAGTCAGGTGGGCAACAATCTCAGAGGCACAAAGCACAGAACAAGGCTATGAAGGGCACCTATTAGTCCCACATTCATACAAATAGACCCCCAAGAAGACACCAGGACTAAGAGGAGTTCAAAGACTGCAGCACTGTGAAAGGAGACAGCAATGAATACAAATGAGTCCATGTATTAATTAATAATTTAGAAGATCTATTCACTTTTATTTAACTGGGCTTGTTGAAGTGAGATTTGAGCCTTATTCAACAAGTGAAAGTGGAGGTCAAATTCACTTCTTTCTGTGAGATGCGAAACTTGTCCAAGGTTCCAACTGCAAACATTGTTATTCCTGCAGTTGCCTCCAACAGGCAGGTGATTGGACCACAGCTGTGGAGCTTTGTCAGTTCCAAGGCTGAAAAGAATTGGGGAGGTTAATTACTGAGTTCAACTTTGAAAGAGAGAGCGAAAGGAAAAGCAGAGAGGCTGAGCTTCTTTTGGTATTTCCACTCTTTCTCTGAGAAATTAAAGTGTTTAAACCAAATTCCCCAGACAAGGTCAGGAATCTTCCAGGAGGTAAGTGTTACCCTACTACTAATTACTTGGTGTAGTGAGGAACACTGCAACCAGGATTACAAATTATCATGAATACGCAAGAGGACACAAAAATCAACCATCAGTTTCTAAGACGGGTTATTTAAATGGCACCCTTTAGCCCAACAAGCCCACTGCTAGGAATGCATGCCACTTGCAGAATTATTCAAAGACCTATGTTCAAATATCTGCACTAAAACAACACCCCAGCACAATTCCGTTATGTATGACTGTTGTTAAGTGCCTTTGAGTCATTTCCGAATCATAGCAACCGTGTATAGGATTTCTGAAGAGCGGCTGGTGAGTTTGAATACGACACAGCATATCTACCATAACTCCATTTAGCTCGGGGTGTTTAAGGAATAAAAACACACGTTTACACACACAAAGAAATATGCACAGAAAATTTCTGGAAACATAGCTAAGAAAGTATTAACCAAAAATGACTCTGCTATGTAGAGGAGGGTCCTGAGGCTAACATTAAACATATTATATCTAAATTATCACAAAGCCAGTATTACTCTTGCTTAACTTTCTTTTTAATTTAAAGCGGAAAACATGCTCATGGAGGCATTTATTTACAAAAACAGAAACTGACATGTACTAGCAGAGGAAGATTTATTATTGCTACTCACATGACCCGATGTAAGGTTTCTGAGGCTGTGGCACTGTGGGTTAATGCGCTGGACTGCAGAGTCAGTTTGAACTGCAAGATCGGTGGTTCAAGCTCACCAGCTGCTCTTTGGAAACCCTAGACAGGGTCGCTATGGGTCGGAACTGACTTGACAGCACTATACAACAACAACAAATCGTTACGAGAGTAGACTGTCTCATCTTTCTACTATAGAGTGGGTGATGGTCCCAAGCCATTGTCCTTGTGGTTTATCCTGATGTGCCACCAACATTCTCAAGGAAAGGGAGGCTAGAACAAGATGATTTGAGATCTGGTGCACCTTTGAACCTATGAAAATACTGATACTTATGAGGAATGCAAAGCTTAAACCTCACTGCAATTACAACAGGTAATTTTTAAGTTTCTCTCTAATCATAGCAAACTATTACTGCCTTCAGAACACAAAACTGTCTTTTCTAAATAGGTTACTGGAAACTTCATAACTGGTCGTTATGAGCCAGAACAGAGAGGTGTCCTCTCGACTAGCCCCTTGAGTGCTGAGTTACACCAGAATCTTGTACCAGTCCCCTATGTCACTGATGGAAAACACCAGCTGCCCACAACGGAAGTGCCCCTGGGACAGGAGAGTCACATATGAGAAGGTACTGGGCAAACTCAGACGAAACCTGGTACAGGACAGCTCAGCTCGAGGTTAACACCAAAGGGTGAAGAGCACCGGCTACACAGCCCACCACGGAAGGGATGTGGGTTGATCAAGGCACAGGGCAGAGCAGTAGTGGATGGTACGCATGCACAATCCCAATGGATTACAATGGAAAATTGCCCCTGTGAACACCAGTGCTTGGTCTTCATGACATTGTACCTTCCTATCTATCCTGGGGATCTTGTGCCTGGGAATACGGCTTTGTTGTAGGATATATTATTGCTGTGGTCTTTGGTTACAACTCTCCAACACCCAGGCCCTAGGGATTGTGTAGAAGACTGGTGGTGATGTTGGAAGGGCCTCGCGCGCTCTCTCTCTCTCTCTCTCTAACATATATCCCTGGCCCTGAATACGTAAACTCTGTTCCCATATACTAGCTATTTATCCATTAGGGAGTAGCAGGCAGCTGGCGCCGGACTGTTGTTGTTGATTTCTTCAAGTCTCAGCTAGAGTTAGGGCTCTCTTCCTTCCACCCCCTCCCTTCTTTCCTGGAATATGAGACTTGTTTACCACATAGTCTGAAAGGGACCCACAAGCCCCTCCCGATGCAGAAAATCTTGACTGTCCAGCTGGCCCCTGCTGGAAACAGCCACTGTTCTTATCCCTGGTTAGTAAGTTTCCCTGTTTGTAAAACATCTTTCTCTATAATGAATCAACGTCTGTCCGGCTGTCCCCTGTTCACGTCTTCAGTCTCTCAGTGAATAGCCAAGGAAGGATTTTCCTTTCTGGAGTTGAACCTGAGCACTTAACTAGTTAAGAATGTTTGCCTTTAGAATTGTGGTTTTTAAAATCTATCTACAATGAATTAAACTGACAACAGTGATTCAATGGATTAGATGGATTAGATAAGAACCTTCGGAGACAATGAGTTTATATCAAAGGGGGAAGAACAATTCAGAAAAGAGAAGTGGGAATGAGTGCATAAATCAAAGAAGGTAGTCAAAGTCACTGAAACGTACATGTAGAAACTTGACTTGATATATGATTTGCTGTGTATATTCTCAACAACAAAAAAGAAAACCATGTTTTGAAAACTGAGACAGGAAAAAAACTGGTACTCCAATTACATAAAGGGGTAAAACTTTTCGAAATAAACCTTTGCCTGATGTTTTCTTTACCTTTTATCTCTGCTTTCCATCCACTAGAATTGCAAATAAGATCAATCATCTGCCATGTGCCAGGCACTACGTTAGAGCTTCACACAGATTATTTATTATATTTCATCTTTGAAACAGTCCTACGAGAAGTGTAGAAGATTTGATTTTCCAAAGATGGCAGCAACCATGCATCCCACCCAACATGCTCATCTTACAATGTCACCTTTGGCATTCTTCTCATGGAGAATCTGGAGAACTGTGGAAGCGATACAATGCAAGTTCTGTGGCCTGGTCAAAAAGGTCACCCTCTTGAGATTCACTTGGAACCCGACTGCCATATTATAAGGAAGCTCAAGTCACTTCCATTCAAATGCCAGATATGTGAGGAAGGACGACATCTGAGATGACTCCCACTCTAACTGCCATTTGCTTGAGAGATCTCAAGGGAGACCTGCCTAGTTGAGCCCAGTTGACCACAGAACCATGAAAGACAATGATGGTTGGTATTTTATACCATTGGGATGGTTTGTTAAACAGCCTAGATAGCAGAAGTCATGAGAAAACTGCAGTGTAAGTAAGATCAGTGACCTGCCCGAGGCTACCATGTCTGCCTGGATCTAATGAGACGCTCTTCAACACATCACACGACTCCTTGGCACCTATTGTGGCCAATGATGCAACACAAAAAGGAATAAGACAGGAAGAATCTACAAACGATCATTACACTTGGCAAGTACTTCTAAAATACAATGTACCTGTTGTTGCTGTGAGGTGCCTTCACGTCGGTTCTGACTCATAGTGAACCTGTGTAAGGTTTCCGAGGAGCGGCTGGTGGATTTGAACCACCGACCTTGCAGTTCAAACTGACCTTTCAGTCCAGTGCATTATCCCACAGCACCACACCAGGACTCCAAGATGTATCTAAAATAACAACTGATACCTAGCATTCCCAGCCCGACTTTTTGACCCCAAACTTTTGGTCCAACGTCACCATTTTCTTGATCGTAATTTTTCTTGAAGTAGATAGCCAGGCCTTTCTTCCACAGCATCACTGAGTGGGTCCCAACTGCCTACCTATGACAAAATGCTGAAACGACGTGAATGACTGACAGGTACCCAATATACTCTTCTTTGATCTTCCCTAGAAATGTGATGATTTTCTAAATAAATTTTTTGGAAGCCACCTTGTATATATATCCAAAGAGGTCTGGTGAGGCAGTGGTTACCAAGACTGCTAACCCACTAGCAGCTCCACTGGAGAAAGACAGGACAATCGGCTTTCATACGGATTACAGCCTTGGAAAGCCTATGGGGAAGGGGGGTGTATTTCTACTCTGTCCTACAGGGTAGCTCTGAGACTCAATCAACTGGGTGGCAATAGGTTTTGAAAATATGTCCATACTGTAAATACAAGTGCAAAACCTTTTAGAGACATTGTATTCTAACTATAGTTCTGGAGTATACAAATTAAAAAGATAAACATGTAAATGATATTCAACAAAAGAAATAAAACTACCTTGTAAGATGTGAATGAGATGAATGAATTTTTAAAAAATATCTTGATTGTACAGTTTACACCATTGCTGTTGTAAAGTGCTGTCAAGCCGGTTCCAACTCTTAGCGATCCTGTATAGATTTCCAAGGCTGTAACTTTTTTTTCCGGGAGCAGAAAGCCTCATCTTTCTCCCATGACGCTACTGATGGGATTGAACCACCAAACTTATGGTTTGCAGTCCAGTATTTATCGTACAAAGCTACCCCATTTCCTTTATGCCATATGCAAGTTATCAATTAAGAGACAATGAAAATTTAACTTTATAACTACACCTAACGAATTTATCTTTTTACAGCAAAATGATCAGAATTCTTGCAATCTCTGGCTTAACCATAAACCACAGTTATGGGTGAAAAATTATAATTCCTTGCACATGGTTGTTAATAACGCAAACCCAAATGCCCCTAACATTTTCTGGGATACACCTCAATGTAAAGAAAATGAAAATCCTCATAACTGGATCAATAAACAGCATCGTAATAAACGGAAAAGACTGAAGTTGTCAAGGATTTCATTTTACTTGGATCCACAATCATTGCCACTGGAAGCAGCAGTGAAGTAATCAGAGGACATGTGACATTGGGAAAATCAGCTACAAAAGACTTCTTTTTAAAGTGTGCAAGAGCAAAGTTATCAGTTTGAGGACTAAGCCTGACCCAAGCCATGGTATTTTCTATCGTCTTTTATGCTTATGAAAGTTAACATGGAATAAGGAAGACCAGAGAAAATTTGATGCATTTGAATTATGGTGTTGCCAAAGAATATTGAAAGTACCATGGACTGCCAAAGAATAAATAAATCTGTCTTGAAGAAGTACAGTCAGGATGCTACTTAGAAGTGAGGATAGTGAGACTTCGTCTCATATTATCTTGGACATGGTATCAGGAGGAGCCAGTCCCTGGAAAAGACATCATGCTTGGTGAAGCAGAGGGTCAGTGAAAAACAGCAAGACCACCAAGGAAATGAATTAACAATTGGCTACAAAATGGGCTCAAATCTAACAATTAGGAGGAAGATGCAGGGCCCCGTAGTGTTTCATTCTGTTGTACATGGGTCTCTAAGAGTCGAGACCAACTGGATGGTACCTACGAACCTCACAAAAAGTTAGTAGTTCAATCCACCCAACCACTCTGGCAATCTGCTTCCTGCTTTGGTAAAGATTGTTGTTGTTATGTGCGTGGAGTCGGTTCCAAGGCTATAACTCTTTACAGGAGCAGAAAGCCTCATCTTTCTCCAGCAGAACATCTGGTAGGTTTGATCTGTTGACCCTGATATTAGCAGTCCAATTGGTAACCGTCAGCAGTTGGAAACTACCAGCTGTTCCGCGGGAGAAAGATGAGGCTTTCTGTACCCGTAAAGATTTGCAGCCTCGGGAAACCCTGTACAGGGTCGCTGTGAGTCGGAATCGACTCCACAGCACATAACAACAACAACAACGCTACCAGAGCTCCTTAGTCATGAAAATGCTCCCGTGCCGGTCTCCTGTGTCACAGGGGATCACCATGAGTGGGAATCTTCTACACAGTACCTAACAACCAGCTCCACCTCATTTCCCAACTCCCCAGCCCAGCAAGGCTTTCAGTTCACTAAACGGTTGCTTCAAGGTTCCTATAAACACATTACTGTTTGATCCAAGAATTGGTCAAAGGAAACTAACAGCTCTGATTTTCTCTCAAGTGCTAGCTAGACCGTCACTGAACTTGCACTTAGTAATTACTGCCGAATGTTCAAGAAAAGCCTCAGGTTCCACCCAGCATTTGGAAAGGGAAAAAAGAAAATCACACTCAATTCCCAAAACTCTACCTCACCCTAAAATATGCCTCAACCGAGGGGCTCCAGACCTGCAGGAACCCTTTGACAAAGCTTTCTCCTGGGGATGGGACTCCCGCCAGACGAGGGAGGTTCGTGTCTCCATACGCGGTGTCTCCCCTAGATCCCTGGGTCCCCAGACCCTCTGTCCCTGGTTCCTTGGCCCCCTAGACTCCCACCCCCGGGGCTCCTCCAGCCCCACGTCCTCGCGCCCTGCCCCTCACGACCCCACTCACTCTTCATCGTGGATGCGCACGCCGCTGGCAACCCGCTGCCAACACAGGACGGAGAAGAAAAGGGCAGGAGGGTGATCCCTGCCTTTCACTCCCCCGAAGCGGGGCTCTGTACTAGGACCTCCACTGTGGTCTCACGATGGAGAGCGTTAGGCTCTGGTCGCCATGTTGTATCCCTGTCACCCTAGCAACCGTTAGTCCCCCGACCGCCCCGGGCCGCCGTCTGCGCGTGCGTAAATGTCTCGCTCTTGTAGGACGGCTCTTGTGGGTCTGTGAGTACCAGCGCAGCCCGCATCCTCAGTCTGGTTGCTAGGCAACTTCCTCCGAAGCTTTATGCAATTCCCAGCCTTTGTGGATGGGCAATTTACCCTCACCTTCACCGTGAACTCTAATTGGTTGGTTGTTATGACCATGGAGTCAGCTCGACTCATAACTACCCTGTTTAGACTTGTATAGAGTTTCCGAGGCTGAAAATCTCTACAGGAACAGAGAGTCTCCCCTTTCTCGAGGAGCAGCTGGTAGATTAGAACTGCTGACACTGAGATTAGCAGTCCAACTCGTAATTAGACTCCTAATTAGGTCTCAGAAATGCTGAAGATTGTTGTTGTCATTGTTAAGTACCATTAGGTTGGTTCCAACTCATAGTGACTCTGTATAGGGTTTCCAAAGAGCAGCTGGTGGGTTTGAACTGCCAACCTTGCGGCTAGCAGTCTAGTACTTATCCTACAGTGCCACACCAGGACTTCAGTGAAGATATAGACTCCTATAGAAACCTTCAGAAAGATGAGGAGAGAGGGAGAAATTAAAACAGAAACCCAAGGAAGGACTAGACTAGGTGATGTTGTATCGAGGGGCTGCAATAGAGATCAAACAAAGTACATGATTTGTTGAATGTAAAACTGATGATCTGTTCAAACCTTCGCTCAATTCACAATAAAAAAGTTAGAAACAAAAAATGACTCTATGGAGTAGTTAGTTCTACCTTGTATGAAGGGGCTTTATGAGTCTGAATTCCCTCCACAAACAACCCAACCACTGCCATCTCGTTGACCTGAATCATAGCACTCCTGTAGGGCTCCTTAGGTTTTCCATAAATCTTAATGGAAGCAGACAGCTTCACTTTTCTCCTGTAGAGCAGCTGGTGGATTTGAACTACGAACCTTGTGGTTAGCAGCCTGACACTTAACCCAGTACACCCTCAAGGCTCCTTACAACAACGACATCACCCCTTACTTAACTGATCTCCAACTAAAGGACATCAAGTCATTTTCTAAACCTCTGATCTTTTAAACATTGCTACAGTGACTAACAATATCAATGCATCATTGCACATCTATTCATATGCACCCATAGAATTTTCTAAATTGGAACTACTGAGTCAAAGGGTATGTGCGTTATGCGTTAAAAAAAAGTTTTGCTTTTTTAAAAAATTGAGGTAAAAGTCATTGGACATAAAATGAATCCTTTCAAAGTGCAGCATTTCTAATATTTACAATGTTGTATCACCTTCATGTAGATCTAATTCCAAAATATTTTCATCACCCCAAAAATGAAACCCCATACTCACTAAGCAAAGAAGCTCTGGTAGCATAGCGGTTATGAATTGGGCTGTGAGCCTTAGGGTCAGCAGTTCAAAACTACCAGCTGTTCCATAGGAGAAAGATGAGGCTTTTTGCTCCTGTAAAGATTTACAGCCTCAGAAACTCTGTGCAGGGTTGCTATGAGTCGGAACCAACTCCACGGCACATAACCTCCATCACCATTCACTAAGCAGTCCCAAAAACATTATGCTTAGTGAAAGCAATCAAACTCAAAAGACTACATAGGGTTAGGAAAGGTCCCAAATAGGAAAATCCACAAAGACAGAAAGAAAGTAGATGAGTGGTGACCAGGGGTTGGGAAGAAGGACGCGAGGGGAGGGGCTGCTAATTGCTAAGGGGTTTCGTTGTGGGGTGGTGACAATATTCTGGAATGTTTGGTGATGGCTTCACAACATCTTAAGTGTACTAAAAATCACTGAACTGTGCATGTTAAGATAGCAGTACAAATCTATGGAAAAAAAAAAAAAAAGAATGGTTAATGTTAGTATCAGAGTGGTTCCTCAGGAGAAAGATGAGGCTTTCTGCTTCTATAAAGATTTACAGTCTCTTTCTACAGGGTCGGTAGGAGTCAGAACCAATCGACGGCACCTAACAACAACAACAACAAGTCTGATATGATGGTTGTTGGCGCGGCTGTTGACTCTGAGAAGCTATTTGGAATCTCATAGGCCACGATGACTTGATGGTTCCCTTCTCTATCTCCCACTTACCTTTCCCCTTTTGAGGGATCTTGTGTCCTTAGCTACATTGATATTGTTTGTTGTTGTTATTCCATCTTTTTATTTCTACTGTAGAAAAACATTGGCACCAACCTAATTCCAAGGAAGACCAGTGCTCAAATATAGTTTTATATATATATGTTTAACTTTGACTAATTTGATGATGGTCCAAGATGCCTCCTTCAACATTTCTCGACTTAAAGGCTCAACACACTTAAAACTATTTCCCCACTAAATGTGTCTCCATGTATACACAAAGATTGATTTGTCTGGATTAGTCTTAATAACTATTGCTGTTCCATAATTCTGCAACAATTTCAGCTATGAAAAGTCTAACACTATTTCCACTTAATATCTTTTACTCAAGTTCTGCTTAAGTGTTCCAAATGGTTTTATTTTTATTTATTTATTTATTTATTTATTTATTTTTAAGGTTTTTATTGTGGATTGAGAGAAACTTTACAGGGCATATCATCAGTTTTACATTCAATAAATCATATACTTTGTTTCATTACATTGATTATAATCCCCTCCATGTACCATCAGTTAACAGTATTTCTCTCTATCCACTTTAGCTTTTAA
>NW_006408543.1:10588456-10590263 GCF_000296735.1 Chrysochloris asiatica
TGTCCACCATGGGTGACCCTGCTGGTTATTTAAAATACCGGTGGCAGAGCCCTCAGAATCACAGCAACTCAAGCCACCACAGTATGACAGACAGACAAGTGGTGGCCGTTTGGTTTTATGTTGAAACTGTCACTTTAAATTTCAATATCAATCCTGATACAATCAAGATGTTCTCTCCGAAGATGGCGGCTCCAGGAATAGCTGAGCGTCTTGAATTAGGAAATAATGGGTTTCTTGATTCTCCTACAAATTCCCCTAGTTATAAGCCCTCCAATCCTCCAAATATTCCTTTATATGTGTTTCAGAGTTCCAACACCATCCCCTGAGCCTGCCTGGCCTGGTATTCTGTGTTGTTATTGATGGAGCTCCTCACTACACGTGTACCCAATCCGCCATCTTGATTGTAATACCATTCATTGAGTAGGTATTAAATATTATATTTGTTGTTATGTGACCCTGGGTTTGAACTGCCGACCTTGTAGTTCACAGACCAGTATGGATCCTACAGCGCCACACCAGGAGTCCAGGTGTTAAATACACAGGAGAAAGATAAGACTTTCTGCTGCTATGAAGATTTTTTAAAGCCTTGGAAACCCTATACCGGGTCACTATGAGTTAGAAGGACTCCAGGTGTGGCTCTGTAAGATCAGCACTGGTCTGCAAACCATAAGGTCTGCAGTTCAAACCCACCAGCTGCTCCTTGGAAACCCTGTATAGGATTGCTATCAGTCAGAACTAATTCAATAGCACCTAACAACAACAAATGAGTTGTTGTTATTATGTGCCATGGAGTCGGTTCCAACTCATAGTGACCCTGCACAGTGTTTCTGAAGCTGTAAATCTTTACGGGAACAGAAAGCCTCATCTTTCTCCCCCAGACCAGCTGGTAGTTTTGAACTGCTGGACCTTAAGGTTCACAGCCCAATTTGTAACCGCTACGCTACCAGAGCTCCGTAACAAGGTGCTTAAATAGGTGAACAGGTGAGACTCATTTTTTCTGATCCCTGCAGGTGAGACTCGTTTCTGATCCCTGTGTGCTGATAGATTTTCCACTGCCCATCAGAGTCCTGGTGGGGGCACTGTAGGATAAGCGCTGGGCTGCTAACCCACCGGCTGCTCCTCATAAATTCTATTCAGGGTCATTATGAGTTGGAACCAACTCAACAGCCCTGAACAACAACATCACAGCGGACAGGTAGTGCTCAGAAGTGAAATAGACTGAGTTGGTCTTACACAGATGAGAAATCAGAGCAAGACGACCCTTGTGGGTAGACCCAATCTCTTTGATGTTCTCAGTGCTCGGCCAGGTAAGCAGGAGCTGCTGAATTTTAACCCTCACCTTTCCCTGTTCAACAAGACACATTGTTGTGCAACCTGCTCAGTGTACCTGGAGGACCAGAAGGGAGGTCCTTCAGAACGGAAGATCAAAAGACCCACACCTGGAATCAAAGCAAGAAGACAAAAATGGAATTTTTCCCTAAGCAGCGTTTTTCAAACTTTAGTATGCCTCAGAATCATCTACCTTCAGGTATGGCTCACTTGGTACACCCAGATTGCTGGGCTGCAACCCCCAAGGTTTCTGAATCAGCACATGAGGTAGGTAGTGTGATCATTCACATTTCTAACAAGACCCCAACTGATGCTGCTCTTGCTTCTGCTCACCGCAGGCCTTTTTTTTTTTTTTTTTAAATCATTTAGACAATTGCTTTTTTTTTTTTCCCCTTAAATATTTTATTGTGAATTATGTGATAGTTTACATGGGAGAACATTAGTTTTACATTCATTCTATCGTATATCATTGCTATGG
>NW_006408543.1:10592383-10595498 GCF_000296735.1 Chrysochloris asiatica
CGCCATATTGCTTTCCAGAGAGGTTGGACCATTTTGCAGTCCCACCAGCAATGCAGGAGTGTCTCAGTCTCTCCACATCCCCGCCAGCATTTATTGTCCTCTACTTTTTTGATCTTTGCTGTTATTGTTGGTGTGAGATGATGTCTCATTGTTGTTTTGATTTGCATCTCTCTAATGGCTAGTGATCGTGAGCATTTCTTCATATGCTTGTTAGCTGCATGGGCCATATTTTGAAAAGTACTAGCGTGGACCATTCCTTTAATTCCAAACTGAGGAGGATATGATATTTATCTGGGGAACTACACTCCTCTTGGTAAAACGTTCTCAAACTTACAGTTTCTGGAAAGGTCAGCTTTCTCGGTGTCAGCTATGCAGCCTGGTCCCCTGCCTAGCTGGACTAGTCATGTCCTAAATGGGTGAACCAGTAAAATACAATAGGTTATTGCTGGTGGAGATGTAAAATGCTGTGTTCACTGTACCGTTTGGTAGTTCCTCAAAACGTTAAACATGAAATTAATGAATGACCTAGAAGTTCCACCCGTAGGTGTATTCCATTGCCACTGAGCCAAACTGACTCACAGTAAGTCTATAAAGGGTTTCCAAGACTGTAAATCTTTACAGGAGCAGAGAGCCTCCTCTTTCAATCTCGGGGTGGCTGGTGAGTTTGAACTGCCGACTGTATGGTTAGCCACCCTGTGCTTATCCTACAGCACCAAAGAGAATCGAAAGCAGGAATGTAAATAAACAGACACTTGTACACTAATATTCATTGATGCACTATTCACCACAGCCAAAAGATGGAAACATTTCTATTAAATGTCCAACCACAGATTACTGGATAAACAAAATATGGTACATAGAATATTACCCATGAGGAGAAATTAAATTATGATGCCTGCTATCACATGCATCAGTCTTGAAAACATCATAATCATTGCTGTCAAGTCAAAGGTCATTAAAAAGGCAGAAAAGAGATGAAAATGAATGCCAGAAGAGATTCTGAAGCTTGCTCTTGAGCATGTTGTTGTTATGTGCCATGGAGTTGGTTCCGACCCATAGCGACCCTGTACAGCATTTCCGAGGCTGTAAATCTTTACGGGAGCAGAAAGCCTTATCTTTCTCCCACGGAACAGCTGGTAGTTTCGAACTGCTGAACTTAAGGTTCACAGCCTGATTCATAACCACTACGCTACCAGAACTCTTAAGCATAGAGAAGCTAAAAGCAAGTGAAGGAAATGAGAAAGTAATAGAGTGAAACAGAAAACTTGAAAGGGCAGCTTGAGAAGTCTGAGTCAAGTATGTTAATGGCATATGCAAAGTCCTGGGTTAGAAAACCAAACGGGAAGAACATGCTCAGCATTTGTCAAGCTAAAAGGATTGAAGAAAAATTTAAGTGTTGACTTGAAATATTGAAGGATTCCATAGACAAAATGCAGAAAGCATCAAAAGAAGATGGAAGGAATATACAGTCACTGTGCCAAAAAGAAATGGTTGATGTTCAACCATTTCAAGAGGTAGCATATGATCGAGACCGAATAGTACTGAAGGAAGAAATCCAAGCTGCACTGAAGGCACTGGTGAAAAACAAGACTCCAGAAACGAATGGAATATAAATGGAAATCTTTCAACAAACTGATGCAGTGCTGGAGGTCCTCACTCAACTCATCTATGGCAAGAAATTTGGAAGACAGCTACCTACCCAATCCATTGGAAGAGATCCATATTTGTGCCTATTCCAAAGAGAGGTGACCCAGTGGAATGTAGAAATCATCTATCAATATCATTAATATCACATGTAAGTAAATATTTGCTTAAAAGTAATTAAAAAATGATTGCAACAGTACAGTGACCGGGAACTGCCAAACATTCAAGCCAGATTCAAAAGGGGACATGGAACAAGAATATCATTGCTGAGATCAGATGGATCTTGGCTGAAAGCAGAGAATACTTGTGCTTTATTGACTATACAAAGGCTTTTGACTCTGTAGACCATGACAAACTATGGAGTTATTGTGAAGAATGGTATTCCAGAATACTTCATTGTGCTCATGAGGAACCTGGACATAGACCAAGGGCAGTTGTTCGAACAGAACAAAGAGATGTTGAATGATTTAAAATCAAGCAAGGTGTGTTGCAGGATTATTTCTTTTACCATATTTATTCTATCTGTATGCTGAGCAAATAATCCAAGGAGATAGATTATATGAAGAAAAATGTGCATCAGGATTGGAGGAAGACTCATTAACCTGCCATATTTGGATAGTACAACCTTGCTTGATGGTGGAGAAGAGGACTTAAACTGCTTACTGATGAAGATCAAAGACCACACAGCCTTCAGTATGGATTGTACCTCAATGTAAAGAAAGCAAAGATCCTCACAACTAAAGCAATAAGCAGAGCCATGATCAATGGAGAAAAGATTCAAGTTATCAAAGATGCCGTTTTACTTGGATATACAATGAATACTCATGGAAGCAGCAGTCAAGAAATAAATAAGTGGATGGTTTGAACTCAACCAGCTGCTTCAGGGCAGACAGCAAAACTGAATATATCACAGGCTACAACTATCAAATTGAATATCCTCGCCAAAACAACATCACCCAAATAGTATCTGACAGAACAACTATCATGCCTTTAATCAGCGACTTACCTGCCATTACAACAAAGTTCCCTCCAGTGGAATATATAGTCAATGTTGAACAGAAAGCCCCAGGTCCGTCTCAGACTATCACAGACAGATTAGCCAAAGAATCACCCATACCTTTGGGGGGTATCAAGAAGCCATGGGATATGGATTACTCGCCTTCTATTTCATACTTCTTGGGAAGCCAAATATATCTACAAGGAAGGAAGAAGTCACCAAAAGTACAACTGTCACGGATCATGCTACTAATTCATGGATGGTGTCACAGAAGATACACAAAACAAGACTCAGTTACACAAATTGAACAAATAGAAGTGGGTTCTTTGGTAACATCTATGGATAACTTGAAGACTAAGGTATTTACCAAGCCATGGGTATTTTTAGTAACCTCCTATGCATGCGAAAGCTGGACAGTGAATAAGGAAGACTGTAGAAGAATTGATGCCTTTGAGTTATGGTGTTGGAGGAGAA
>NW_006408543.1:10596085-10643035 GCF_000296735.1 Chrysochloris asiatica
TGTTACTATGCTTGACAGTGATGAATCATTTGTGGACAACAGGAAAGAGACACCAACTACTAGCAGTGTAACTAAGGATTTGGGGGCCCAGCATGTACCTATCACACCTTTTCCACCGTAGCATCAGACAGAAGTAGAATTGTTTCCTTTTTCTGGTGATATAAGAGTAACAGAGGAAACATCAATGATTATTTATACTTCTCCACAAACAGAAATGACGCAAGGAAGCAAAAGAATAGACACACAAAGGCCAGAAATCCGAGCAGATACTTATACCAAGGATGAAATACAAGCAAATAGCACCAAAGATCCATTTATTGGAAAAATCGAGGAAGAATTCTTCTCTGGGATAAAGATGTCTACAACATCCTCAGAGCAAATTCATCCTACAGGATCTTCTATAGAAATGACCAAATTTTTGGGGTCTCTAGCACTGTTGACAATGAAGCCAAGCATGCAGCCAACAGAAGAAAAAGATATGGAAGAAGAGTTAGTAACAACCGTAGTTGCATTAGAAACTGATGGTATTCCAGATACAACCAAGAATGGTGAAGGTATTACAACAGTACATTTGACACAAATGAAGAGGTGGTCACTGTATCAAACCGGCCCTGGGATGAAGATAATACTACATCAAAGCCTTCAGAGTATACAGATCATGAAGGTTATCCAAAGTTGTCTCCTGGCGTACTTACTACAGTAGGAGGAAATGGGAAGGCTGAAGAAATCCCAAGGCTAACTGATGATGAAGATGAATTTACTGTCATTGTAGATAGTACTTTAAAGGTGTGTGAGGAATACTTAACAAACCATGGAAAATTCACAGACATCAACCAACGAAATCAGTTAGGATCTCAGAAAAGTCAACTTTGAGAGACTCCACAACTGAAGAAAGAGTTCCACCTATCTCAAGAACTGAAGGACAAGTTAATTTTGCAACCACAGAAGGAAGTGCTCTGGACGAAGGAACAGAAATGGACATATCTAAACCAATGTCTAAGGCGTTCTGGTAGCGTGGTGGTTACGAATTGGGCTGTGAACCACAAGGTTAGCGGTTCAAAACTACCAGCTGTTCCACGGGAGAAAGATGAGGGTTTCTGCTCCCGTAAAGATTAGCAGCCTTGGAAACCCTGTACAGGGTCGCTGTGAGTCGGAACCGACTCCACAGCACATAACAACAACAACAACAGCAAAGCCAATGTCTACTGTTCCCCAATTTGCACATACTTCATATGTGGAAGGACTGGCATTTATTAACTACAGTAGCACTCAGCAGCCTATTTATGTAGACAATTCCCACACCATTCCTCTTTCCGTAATTCCTAAGAAAGAATGGGGAGTTTTGGTACCCTTTATTCCATCAGAAGGTGGAGTACTAGGCGAGCCTTCTCAAGACACATGTGTTACTAATGAGACTCACCTAGAAGCAACTATTTCTCCTGAAACCATAAGACCAACAACAGAACGTACATGGGGATCAACTCAGGAAGTTCCTTGAAAATAACAGAATGCAGAAGCAATTCTGGCAACTAGTTCTATAGCTGAAACACACAAGGAGGCTACACTGGATGAACAAGCCAGTGATGAGTCAGCATATCCAATCCCTGGAGACAGGTTCTGAGAGAGTTCCCATTTTAGAAACAACTTCAATTGGAAAAATTGAACACAGTATGTTGTATCCGGAGTCCTGGTATGGCGCTGTGGATTAATGTGCCAGACTGCAAAGCCGTTTGAACTGCAAGGTTGGCAGTTCACACTCACCAGCTGCTCCTTGGAAGCCCTATACAGGGTCGCTATGGGTCAGAACTGACATAATGACACTTAACAACAACAACAACATGTTTTATCCACCTGGTCCTATAACTGAGCACAAACTCAAAATGGTTGAAATGGTAACACTAATACCAAGTGTGGGGACAAAAGTAGCATTCATTAAACCCATAGGCCTGAACACAAAGATAAGAAAGAAAGTAGTCCAAGGGAATTTGAATCACCTTTGCATCTTTTCAGCACCTATGTTACCAAACTGATAGAAGAAACCACTACGGAGAAAAGAGCGAAAACATCTCCAGATTATCTTGATTTAAATTCAGAATTACTTGAAAAACCCAAGGTTACAGAACATTCAGAATTTTCAACAATGAAATATACAGTTTCAAGTGACATTACTACTACCTTTAGTTCAGTAGACAAATTTCACACAATTTCAACACCTATACCCTCTTCAACATCCACCTCCCATTGATAGGGAACCTGGGGAGGAAACAGCCAGTGACATGGTAATCATTGGAGAATCAACATCTCGTGTTCTTCCCACTACCTTGGATGATATTGTAGCGTAGGAAACACATTGAAATTGACAAAGTATTTCACAACTTCAAGTACTTCTGCACAGCCAACAAGACCATCCACTGTTGAAGGCAAAGAGGTCCTCAGACCTGAGGCAGTTTCTACTCCAGAACCCCCGCTGGAGACTAAATTCCACCCTGACATAAATGTTATTGACGTCAGAGAAAACAAGACAGGTACATCTTGGCTTTCTAGACATACCATTCAAAGCAATCAGCATTTTATCTTGAAAGTTACATTGGGGAAAGAAATCAATACATCAAATTCTGCTACTAGAAGATAACTGGAATGTGAGAAACAGGTATTTTAGCTTTATGTATTTGTACAGAAATTGGAAGAATATGTTAAACAATTTGGAAGAATGTTAAATATGGTTTTATTTGGAAAGTTATAAGAAGGCCTGCTTTGTCATCTAATATAACCAAATCATCACTGTTACATCACTTCAGAACATGCAGTACCAAGTGTTTTCATTTCAGTGTCTTTCCATGCATTACTACTAAAAGATAGCATTAGACGGTTAACATTCCATTGGTCTTTAACTGTTAACCTTAAGCACTTACAATGCAGACAGCTAAAAGGATACTGCATGTCCCTAAGCTCATAGAGTGACATCTCGACATTTGCTTTTGCTTTTCTCGTCCAGGATTTTGTTAATTTATTATACTCTTGTGAGAGGTAATAGGTGTTATAGTTTGAATGTTATTTTAATGAAAATTCAACACATTTTTACAGCTGTTATCTTATTTTGTTGTTTTATATGTTACTTAATGGGGCTTTATTTAGAAGAAATATAATCTAGTCTAGTTCTAGGCCTTGTGATCACTTCAGAGTGTCAAATAGCGGTTGGCTGCCTTAACATTACATTTCTTTTCTACCAAGTAGGCTACAGTGTTTATTTTTGTGATTTAATTGTTTTATCTCTAGGAGTATTTGTGATGCCTATTCTCAAGTATTTTAGGTTTCTGCCAGAATTCTTAGAAGCTGTTTCTTTGCACTGATTCACATTTGCAATTCTTGTTACCAAATATGACATATTCCCTCCCAAAGTGAAACTACACCCTCTTTTTATTTTGATAAGCTCAGTTGAGAATGCAGAACATACACAGTTGAATTGATTCCCGTTTGTTTATCTGGTTTTAATTTAGAAGTTAAGATCATCAAATTGTGTAAATTGCTGTATTCTAGTTTAATATGAGAATTAAATAAATTAATATTCTTTTTTAAAAAAAGAAAAGAAAGAAGGAAATCAAACAATGTATTGCATTAGGCAAATCTGCTGCACAAGACCTCTTTATGATATTTGAGGATAAAGGTGCACTTGATTCAAGCCAGCCATGGACTTTTCAATCCTCTCATATGCATGTGAACGTTGGGCAATTAATAATGAAGACCATAGAAGAATTGATGCATTTCGATTATGGTGTTGGAGAAGAATATCAAAAGTACCACGAACTGCCAAGAGAACAAGCAAATCTGTGTTGGAAGAAGTACAGCCAGAGTGCTCCTTAGAAGTCAACATGGCCACACTTCATCTCTCATACTTAGGACGTTCTCAGGAGAGACAAGTTCCTGGAAAAGGGCATCGTGCTTGGTACAGTGAAAGGTCAGTGAAAAAGAGGGAACCTCCAAGGAGATGGTTTGACACAGGGACACCAACAATGGGCTCAAACATAACAATAGTTGTGAGGTCGTTCTGTAATGCACTGGGTGACTATGAGTTAGAACTGCCCGGATGGCACCTAACAACAACAACAATGACTCAGAGGAGAGCTGCCACATAGAGTTTCTAAGGCTGTAATTTTTACAGAATCCTTACAAGTAAAGATGGGAGACTTCATCACTCATACTTTGGACATGTCAGGAAGGACCAGTCCCTGAAGTAGGACATCATGCTTAGTAAAGTGTCAGAGAAGAAGAGGAAGAGCCTCAGTGAGCTGGAATGACACAGTGGGACCCAACATGACAATGATTGTGAGGACGATGTAGGACCAGGCAGTGTTTTATTCTGTAGTGCACAGGGTCGCTATGAGTTCTAACTGACTGGAATGCACCTGAGAACAAGAAAATCCTTGAGAAAGCATACTGCCACAGCATTCTCCCTTGGAATTGCTGGTGGGTTGGAACTGTCAACCTTTTGGTTAGCAGCCAAGAGTTTAACTGCTGTGCCCTCAAGGCTCCTTCAGCTGGGTACCTTAGAGTTCAGGTTTAACACTGTGTGAACACTACCTCATTATATCCACTTGAGCTTTTTAGTCGTTCTAAAACGGTTCCTCAGACAGTTCATCCTATAGCATCAGCTCATCCCTAATTTTACAATGTCAATGGATTCAGCCACGAGACTATGTTTAGCAGGGAGCCTCGGGGTTTGTTCTTGCTACCTTCTGCTGAACATCTTAATTAATCCTCAAACAAGGAAATAACAGTTGCGGGGGTGGGCAGAAAATGAGGGATGACAGCCGTTTCAAATGCGTTAGCACTGGTGAGGAGGGTAAAATACAACTCTATCTAGAGCTACTGGAAATTAGATTCATTTTAGAAAAGAATAGATTATCAGTGGAAACTAACCTTTAGCTGTGGACGTGAAATAGGAGGGGTGAGGGGATTGCTGGCAATTCAAATGGACACAAAGACATGCAATTAACCAAAAGGAGTCCTGATGTTGCGCTGCGGTTGAATGCACTGGACTGCAAAGTTGGTTTGAACATCAGGGTTGGCTGTTGAAGGTCGTCAAGCGGCTCCTCAGAAACCTTATACAGGGTCGCTTTGGGTCAGAACTGACACTTAACAACAGCGAGACCATGGTCGAGAGTGTAGACGCCAAAAACATCAACTTCAGACTAGAGAGAGAGAAGCCTGCTGGTCTCTGAGGAAAAAGGCACTTGGAATAATTTCATTGTTTGTTTTTGAAGTGAAAGGAGCCCATGTCTGTCTAGTTGGTTCTGACTCACATAGTCCCACTAGGACAGAGTAGAACTGTCCCTTAGGGTTTCCAAGGCTGTCAAGTTTATGGAAGCAAACTGCTTCCTCCCACCCAAGTGGCTGCTGGGTTTGAACTGACAACCTTTTGGTTAGAAGCTGAGTGCTTAGGCAGTAAACCATCAGGGCTCCTTACTGTAAGTAAGATTCCCCCTCCCCTTGCAAAAAAACTTTCTTATAAAAAAGAGAGCTGAAAGATTTATAACTCAGTTCTTAAAGTATTAGGGTTAGGGATGGCTCTAGTTAAGTGACAGAACCAATGTCTTGTCATTTCTGTGAGGTAGGAATAACAATGCTCACATCACCAGGTCGTGCCAGCTAAACCAGCTGCCATCAAGTCAATTTTAACTCCTAGTGACGGCACGTGTGGCAAGGTAGAACTGTGCTCATCAGTTTTCAATGGCTACTTTTGGGGAAGTAAATCTCCAGGCCTCTCTTTCAAGGTGTCCTGGGTGGACTTGATCTTCTAACTTTTCTGTTAGGAGTAGAGCGCATTAGCTGCATCACGCCACGGCTTCTTTAAAGGTCCTTGTTGTTACATGCCGTTGAGTTGGTTCCAACTCCTAGAGATCCTGTATAGGGTTTCCGCGGAGCAGCTGATGGGTTTGAATCGCCAACCTTTTGGTTAGCAGCCCAGTGCTTATCCGGAACCGCATCAGAACTCTGAAGGACCTCAGTTAAGATTAAGTGAGAAATTGTGAAGCATTGTTTAATGCTGGTTGATTTTTGCCCAGAGCTTGGCATAGAACAAGTGCTTGATAAATATTTGTCGAATAACCCAGGAAGCCTTCCTGCCATCTCATGTAGTTGATATCCAATGATGATTAAGGATTAATCTTGGTTATTGTAAGTGGTTACCTAGTTTGGCAATCCCATGGATTGAGGACAAGTCAAAAAGCATTGCTTTAGAGTCAGATACCTATGTTAAACGAAACTATCAAAATGTGAAGCGATTGTTTCTCAACATACCCTGCTTCTAGGTCTATACACTTCAGAAGGTGCTGTTTCCAGCTTTCTAATCCTTCCTTTCCACTCATCTGTTAGTTTGCTGAGCTATGGTGGCTCGTGTGTTGCTATGATGCTGGAAGCTATGACACTGGTATTTTAAATCCCAGCTGTGTCACCCATGGTGAATGGGTTTCAGCAAAGCTTCCAGAATAAGGGAGACTATGAAAAAGAGATGGACTATTTCTGAAAGGTTAGCCACTGAAAACCTTACGAACAACACTGGAACCTTGTCTGATTTGATGCCAGACGATAAGGCCCTCGGGTTGGAAATCACTCAGAATACGACTGGGAAGAGCTGTCTTCACAAGGTAGAGTTGGCCTTCATGATGTGAATGGAGCAAAGTTTGAGGCAACATTCATTTTCTGATGGGGCACACCTGAAAATACGGAGAAACAGCTGCAAACATCCATCAATAATTAGAAAGCGGAATATACAAAACTGGAGAAGAATTGAAGCGTTTGAATTATGGTGTTGATGTGTAATAGGGGTGCATGTGAGGTCATCGCGTGGACAAGTGGGCAGGGTAGGGCAGAACCTGAGCCAAGTTCTAGCACTAGACATGGTTCAACGAGCGCCGACAACTTAAATCAACATGACATGCTGGCTTGGATCAATGAGTCTCTGCAGTTGAACCTGACAAAGATCCAACAGTTGTGCTCAGGGTCTGCTTACTGTCAGTTTGTGGATATGTGGATATGCCACTCCCTGATTCATTGCCTTGAAGAAAGTGTCCAAGCTAAGCTAGAACATGAATTTATACAGAACTTCACAATTCTACAAGCAGGTTTTAAGAGAAAGGGTATTTGACAAAATAATTCTGGTGGACAAATGAGTAAAAGAGAGATCTCAGGATAATTTTGAATTCATTCAGTGGGTCAAGAAGTTTTTCAATGCAAGCTATGATGAAAAAGATAATGACCTTGTAGCTTCCAGACAAGGTCAAGTAATGGCAGTGGCTCCTGCCCTTGTTGCTCCAGCTCTAAATAAACCCAAGAAACCTTCGGGCACTAGCAGTGCAGCTCCACAGAGGCCCATGTCAACACAGAGAACTACGGCAACTTCTAAGGCTGGCCCGGGGCTGGTGAGAAGGAATCCTGGTGTGGGCAATGGGGATGATGAAGCAGCCGAATTGATGCAGCAGGGCACGGTATTGAGGATTATCATCGAAGACCTGGAGAAGGAGAGAGATTTCTACTTTGGAAAGCCAAGGAACATTGAGTTGATTCTCCAAGAGACTGAGGTGGAAAATGACCCTGTAGTGCATAGGATGGTGCACATTCTCTACGCCTCAGATGAAGGCTTTGTGATACCTGAAGAAAGGGGGCCCACAGGAAGAACCAGAAGAGGATCAGCAGCCTGCACCAGCAGAGCACCATCTGAATCTATTACTCCAAATCATGTGCGTAACTGTAACATATCCCCTTTTATGATTCTTAGAGGAACCACCGGTTTCTTTTCAGCACAGGCAAAAAGTGCCTCTTTCGTAAGCTGCGCTTTGCAAAAAGCCTCACTCTTTGTTCCATGAGTTTGAGTTGGGAACAGTGACAGGTGGGTGGTGGTTAACCCTTGATAGAGAAGAATTAAACGGCAGATAGAGGATGGGCTGGCTGTGTGGAGGAGTTGCAGAAGCAACGTGGACTCTTTTTGGAGACCTAGAGAAATAAAGGCCTTCGGCCAAGCTCACCACACCTGATGGTAATCACTTTTGGCTCAGGCCCAACCCAGCGACTTCCAGCTCCCTGCTTCCCCTTCGGCTTTCTGGTGACATGTCATCTGTGACATGTACAAAAGAAACAAAGAAACTTTGCAATCAGTGCTTTAAGGAAGGACGTTTTGGTAATGTCCCTGGAACCGATTGCTTTGTTGTAGCAAATTAGAAGCAACATCTGAAAAAGCCTTCTGTCTATTTGTCTTTCGTATCATTTAACAGGTTACTTGACTCAGGACATATTATACAATAAACTATTTCACTCTTTCTTTCCTTTTCCCAACCCTCACCTTCACCCCCCCAAAAAAAAACATGCCTGGCAGGATTTCAACTTTAATATTCTAAGTATCTCATTTTCTTCTTTGTGTGCACAGAGCTCTGGGAGACATTTTTTTCAATGTAAAAAAGATAGTTGGAGGACAATTCAGAGAAGTTATTCAAGAGGTAGACAAAAGACATGTAGACGTAGACCACAGAAAAGAGATAACAATGAATCAACTCAGAAGTTCTGACTTCTGAAGAAGAACGTTCCAGAAAAAGCAAACAGAGTATGGAGTGAAAAAGATTATCAGAAATGGCCACAATGCAAGTGTGTATTTCCAACAGGAGAAAGCTCAGAGTACTCAGCACCGTGAATTTAACAGTCATTTAACAAATAAGAAGGAGCCCTGGTAGTGTTGTTTAAGCACTGGACTGCTAACTTCAAGTTCAGCAGTTCGAATCCACCAGCTACTCTTTGGGAGAAAGATGACATTTTCTGGAAACACTACACAGGGTTGTTTTGTGTCAGAATCAACCTTAAACCAAAAACATCCCCCAAAACCTTCTTACAACCAAGCAATGTTGTTGTGAAGTGCTATTGAGTCAGTTTCAACTCATAGCAGTTTCCGAGGAGCAGCTGGTGAGCTTGAACCACCAACCATGAAGTTCAAATGACTTTGCAGTCTGGCTCATTAACCCACAACCAAACAATAGTTTAGTTTAACTGGTAAAGAATGTCCACCTTGAGAGCATTATATGCCTTTGTGTGTGTGTGTGTGTGAACTGTTTACATGGAAGAACAATGGCTTTACACCATTGTTTCATTGCAATGATTACAATCTCCTCTCTGCATTCAACAGTATTTGCTTTTATTCCCTCTGTTTTTGGGGGAGGTGGGGGGCATACACAAAAACACTCAGGAATATATAGTAATTTAAACAACCAAAGGGCACATTCTGCAAGCCTGCCTCCTGGCCTCCAGCTCTCAGTCCCTCTCTTTCCATGAGTCTAAGGTCCTCAGTTGCTCCCTTTCTTCATGTCCCCATCTCTGCCTCCATCTCTGGTGTCACTGCTTCTCTGGATAGGGTCCTGCATTCCGCCTGTGCTCTTCTCCCTTGATGGTCCTAGTGTCCTCTGTTTCTGGATTATAAAATTAACTGCTTCCCCATTTTTGTTAAAAACTTGTAACTTTACAGTTGTGACAGTCGCGATTAGTCATGATAACAATTACTATTGAATTCTGAGAATCTTACCCCCATCTCTTTTCACCAGACCCGTCTAGACAAGATGAAAACTATTCAGTGGAGACCCTGTCTTCCCCGTCACACTCTTAAACTAAACTCCCTCTTGAAAACTTGTAAACCAGTCACTTTGTGCCTTTATTGCCCCCTTGCTTTAGGTAGCCAATGTCTAGGTTGCTTTAAGCTCTTTTAAGAACTATCCATATGAGATCAAACTGACAATTGTTGATGTTGTTGTTAAGTGCCTTGGAGTCAGTTCCAACTCATCGCAGCCCTGTACAGCCTTTCCAAGAAACGGCTGGTGAATTTGAACTGCCAGCCTTGAAGTTCAAACCGACCTTGCGGTCCACGCATTAACCCATAGCACCACACCAGGACTCCATAAACTGGCTATAGCAACTCAAAAGTTTAGCTAGGAAATGTTGGGGGCAGGAAATTTCTGTTAATAGGGGAAGAACAATTTGGAAAAAGAGAGTAAGAATGTTTGTACAACAGGAGGGATGGAATCAGTGTCCCTGAATTGTACATGTAGAAATCATTGAATTGATATATGTTCCACTGTGTATAATCTCAGAACAAAAAATAAATTATATTTTAGAAAATAATGTTATTGTTTGTACACTGTGTGGCTCAGTTAAGGACAATATTTATGTGGTCATTCCAGGCTTACTGGTCAGATATGGACTGGTGGAACTCCGAGACTATGGCCTTTGGTCACCCTTCAGGTCTGGAACTGAACTCACCTTTGTGGATCAACTTTCATCCAAACAACAGATAGGTATATGGTGGGGACAACAACACTAGTAAGGTAAGCACATTATAGAATGGTTAACTATTTAAGGTCAAATGTGTAGTGTTTAACCAAGGACAAAGTTCCAAGGGTGGGGCAAGAAGGAGGAATGGAAACAAGAAATAGGGAGGAAGCGGGATAAACAATGTAACATTGAGGAGATTCCATTCAGAGATGAAACCCAGTGTGTGATTTGTCGGATATGAAACTGATGATCTGCTCTGTAAACCTTCACTCAGTTCACAATACAAAGCTTTTTAAAAACAGGAAAAAATATTTATAGTCATTGCAATATTGTTGTTGTTTTTGTTAAGTGCCGTCAAGTCAATTCTGACCAATAGTGACCCTGTATAGGGTTTCTGAGGAGTGGCTAGTGAGCCTGAACTACTGGTCTTGCAGGTCAAACCGATTTTGCAGTCCAACACATGAACCCACAGCACTACACCACGATTCCCGTTACAATATAAGATGTTGTGTTGTTGTTGTGAAGTGCCATCAAGTCGGTTCCAACTCATAGTGACCCTGTATGGGTTTCTGAGGAGCAGCTGGTGGGTTTGAACCACCAACCTTGTGGTTTACAGTCCAGTGCTAATCCTACAGTGCCATACCAGGAGTCTAAATATAAGATGTAAGCACTGAATATTTACTTAACTAAAACTTGGTAGTATGATTTGGGGATGATGGTGGAGGGAAGTGTATGTGTTGGAAATATATAAATAGAAGAGCAACATCCTCCTTTGATATAAAATGATGTCAGTGGCTAATGTCTAAACTGAAAAAAAATGAAGAAATAGCAGGATAGACATACTTAAACACGCTGTTGTTGTGAAGTGCTGTTGAGTTGGTTTCAACTCATAGCAACCCTATATAGGGTTTCCCAGGAATGACTGGTGGGTTTGAACCATCAACGTTGAGATTAGCAGTCCAGTGCTTATCCTACACCACCACACATATATGGGAGTAAGAAAGAAGAAGAAGAAGAGAAGCTGCTTTGAAAGTTCCAAGTGGTTGCTTCTGGGAAGTTATATTTGGCAATGAGGAGGGAATTGCACAAAGAAGAGGTGTCGTTAAGTGCCGTCGAGTTGATTCCGACCCATAGCAACCCTGTATAGGGTTTCCAAGGAGCAGCTGGTGAGCTTGAACCACCGACTTTGCAGTTCAAATGACTTTGCAGTCTTACGCATTAGCCCACAGCGCCACCCCAGGACTCTAGAGAACGGGTAGAGAACCTATTTTCTTCCAAAATTTATAACATAATTTTCAAGTCATACAAAATTATCAATTTAAAAATTAGCCTGCTGTATTTGGTCACCACCACCACCATATTTGGTCAAACATTTAATTAACTGCCCCCTGATGTGATGACTGGAACTGCAGTTGCCTTGGCAGGGTCAAACCAAATAATTTCCAGGACCTTATTGGACTTTTGGTGTGGTGCTATAGGATCAGCACTGTACTGCGAACCACAAGGTCAATGGTTCCACTCTACCAGCTGCTTCTTGGAAACCCTGTACAGGATTGCTATGAGCTGGAATCAACTCTATGGCACTTAACAACAACAATATATGGCCCACAGATGCACGTTCCCCACTGTTGGTATAGAAGAATACGGTCTTATAAACCCTATCTATTATTTGACTTTTTACTCTCCAAAGTACAAAAAATTAATTGTTCATGAAGAAAATGGCAAAGGAAAACAGTTTGCCTCATTTATTGTCTGAAGAGCTCAAGAAAATCAGATCTATAAAAATTATGACTAGTTAGTGGAGTTTATTTTACTGTAATTTCTAACTGAGTGGTAATTGTCTAGAAGAATTTCGTTTGTGACAATCACAAGTTACAACTGTAATCATGTCATCGTCCAACCTTTAGGCCCTTGGCCTGTTCTATTACCCAATTGGAATAAAGTGGACACTGGGGTGCCAGAGAAACAGAGAGGGGTTTTGTTTGTGCAGAAAAGGAGCAAAAAGAATTCTTGTGAACAAAATATTGCAGGGGATCCTAGAATCGGGAGCACCTAGGTCTTTTGTACGTTTAGATTTCCAGGATTCTTTATTTTTCTCACACCTCTCCACCTCCTAACCTATCTCTGTTCATAAATGTAAATCTAGCTGTCTAGTCATGTTCTGCCAAGATTCTTTCGATACACTGATCACTTCTAAAGTGGATTTGGGCAGGCTGGTGAGTTAGGAAATGTGTTCCTTTCCAGAGATTCTTGGGTCTAGGGACATTTGGAAGACAGGGATATGGCATACGCATGCTTTGAGATCTAGCTCAAGCTGGAGGGACCCTGAAGAGCCTTGTGATGGAATTGCAGTAACAGGCTGCTGGGCTGAAAAACTCAGAAAATAGAAGGGTGTAGCCGAGCAACTTCTAAGAAGCGAGTAATAAATAGCAAAAGGGATATTGGCCTGAGGATTTCAGTCAGAGAGTAAATGAAAGTGTATAGTTTTTGTTTTCATACCAAAGATCCCGATTGATAAACTGAATGACACATTTGAAAGTAGTTCCTGGGGTCTTAAAAGCTCATGAGGGAGTGTCTAAGGTGCAGCTATTGGTGTCTATGTGCAGAAGAAAGAAGAGTGATAAGAATTGAAGCTTGGAATCAATTAGCCCACCAGACCAATGGAACATGTGACCATCAGTCTGCACGACTTTGAGACAAGAACTAGATGGTGCAAGATACCAACTGCTCTGAAAAGGATCATATTAGAAGGTCCTGGAGAGAGCAGCAGAAAATGAGGAACAAAACTCAAAATATTAAACAAACAAACAAAACTGGGTTTAGTGGGCAGAAAGTGATTGGAGGAATCTGAGACTATGGCCCTCAACCACCCTTCAGGTCTGGAAAGGAAGTCACCGTTGTGGTCCAATTTTCACCAAAGCAATAGATAGGTGTATAGAGGGGACAACAACTCTAGTAAGGTATGCTAACTATGAATGACGAAACAGTCATTCAAAATCAAAGGGGCAACATTTACCTAAGTTGAGAAGGGATGGGAAGGTGGGTGGAATGTAAATAGGAACCACAGAGAGGAAACGCAGTAACTGTTGTTGCACGGAGAGGCCTGCAATCATTGAAATGAAACAAAGTCTATGATTTGTTGAATGTGAAACTGATGATCTTGTCTGTAAACACCTTCAGGGAATTCACAATGAAGTTGTTTTTTTTTTACTTAAAGTGACATATTTTGTAAGTTAGGTCTAAAGAAAAACTGACTATTGATTAAAAACCCAATGTAGCTGCATGTACAAAAACCCCTCCTCAGACGTTTAAAAATCAAATGATAAAATTCTGAGCCATTTCATTCTGAAAATGTGCAAATTTTTTCAAACTCAAAGGATGAACTCAAAGCGTTTGTCTTGGAAGAATTGTGAGATGAGGTGAAAGGTGCCTCTGTTTAAAGCCCTGCTTAGCCAAGCCTCTACACCCAACAAACTCTTTCTTGGGGTAAGATGTTCAGGCCCAGAGGCTAAAGAGAGGGATGTTTTACAGCATCAGCACTAGACTACGTGGATCCCGGGGGCTCTCTAGCGTCCCTGCTCAGTCACTGCACCTTCGGTCGCTTGGACCTGGCCCTGGCCTGCCACTTCAGCTCCACCTCTAGAAAACCCGTGAACAAACTTGTCTTCTACCAGCAAGGTCAGAGAAGAGGAAACGTCATGACTACCATGGTCATATGACCAGAAGCGATGGTTCTGTTGCTCTGCCCAACTCTGCTCTTAGAAGCAACCTGGTACTTAGTTTATGTTCAATAAACAGACAGTGAGAGAATGAATCCTCAGGAAGTAATGGGAGATAAGTAAACAGCTTCGCAGTTACTGCTGGGAAGGGATGAGGGGGAGGGAAGAGAGAAAGAGGAAGGAAGGAAGGGAACCATAGCGTAGCCACTCAAATACAGTGGAATCACTTAAAGTAACATTCGCAATTACTTGGGGACATGCTTATGATAGACTGTTAAGTTAAAAATAAAAAATAATACTATTTTTTGCAAGATTGGTGTGGATCACAGATATCTAAATTTTACTACCTACCAGCAATCATTGTTAACTGAATGATGGGAAATTCGCTGTCTCTTTTTTCCTTTTCTCTGATTGTCTCTATTTTCTAAACTGGACTGCTAACCGGAGGGTCAAACTGCAAAGCCGGCAGTTCAAATCCATTAGCCGCTCCCTATACAGGGTCACTATGAGGCGGAACCCACTCGAGGACACTTATTAACAAAGCCTGTTGGTACACGATGTGGTGTCGACGCTGTTAAGGATTCTTTGAGATAAAAATGAGTTGGAACATTTGAAGTTTTACTCCCGAGCTAAAGCTCCCATCTGCAATTTATATTCTCATCACAAAAATTCCAGACCGATTACAGGAAGCCGCCCCATTCTCATCAAAGCACCCTGGGTCTCAGTTTCTGTATCCGGCCAATGGGAATGACAACAGGACGGCAACCAAACGTGGCGCGAAGCTCAGTAAACCTCGTAGGCACTGCGGCAGCACCCAAGCATCAAGTGGCCGGTTAGCTCAGTTGGTTAGAGCGTGGTGCTAATAACGCCAAGGTCGCGGGTTCGATCCCCGTACGGGCCACAGATCCGGACTTTTTCTTTTTTATCGCTATTTAAAAAAATACACCTTTTTAGGGCCGTGAGCATTTACAGTTCTAGACTTGGCTCTGAGGTTGTTCCAGGATGCGCACGCCAGTTTGCACCAAGACTCTTATCACCACGCCCGCAGCTTCCGGAAGGATCTTTTTTAGGATGCAACAGGGTTGAGAAGTAGTTTTAAGTCAGTACAACCCTCCTGACGTTTCTTCAGGGATTTCTGAGGGGCCACATCGGCCCCAATTTTTATTGGGTTTTTAGAGTTGGAAATTTGGGTCTGGAATTAATTAATTCTATAACTATTTATTGAGATCCCCTTGCTCCCATTCCATGGAAGGCACAGAATAGTAAATAAACCCCCACCCATAGTCCTGGTGTGGTGCTGTGGACTAATGCATCAGACTGCAAATTCATTTGAACTGCAACGTCGGTGGTTCAAGCTCACCAGCTGCTCCTTGGAAACCCTATACAGGGTTGCTATGGGTCGGAATCGACTCGACGGCACTTAACAACAAAATGTTTAAGGTCATATTTTGGCTCTTGTGGACTTGTTTTAATATTATTGAGCTTCAGTCTAGACTTGCATGTGAACAATTGATGGTTTGTTCCACAGTCTGCCTCTGGCTTTGTTTTGACTGATGATATGGAGCTTTTCCACCGTCTCTTTCCAAAGATATTGTTAATTTGATTTCTGTGTATTCCATCTGGTGAGGTCCATGTGTATAGTGGTCTTTTATGCTGTTTTAAAAAGGTATTTGCAATGGAAAAAATCATTGGTCTTGCAAAATTTTATCATGTGAACTCCAGCGTTGTTTCTATTACCAAAGCCGTATTTTCCAACGGAAGCCCTTTCTCTTTGTTTCCAACCTTAGTATTCCAATGGCAAGTAGTTATCAACACATCTTGATTGGATAGCTGATCAATTTCAGACTGAAGAAGTTGGTAAAATTCTTCAATTTCATCATCACTGGCTTTAGTGGGTGGTGCATAAATTTGAATAATAGTGGTATTAATTGGTCTTCCCAGTTTGTTGTTAAGTGCTGTAGAGTCAGTTTTAACTCACAGTAACCCTGTTTAGGGTTTCTGATGTGGAGCTAGTGAGCTTGAACTGCTGACTTATGGTTCAAACTGACTTTGCAGTCCAGTGCATAATTAACTCACAGTGCCAAACCAGGACTCCCTGTAGGTGTATGGATATTTTCCTATTACAGACAGCATGGTACTTCAAGACAGATCTTGATATATTCTTTTTGATGATGAATGTGACACCATTTCTCTTCAATTTTTTATTCCTGGCATAGTAAACCATGTAAATAGTCAGATTCAAAATGGCCTCTACTAGTCAATTTCAGCTAACTAATGCTTAGGATATTGATGTTTATGTGTTCCATTTAATTTTTGACAACTTCCAATTTTCCTAGATGCATACTTCATGCATTCCATGTTCTGATTATTAATGGATGTTTGCAGCTGTTTCTTCTCATTTTGAGCTGTGTCCCATCAGCAAATAAAGGTCCCAAAAGCTTTACTCCATTCCCATTGTCATGGGCAACTCTACTTTGAGGAGGCAACTCTTCCCCAATCGTGTGTTGAATGCCTTCCAACCTGAGGTGCTCATCTTCAGACACTATATCTGACAATATTCTGGTGCTCTTCATCATGTTTTAATATTCAATATTCTGGTGCTGACAGTGTTCCACTGCCATTCATAAGATTTCCAGTGACTAAATATTTAGAAGTAATTTGTCTTTCCTTCTTCCTAATCTTTATCTAGAAACTCAGCTGAAACCTGTCCACCGTCGGTGACCCTGTTGGTATTTAAAATACCTTTGGCTATAGCTTCAGCATCCCAGCCACATGCAAACTACCACAGTAGGATAAACTTGACAGACAAGTGCTGGTTCTTGGGCTTAGGGAACAGAGAAAACCTTTTTGAGGCCCGAGGATAGGAGAATGAGAAGGATTTTGTTTCAAAAGTTAAAAAAAAAAAAAGGATAGTGGAAATGGTTGCAGAACTTAAAGAATGCAGTCAGGTTAGTCACTGGATTGTACATGCAGACATTGTTGAGATAGTATGCATTTTGTCATGCGCATTTTCACCACAGTAAAAGAAAGGAGAAAAAACAAAACACAAACACAAACACAACGAGGTTATTGGGGTAGGCCTCGACTCATGACTGGCATTCTTAGAAAAAAAAAGAAAGCGGGGTACACAGGGAAAACCCCATGTAATTACCAGGCAGAGACTGGAGTGATGCATCTACAAGTCGAGCTATGTCTACTTGGACATATGGCAACCCCCAGGAGTTAGGAGGAAGGTATAGAATCAATTCTCCCTTGGAGCCTTTAGAGTGTACTCTCGGTCCCACCTTGATTTCAGGCTTTGGCATTAATAATGTGAGAGAATAAATAAAATCTATTGACTGGTTCCTTTGCTATTATAGACAAATTTATTTTAATAAATTTATACAATTTTATAAATCTGTAGCTTATATCATTATAAATGGAATCCTGGTGTGGCATATTATCCTGTGGGTTAATACGTTGGACTGCAAGGTCGTCTGAACTGCAACATCAGCGGTTCAAGCTCACCAGCCACTCCTTGGAAACCCTATACAGGGTAGCTATGGGTGGCAACCGACTGGTCGGCACTTAACAACAAAAACCATTATCATCATAAATGGGAGCATGGTGGCTCCATAGGATAAGCACTGGATTGTGAAACACAAGGTCAGTGGTTTGAGCCCATTAGCCTCTGAGCTGGAGAAAGATGAGGCTTTCTGTTCCCCCTAAGACATAAAAAGTCTCGGAAACCCTATACAGGGTCGTTTTTAGGCGGAACTGACTTGATGGCACTTAACAACAATCATAAATAAACACATTATATTTATTATTAGGAAGCTCTGGTAGCGTAGTGGTTACGAATCAGGCAGCAGTTCGAAACTACCAGCCGCTCTGCGGGAGAAACACGAGGCTTTCTTCTCCTGTAAAGATTTACAGCCTTGGAAGCACTGTACAGGATCGCTATGCGTCAGAACTGGATGGCACTTAACAACATTTATTATTAGGAGTCCTGGTGTGGCTCTGTGGGTTAATGTGCTGGACTGCAAAGTCAGTTTGAACTTGAAGGTCGATGGTTCAAGCTCACCAGACGCTCCTCAGAAACCCTCCAGAGGGCCCCTATGGGTAGGAACCAACTCGACGGTACTTAACAACGACAATTTATTATTAGAAACAATATAATGCATGTATTTATTAATATTATATTTTAGGTGGTTCTGTAAGATAAGCACAGGGATTCGAGACCACCCTTTGCTCCTGTAGCTCTTCGAAGAAAGACAAGTCTTTCTCCTCCCGCAAAGATGTATTGTTGTTAAATGCCGTCGAGTCGGTTGCGACCCATAGCGACCCTCTAGAGGGTTTCCAAGGAGCGGCTGGTGAGCTTGAACCACGAACCTTGCAGTTCAAACTGACTTTGCAGTCTAGCACATTAACCCACAGCGTCACACCAGGACTCCACAGCCTCGGAAATCCTATACAGGGTCGCTATGAATCATCGGAACCCACTCCATGACACATAACAGTAACAATAACAAATAGTCATTTGTTATGATAGCCTTAGGTTCCATCAGAGATGTATTAAATCAGAAGGTCCCGGGTGTGGTCGGGAATCTACACATCCAGACAGGAGCTCCAGGTGACGCACTGTAACATGGGTCAGTGTGTGAAGTGCGAAGTAGGGGGATCTGGAACTTCGAAGACCTCCACCTGGGAGACCCCATGATAGGCAGTAGAAAAGAAGGCCTGTCCATCCAGCCCTCCCATTACCTCATTAGACCAGGCGAGGTCGCCTTGTGAGGTATCTTGGCCTGTGGGGCTCCCGTAGCCCGCCCCTTTCCCAGGTGACGCATATTCGCGTCGCCGCTACTTGGCGATTCAGTCCTCAGGATTCGAGTCCGCTCGCTTCGGCTGCCATGGCGAACGCGGAGCCGGAGGCTGAGGAGGGCAGTGAGGATGGTAGCGGCTGCCGGGCTCCCCTCAGCCAGAGAGGCAACACTGCACGCGTGGCCCCGCTCGACCCCGAACAGCTGCGGCGGGTCCTGGAACAGGTGTCCAAGGCGCATTCTCCCGCCAAGTCCCCGCTGCCGCCGCCGCCACCACCACCACCCTTCGTGCTGCAGGACGCGGCGAGGCGGCTTCGGGACGCGGCTCAGCAGGCCGCCCTGCAGCGAGGCCCCGGCGCCGAGCTTCCTCGCCCGCCGCGCCTGCTGCCACCCCAGGTGAGACTCCGGGAGGGCTCGGGGAAACTGAGGCCTAAGAGGCCGGTCTCTGCTGGCGGTCGGACCCCACCTGTTAGCGGAGCCATTGCCTGTCTGGGTCCCTGCATGCCGGCCAGTGTGCACTCCCAGGCGGGAGGTGCGCCTGGAACTCAGTCTGCGGCTGCTTTAGGGTGAGGAGTCCCTTAGGCGCGACGCTGGAACTGAGACCCAGATGTAATCTAACGAGCCTTTCAGGTAAAAGACATCCTGGGACTGTGAACAGAATTAAAACATTGTAGCAGGAGCCCTGGCTAATGCGCTGGACTGCAAAGTCGGCTTGAACCACAACGTCAGCGGTTCGAGCTCATCAGCCGCTCCTCGGAAACTCTATATAGGGTCGCTATGGGTCAGAACCGACTCGACGGCACTCAGCAACAACTACATCAGCGGTTTGTTGAGAGTCACAGCGATCTGCAACCCCCACCACCAACCCAGCGTCACTTCTTACTGAGAGAAGTGTGGGAACACTGCCCCATAGTGGAATTGAGTCGTGGGTCACACAGTTCTCAGCCTCTGGGAGAGTTGGACCTAGGACAAGGTCTCCCAAGCCTAGATTTTTACACATCACCTGTAAAATCACAATCCTTTTACATGTTTGGGTTCTTCACCCCCAAACTGACATAGAGACGCTTCTTCCACTAGAAGAAAGAGGGTAAAGAAGAAAATCGAGACCCTTGGTTCTGTAGGTTGGTTGACTGACGGATTTGTGGATGGACCAAAGGATTCTAGAAGTTTAGGCTGTATCTGGATTTCCTTGGTGGTACAAATGGCTAAGCAGTTCGAACCCACTCCGAGGCACCTTAGAAGGAAGATGTGGAAGGTCACAGCCATGAAGCAGTTCTACTCAGCACAGATGGGATCACCAGGGGTCAGAATCGACTTCGTGGCAACTGATATGTGGAGGGTGTAACCAGTTTGTCAACAAGACCGGCAGGTTGTCTCTCCCTAAAGTTTGGGAGGCATTCTGGTGTGGTGATGTAGGATAAATAAATGCAAGTTTGCAAGTTCAGTTTGAGCCACAAGGTTGGCAGTTCAAACTCGCCAGTTGCTCCTTGGAAACCCTTTATTGGAAGATAGGAGTTGGAACTGACTCCACAGCACTTAACAACAAAACAAAGTGTGGGAAGATGAGTGGGATTCTGCCCAGTCAGCCCACCTCTAAGAGGTCTGCACTTGAGTCATTCAGGCTGTTTCGATTTTGGTTTCCTCCTCTGCAGAAGGGCTGCTCGACTGGATGAACTCTGGTTCTTATTCTCTGCTGAGGAACCACCTGCCTCCCCGGCAGGCCCTCAGTATCGATGCAGCGCCCTCCGGAAGAGATCCCAGTGGCTGCCCAATGAGGAGCTTCTCTCACTCTGCCTGGCATCTTGCCGGCCTGCTCATTCATTCTTAGCAGCTACATGAAAAGATTTTTGTTCCAACTTTCATAGATGAGGAACAAGTTCAGAGGCTGAGTGATTTTGCCCAAGGTCCCCTGCTCTCCAGGGCCTGTACACACCCTACACCCTACCATACCCTGCCCAGTGACGCCATGTGGCAGTTTGGTAAAAAGTCCCAAATGGGTAAGTTTCCCATGAAATGAAAGCAAACCTAAGGAGAGGCAGCAGGATGGAATTGTACCCTGTAGTGAACGTAATCGAGATGACAGAAATTCTCCCTGCAGTCTCAATAATGTGGCTCTTTTCAAGCCCATTCAGCTAATACTCTGAGCTGCAGAGGCCACAAAGACAAACGACATGTGCACTTTGTCCTGGATAACATCTAGACAAGGTGAGAAAGCTGCAGATAAAAAGGACAAGATGCATTTAGAGAAAAAGAGTTTTCTTGGCTGAGGAGATAGATCAGAGACTCTGTTGGCGTGGTGGCATCTGAGTAGTCTCGCACATGTTCCCTTTGCACGTGGCCAACATTCTACTCAGTTCTCAACACTCCCTCAAGAGGTTGACTCTTCTAGAAGCCCGCCACCCCTGGACGTTTCCTCTGCCATTGAACCTGCTGGACCATGAGGTCATGCTGTTTGTCTTAGGGAGCCTGTCCATCTTCAGAATCTTGATAGGACTTTTGAGAGTGCATCTCTCGGACGTCACCTGAGGAGGAGGTCCCAGTGTAGCAAGTCTACAGGTGACTGAGGCATGCAGAGAGACCACCGCTTCCTCAAGGATGTGGCTAGCACTGTGTTCACGTGGCTTGTATGGAACACTTTAGTAAAAGTGACTGAAAGAAATAAACATAAAACAGTAACAAATAGAATGGCGATGTTACGTGCCATCCAATTGGTTCCAACTCATAGTGGACCCTGTAGAGGATTTCCAAGGAGGCGACTGGTGAATTTGAACCCCCAACTTTACGCTTCAAACTGGCCTTGTGGTCTAGTGCTTATTCTACAGAGCCACACCAGGACTCCCAACAAGTGTAGCACCAACATGAAAAGCTAGTCTGGAGAGCAGGTAAGCAAATTATTATAAAAAAGAAAATAATAAGCCCACGGCCCTCAAGTTGATCTGGACACAGTGAACCTTTAGGACAGAGTACAGCTGCCCTAGAGGGTTTCTGAAGCTGTAATGGAGCCCTGGTGTGGCGCTGTGGTATAATGCACTGGACCGCAAGGTCGATTTGAACCACAAGGCCAGTGGCTCAAACTCAGCAGTTGCTCTTTGGAAACCCTATGCAGGGTTGCTTTGAGTCGGAATTGACTTGATGGCATGTTACAACAACAATAATCTTTAGAGAGGCAGACCTGGTGGGTTTGAACCACTGGCCTTTGATTTAGTGATCAGTAGTTTAACACACATGCCACCAGGCTCCTCAGACAAGTGCATCACTGTGATAACCCTGAAACCCTGTGTGTTTAATGACATGTGGTGCTGTCCATACAGCACAGAGAAATCGCCCATCTTGGGTCTTTGGGTTAGTGGCGGGGCACTGCATTACACTCTTCTTCATGGGCCTTGACATTCGTTTAAAAATATGCAAACACACATGAAGGTGGCCTCAAAAATTCATGGAAAAGTGGGAATTCAAAGGTAGTGGATTTTTTTTCCATGAACTTTTTGAAGTTCCCTTGTATACCCACACACACACAATTGTAAGTCAAAAACTATTACTACCAAATCATTTTGTTGTTGTTGTTAAGTGTTGTCAAGTCGGTTCTGACTCATAGCAACCCTGTATAGGGTTTCCAGGGAGCAGCTGGTGAATTTGAACTGCCCACCTTGCGATTCAAATCGACTTTGCAGTCCTTGCACATTAGCTCACAGCGCAACACCAGGACTCCGCAAAATCATAATTGTTGTTGTTGATGAGTGCTGTTGACTTGGCTCCGACCCATGGCTACCCTATATAGAGTTTCCAAGGAGAGGCTGGTAAGTTTGAACTGCTGACCTTGAGGCTCAAAGCGACTTTGCAGTCCAGCACATTAACCCACCGTGCCACGCCAGGACTCCACAAAATCATAGAAGCCTTTATTAAACAAAAATACCACAATGTGAAGCTGTTGTTTCTCATCATAACCTCCATTTAGGTCTGTACATTTCTGAAGGCAATGTTTCCATCTCTCTTAACAGAACTGTGTGCTCTTTGATTTCTACCACATCAGAGTAGCAGGTTGGGCATCCTTGGAGGAACTCAGTCGTGTTCGTTTTCAATATTACTTGAGTTCAGAGAGCAAAAAGAAATCTGAAGGAGCAGGATTAGGGCTGTAGGGTGGCTGGGGTCAGGTTTCCCAATGAAATATGTGTAGGACAGACCTTGCTACCCTTGAAGAGTGAGCAGGTGCATTGTGATAGAAAACATTCTTGGGCAACTTTTCTGGCCTTTTCCTCACAGGTGCAGTTTTCAGTTTCCTTTAAAACAACAAAACTTGATTATAAATGGGGTTAAGATTTACAGAATAGATCAGTTTTTCTATCCAACAATTCTGACACATTTTGTTTTGCATCACTGATTGTGGTCCCCATAGAGTAACATCACTTCTATTTCTCCCAGTGGTTCCCGGTTCTATTCCTCCTCCCATTCCACTACGTTCCCTCAAGTGTTCAGATTGCTTAAACTTATTCATAATAAGCCCCCATGACTCTTCTGTGTCTTTCAAGAAAATCTGTCAAGATCACCTTTTTGACATCCCCAGAACTATTGCCGTAACCTGAGCTGACCTGTCTGCTGTGAATGGAATAGGCCCAGCCCCTCCCCTCAGAAACTACTGCTTTGATTTGAGCTTTTTTAAAAGCCCCCTAATAGGACCCCATGGCACACAACAACAACAATAGGACTGAGACAGGTGTATTACTGAGAGAGCTGTCCTGCAGCTGCCCACTGATCACTGAGGCACGTCTACACATGTTTGGAATAAACCCATGATGTGTGAACTAGAACCCTAGTAGCAGTATTTTTTTTATTTAGTCACGTGTATACCATATATAGATGTATGCATTTGTTGTTAAGGCCTGTTAAGTAGGTTCAGAATCATAGAGACCTTGTATAGAGTTTCCAAGAAGCAGCAAGTGGGTTTTAACCACCAACCTTGCAGTCCAGTGTTTAGCCTACAGTGCCAAATCAGGAGTCTCCCTCTATGTATATCTATATCTATATCTATATTATATATGAGCCCACATATTGAGTCAAGTCCATGAAAACTCACTGGAAAAACTGAAGACGGGTATTACATTAAAACCTGTGAAAACTGGAACTTATGTTAGGCAGAACCCTGTCAGAGAAGCCATGTATTTTCCACTAAAACGAGAAAAATGGCTAGACTGCATTCTCTTAAAGGCTGAAACCTTGTAAAACCCGGAAAAAGAAGACAGCACTATTGGGTCCCAGCTTCACTGTATTCATCTGTGTCATGAAATCAATTGAATGAATTATGACCAGAATCTTTTTATAAAGTCATGTCGAATAGATAATATCAGAAGGCATTTATATAAAAATGGTAGGCTTATGAAATTTTTATTCTAGTTATATGAGCGCATGTTTATGTAGTAGGCTGTGATTTAACCCACACCTCTCTGGTTTGTGGTCAGGAGTCTGAAAAATGCTTCCTTACGCAGTACAGACACATTATATTTTCATGTACAAAAGATGTCTGTACTTTAGGGAAAGAATTTGAATCATGGATTTCAGATGAGAGCAAAATGACCAGCACCTGTATAATAAACATAGTGCCTTTCTCTTTCCCTATTCTCCTCTTTTTTGATTTTAGCAACTGGAAGCCATCCGCGTCAAGGTCACATCTGGAGACACGGCAGGGCAGGAGAGGCCGCTGCCCCCACTGGCCACCGTCCAGCCCAGAACATGGAGGCCAAGTCCTCTGGCAGCGAGGAGTCCCAGCCTCGCTGGTCCTCAGCTTCTCAGGGCCCAGCCGCTGCTAAAAACTGGGCCACAGCCATGTCACCTGAGCAGCTCACCTCAGCCACCCGTCCAGGTGTTTGTGCAGAGACCCCTGCCCGCCCTCAGTGCAATCTCCGTGAAGAGAGTCACAGTCCCCAAAGCTCCTAGCGGAGAGGCAGCCGGAGCCTCTCAGCCGGCCTTACCATCTATTTCGCCTGGTTCAGCCAATGCGTCTGTTTCCGACTTGCACATAAAACAGACTGAGAAAATCAGAAAGTCGTTAGAAGTGAAAACCCGCTCTGGCCGGATCTCTCGACCTCCCAAGTATAAAGCCAAAGACTACAGGTTCATCAAGACGGAGGATCTGGCCGATGGCCACCCGTCAGACTCCGATGACTACTCCGAGCTCAATGTGGAGGAAGATGAAGAGCAGAGGGGGAAGGGGGCGCTCTTCGACACCTCGCCTTGCTCTCTGCGCCCTAAAACCTTCAAGTGTCAGACCTGTGAGAAGTCCTACATAGGGAGGGGGGGGCTGGCCCGCCACTTCAAACTTAACCCAGGCCACGGGCAGCTGCAGACTGCGGAGCTGCTGCCGGAAAGAGCCCGTGGGCACAGCCTTCAGGGACACACAGAGGATGGGACCACCAGCCCAGTCCCCCCGGAGCTATCCACTCCCTCTATCCGAAGTGAGGAGCGCGCTCTGCAGGTAACCTTTCTGTGTGTGTGACCATGTCTTTACCCCGCTCTTTACCTGCCATCCTAAATTTACCTTGACTATGTCTGATGAGGGTTCGGGCAGAGGCTCAGGCAGGACTGAAATGGTCAGTCCCTGGGTGTACCGCTGCCAGCCAACTGGGTGCAGGCATGAGCTTCTCCGGCAGCAGCATCTTGGGAGCACGTTTGGGGGGAACGCAACCGCAGCGTGCAGTCATGGAGGACCAGTCCACAGACGTGCACCCCTGTCTGACACTGATGCGACAGAGTCCAGAGAAGGTTGGCGGTGCCGCTTCCTGGAGCGTCCTCATCAGTGTCCTTCTCCACCCCGTCTGTCCCTTCTGTTCCTCCTGTAAAACTAACAGGGAGAAGTCACCATGAGGCCACATGGCCGCTAGACTCTCAGGCCTCCAAACACACAGGCCATGGCATGTGATTTACGTATTGTGGGTCATTTTACGATGACAAGTTTCTGCCCGTGGCCTCTCATCCCACTTGCTTCCCCTTCTCTGTTTGCTGTGGTGTGTGTGTGTGTATTATAGTGTTTGAAATGTTAAATTGGGAAGACCAGCATTGGAGTAGGTGTGATGATTTGATGGGAGTTTGTGACTGACAGCAGGGAAGAGGAGGAAAATGTGTGTCTACCTCCTGGGGACACTGCAGGTCACTCAGTGTCCCTGCAGTAGGCAGGGGTCTAAGGACTGAGTGGACAGTGGAGGGACCATGGGGCAGCTCCTGTGTGAACACTGTCTCTCTTAGCAGCAGTAACTTCCTGTGGTACCTTGTGTTGTCCGCCTTTGGAGGGCAGGAGGATCAGCACTGGACTGTTAACTACTAGGTTCGTGATTCAAACCCACCAGCTATTCCTCAGAAACCCTATATAGGGTCACTCTGATATGGAACTGAGTCAACAGCACATAATAACAACAATCCTATACCTGAGAGGTCAGCATAATGGTGAGATGAAGCCCAAGAGGCTCAGCCGGAAGCTCTGACTGACTGACTTCCTCCCCTCAGGTCATGGTGTGTCAATAAGAGTCTGTCCAGGCTGGGCATTAGACCCTATTCTTCTCCCTCTAAAGCCAAACCCAACTTCTAGAAAACCTTTCTGTTTCTGTTCTTTTGAAGTTGTCTTAGGGCTGGGGCAACTATATGGTTTATCAGTTAAACCAGGGGCACCCAGGACAGTGTGAGGTAGACTGAACCACCACCCTCCCCTGGCACTACTTCCTTCAATCAGGGAATCCTCCACCACAGCAAAAGCAACTTCTGGATACTCTGATGCCTAAACAGAGGCACCTGGCCTTGGGAGTGATGCCCGTCCATGTTGCTGGGCACAGAGCCCACGTCCTCCGACTGCTGGGGTGGAGAGGGGTCAGCTATGGTGAGCCAGCCGCAGGATGCTTAACAGCACCAATAACACCCACTTCCTTCTGAAGCACCCACTGTCATTGGATGTGTGGAGGGTGAGCTCCTTGTGTACCCTTCCCCAGTCCTGGGGGCAGTGGGTGCGTTCTTATTCCTCTAACAGCAGGGAATGCGCATGGAATGTGGAAACAGAAAAGTCTACACTAATCCAGAGAGACAGGAAGTAAAATAGTGGTTGCCAGGGGCTATAGGGTGAGGGGCTGGAAGTGACTATACAGGCTTTCGTCTGGGGTGGTAAGAGCGTTCTGGAATTAAACAGCATGGATTGTTGCACAACCTTGTAAATGGCCTGAATTGTGAACTTCAGGGCATTGAAATTGTTGCTGTTAAGTGCCGTTGAATTGGTTCTGACTCAGAGCAATCCTGTCTAAGGTATCCAAAGAGCTGCTGGTGAGTTTGAGCCACTGGCCTTGCAGCTCGCGGTCGCGTTCTTACCCCAGAGCGCCACGGATCTTGTGTGAAGTAGCAGTTTTTTTAAAGAGCCACAGATCCATTAGAATTCAGAATCGGGGTTCACTTTCGGGTTGTAAGTAATGTCAGAGGCTGCATGTTCCATTTAGAGCACACCGCAGTGGTCGGCCCAGACCTCCTGGCCGTCTGACACTTAACCTGCATCGTAAAGAGGCACTTGATTAACACACACTGATCCTATAGCTCACACGAAGGAGCCCTGGTGGCGCAGTGGAGTAAGCATTAGTGTTGCTAACTGCAGGTTGTGGTTCAGCCCCACCATCCACTCTGAAGGAGAAAGAAGAGAGGCAGTTTGCTTCCATTAAGATCTACAGCCTCAGGCAGCCCAGTGAGCAGTTCTGCCCTGCCCAGTCGACTTGCTATGGGTTAGAGCCAACTTGACAGCTGTGGGCAGAGAAGAAGAATTATGTCAACAAGTCATCGTGTAACCGGGTCTTGGCTTTCCACCTGACCCGTTTCTGCTCTAAGACTTTCACTGTGGCAGCATGAAGCAGGATTTGGTGTAGTTTTTTGGCTGTGTGACATTCCTTCAGAACGGTCAGTCTGCAGAACTGATGACACCTCGGTGATAAGGGAGACCCCCAGCACCTGGCAGCCCAGAGCAGCTGTTCTGCAGAAGAGCGGTACAGCAGAGCCACCAGGGACCCTGGAGCCCTGGGGGGGCCGTCACCGATGGCCTGTGCCTCAGCTTCAGCATCCCGTTTGCATGGTACATGGTAGTTCACTGTGAGCTTTCTGAATTCCAAAGTCACCTGACAATTCTCTGGAGCTATCCTGGTGTGGTGCTGTAGAATAAGCACATGGACGGTGGTTCAGAACCACCAGCTTCTCCTTGGAAACCCTGTACAGGGATACTCTGAGTCGGAACTGACTTGACGGCACTGAACAGCAACAACAGCAAACTTGGACGGAGTGCTGTGAACACTCGGAGGCAGTGGTGTCTGTCAGTGCACTAACTCACCTGTTCCCAGGGACCTCGGGCCTCAGTTCCAGCCCTGCAGTCAGCAATGACTGGTACCTGGTGTGCACGGAAGCAGTCTAGTGAACCATGGAAACAGCTTCTGTTTTCCTGTAAAAAGCTTCAAGGAATCAAGCAGGTGTCAATTTTTGGACCTTGGAGTCTCCTAGTCCCATTCCTTCCAAAGTAGGTTCATTGAGTTTAACTAAATTGACTTGGGAAAGTGGAATGCTAAACTTACCCACATGGTCTTTGGCTAGAAATGTTTGTATCTGCCTCGTGTGAGAATATCTTAAACAAACGAAATGGGAAACTGCGAGTGATGCCTGAAATGGAGCCAGAGATGATGACGTGGAGCGGTGGAGCACCTGGAGACTTTAGATCCAGAGAGGGAGAGCGACTATGTGCTGAAGACCTAGGGGGTACAGGGGAAGGATTGCATGGAGGGGATTGTAACCATGGCAATGAGACGATATATGATAGAATGAATGTAAAACTAATGTTCTCCCATGTAAACTATCACATAATTCACAATAAAACATTTAAGAAAAAAAAAAAGAAATGGAAAACTGCAAGAGAAAGCCTGAGACGGTAGCTTAATGAGAGATCAGGCCCCAGAGAGTGGCTACCAGGGGTCCTGACTTCCAACCTCCTGAGACTAAGGGGAAGCCGTGGTTTCCAGAGCGGAAGTGGGTTTCCTCGAAGGCTTCTTAGGCAAAATGTGATGTTACATGTTCAAGCTGCAAATACATCCCTGATGAGTTATCTTCCCTCCTATTGTGGGCTTTCAGTTGTGCCCTTGGCTTGATCCCTTCATTTTACATTCAACAGAACTGCCATTTATCAAGTCCTTTCTGTGTGGGAGCTCAGTCGCCCTGAAACCCTGATGCACGGTGTTAGTGCCAGGCACACCTCGCTTCACAAGAACCACTCTCCCGGACACTCCTCACTTCATTCATTCCACAAGAACTCCTCTGCCAGACACACCTCACTTCATTCATTCCACAAGAACCACTCTCTCGGACACCCCTCACTTCATTCATTCCACAAGAACCACTCTCTCGGACACACCTCACTTCATTCATTCCACAAGAACCACTCTCCCGGACACACCTCACTTCATTCATTCCACAAGAACCACTCTCGTGGACACTCCTCACTTCATTCCACTCTCCCAGACACACCTCACTTCACTCTCTCCATGATTTGGGGAACCTAAACTTGAGTCCAACTAAATGACTTGCGCCTGACCTAAGCCACAATATTTTCAGTAACCTCACATGCCTGCAAAAGCTGGACAGTGAATAAGGAAGACCGTAGAAGAATTGATGCTTTTGAGTTAATGGTGTTGGAGGAGAACGTTGAGAGTACCATGGACCACCAGAAGAACAGATAGCTCTGTGCTGGAAGAAGTGTAGCCAGAGTGCTCTTGGAAGCCATGATGGCCAGACCTCATCTCTCATACATCAGATATAGTATGAGGAGGAACCAGTCACTGGTGGAGAAGGATATCATATTTGGTAAGGTGGAGGGTCAGAGAAAAAGAGGAAGTCCCCTGGCGAGATGGATTTGCAATATGGCAGCGTCAGTGGGCTCAAGTGTGGCAACAATTGTGAGGTTGGCCCAGGACTGGGCAGTGTTTTATTCTGTTCTGCATAAGGTTGCCATAAGTCAGTACCGAATGATGGCACCTAACAACAAAATGACTTGCCGTAAGTCATCAGCAGGCAAGGGGCAGACAGGAGTGTCACCCAGGTGGTTTTGTGCTGCTTGAGTCTGGGTGTATGAGTGTGTCTGGTATGAGTGAGGCCAGCTGCTCCATACCTTAGTGAATGATGTGACAGTGAGTGGCATTGAGTATGCCTGCACACTCACATCTGTCACACAGAGGACTGGGACTCTAAGCAGCACTGCGCTCTGACCTTAGAGATCTGAGTCCTAGAATCTGAACTTTGCATACCACGTGGCAGACCCTGCTTTTGCTGTTGAGTGTTTATGAGATCAATGTGGTGGCCCCTGTGTTCAACAGTGTCAGCCTGGTAAACCAGAGGTCACCCAACAGCTGTCAGGTGGGCTGTGTGCCAGGAGCTTCCTGTGGGCTGGTGTTAAGCTCATTTAGAATTTAGGGTGTGTGAGGAATGCCCCTGTTCCAGCCTTCCCACACTGCATGTGGAGGCGGCTGGGAAAAGGTTCTGTTCCCAGGGTTTTTGGAAGTCGTTATCCAACATGCCTTGCAAGGGACCCATTTTCCTTGTCTTTTCTGGCTGTTTTTGTGACCATCATCTCTGACTTGGACTCCCTTTTCCAGTCTGTCTCTGCATCACAATGCTGCTGTGACAGACAGACCCAAGTGGGGGACTTTGAAGAGCAGACGTTTCTTTTCTCACAGGTCTGAAGACTGAGGGTCTCAGCCTTGTCAGTAGCCCTGGGCATGCCCTGACTTGTAGATGAGCCTCATTAAGCATTGTCTTCCTCCTGTGTCTCTGTCTTAACAGCTGCTGCTCCTGCTGTACCTCAGCAGTGATTAGGTATAGGACCCACCCTGCACTTCTGATTTCATTAACATAATAAATCGCATTTTTCGATAGAATCTTACCCACCTGCATGGGGCTTAGGACTCCAGCATGTGTCCAGAGGGGACTAAGGCAATCCCTAACCCGTGACCTGAGACACCTTTCCTGGGGCATCATACCCATTCGGGTCTCAGGCCAGCTGTCCTGTGTGCCAACCCCAGGTCTACATCCTGTGCTGACCTCCCTCCAGTGCTTAAAGCTCACGTCCTGGGGCTTTGGAGCTCCCTCAGCCACCTCTGCCACAGCAGGCTCCCTGTCCTGGACCAGCCTGGTCAAGGCACCTCTGACTGCCCAGGTGACCAGAGGCATTGTGACTGCCCTCTCCTTCACTCCCCTCCTGGTGCCCACGCTCTCTCAGCCTTCAGGACAGTGTCGTCCTCCCACTTCATCCTCCCTGACCCTGCTCACCCTCCTCCCACCTGGTCCTCCCTGACCCTGCATGCCCTCCTCCCACCTGGTCCTCCTTGACCCTGCACGCCCTCCTCCCACTCCGTCCCCCTGACCCACTGTGCCCTCCTGTCACCCTATCCCACAGTTCGCATCTCAGGCCTGCACCCCAGCCCTTCTCTCCCCCATACCCAGCTTTAACCTAGATCTCTCTGCTCGGGGCCTGTCGCAAGAAATGGACTGCCCTGCACTCTAACTGAGCCCCGCAGGCAGCCCGCGGGCCTCTGAGGACTCCCCTTGTTAATCTGGATGGGGAGCTCCAGGGAGCAGGGCCTGGGTCCCAGTCTGCCTTTTGTGTTCTGTGTGTCATCAGCGTGTTGACTGTCAAGAAACTTGGGGTGTTCAGAGATGTCAAACACCTTCTCTTGGTGGTTCCCCAGCAGTGTGGCAGGGAGGAAGTGACAGAAGTGGCCCCCCCTGAGCTGACTCCAGTTGTGACAGTGTATGAATTTCTCCTGATGAAGGTGAGTCTAAGTGGCGCTTGTGAACAACACTGAAGTGACGTGAGAAGGAGCCTGGCTGGCTGGCGTCGTGCCGTGTCCGGGACAGAGCGAGAGGGACCTGCTGACACTTAGCAGGGTCTTGGGCTGGTCACTCATCCACCAGTAGAAGGAGCCACAGCAAACGGCTGCCGGCCCTCGGCACCCACTGCCCTTGTGACCCCATGACCCTAGGCTCTGCTCGCTGGTTAGCTTGTTCTCCTAGTGGCCTGCACTTGACTGATGGCAGACGCCGTCCGGGGGTCTCCCAGTGTCCCACAGAACAGAACACTGGCCCTCCGTCTACCTGCCAGGCTTATAGACATGAGCCCTTGGGCCTTTCTGAACCCCCACTCCTTACCCCCTCCCCACCCTGGGGGGCCCCTCTGTGTGGTCACCCTCTCCTGCCCCACCAGCACCGGTTCTCATGGGGAGGGATGGACACACCGCCACCGAAACAAGGAACTGTGTCCTCCTAGTTTAATGTCTTTCTGGGCTTTCCACTTGACTGCCTTGGGTGAAACATTTCCGGTCACCTTCATCTTCACATCTTCACAAAGGTTGCACGAAGCCGGCTAGCAAAGCCTTTGTTCCCAGCCGTGTACAAGGAGTTTGAAGAGTTGCATACGATGGTGAAGAAGCTATGTCAGGATTACCTCAGGAGTGCCAGCCACAGCTCTCTGGAGCCCCTGGAAATCCACAACACTAAGGTAACTGGCTCCCTCGGGTAGGGCTCTGTTCTCTGCCAGTCCAGGGAAGGGCATCGGCAACAACGGGGAGTAGAGGGGCAAAGCGACGGCTTCGTAATCAACATCCTCTTAGCTCTTTTTTCCATGAAACGCGCTGTTTTCTGAAGCGATAAGTGCTTGTTCTAGGGGACTCAGAAGTGCAGGTCAGCTGAGACCCAGCAGCCTCTGCTCAGTGAATACTGTGGATCGTCACTTGCGTCTGCACGTGGGCTTTTGGGGTGCAGAGGTGCTGAGTGTGCTCGTTAGGCACCGCTATTTTGTAAGTGTCATTGCCATCGTCAGATTGCACAGACGTGTTCCAGCTGGTGTGGTTTATTGTGGAAAAGCCTTTGCTGAAGGTCAAGTGTGATCATTCCGGGGCCTCAACAGTGTGCAGCATGCTCAGTTCTCACCCAACCACACTGACTGTCATGGTCCTTTCTGTTTACTCTCCCAGCACCACGATTGTACATTTGTTGTTGTTAGGGGCCGTGGAGTCAGCTCTGACCCATAGTGATCCCATCTATATGAACAACACAATGAAACACTGCCCACTCCTGCGCCATTCTCACAATTACCGCTATGCTTGAGCCCGATGCTGCTGCCACTGTGCCAGTCCATCTTGTTGGGGGTTTCCCTCTTTATCTCTGACCCTCCACTTTGTCCTTCTCCAGGGACTGCTCCCTCCTGATAATATGACTAAGGTATGAGAGATGAAGTCCCTATCAGTGTGCTGTTGCAGCCATTTAAAGATTATCTTTAGCAATATCTTACTTACATGTGATGTTAATGATATTGTCTGATGATTACCACACTCCGTTCAGTTACCTCTTTGGAATGGGCACGAAGATGGATTTCTTCCAACAAGATGGCCAGGTAACTGTCTTACAAATTTCTTGGCATAGATGAGTGAGTGCCTCTAATGCCTCATCAGTTTGTTGAAAGATTTCCATATGTATTCCTTCAGTTTCTAAAATCTTGTTTTTTGCCAATACCTTCAGTGCACCTTGGACTTCTTCCTTCAGTACCATTAGCTCTTGATCATATGCTACCTCTTGAAATGGTTGAAACGTCAACCATTTCTTTTTGGTACATTGTCTCTGAGTATTCCTTCTATCTTCTTTTGATACTTTCTGAGTCGTTTAGTATATTTTACCCAGAGAATCCCTAAGTATTTCAAACAAAGGCTTGAATTTTTTCCTCAGTTCTTTCAACTTGAGAAATGCTGAGTGTGTTTGACCCTTTTGGTTTCCTCATTCCAAATCTTTGCACATTTCATTATAATATTTGACTGTTTTCTTGAGCTGCCCTTTGAAAATTTCTGTTCAGCTCTTTTACCTTCTCATGTCTTCCATTTGCTTTAGCATCTCTGTGCTGGAGAACAAGTTTCAGGGTATCTTCTGGTAACCATTTTCGTCTTTTTCTTGGTCTTCTTAGTGACCTTTTGCTTTCTTCCTAAATGAAGTTCTTGATGTCATCCCACAACACTTCTTGTGTTTGGTCATTAGTGTCTAATGCCTCCAGTCTGTTGTTGAGATGATCTCTAAATTCACGTGGGATATGTTCACAGTCATATTTTGGCACTCATGGACTTGTTCTAATTTTCTTAAGCATCATCCTGAACTTGCACATGAACAATGGATGGTCTGTTGCACAGTGTGCCCAGTCTTGTTTTGGCTGATGATATGGAGCTTTTCCACCGTCTCTTTCCACAGATGTAGTCAATTTGTTATCTGTATATTCTATCTGGTGAAGTCCATGTGCATAACTGTCTTTTATGTTGTTTAAAGGTATTTGCAATGAAAAATGCATTGGTTTTGCAAAATTTTATCATGTGATCTCCAGCATCATTTTTATCACCAAGGCTGTATTTTCCAACTACTGTTCCTTCCTCTTTGTTTCCAACCTTTGCATTTCAATAACCAGTAATTATCAATACATCTTGTTGTCATGCTTGATCCATTTCAGACAGAAATGGTTGTTGTTGTTAAGTGGCGTTGAACCAATTCCAACCCATAGTGACCCTGTATAGGCTTTCCACAGAGCAGGTGGTGAGCTTGAACTGCCAGAGCAGTTCAAATGGCTTTGCAGTGTGGTGCATTAATCCACAGTGTCACACCAGGACTCAAGCTCTTCAATTTCACTTCACTTATCACTGGCTTTATTGGTTGGTGCATAAATTTGAATAATAGTTTATTAACAGGTCTTCTTTGTAGGTGTATGGTTATTATTCTATCACAGACAGTGTTTGTTGTACTTCAAGACAGATCTTGAAATATTCTTTTTGATGATGAATGCATCACCATTCATCTTTAATTTGTCATTCCCGGCAGAGTAATCCCTGTGATTGTCAGAATCAAAATGGCCAATAATGCCTAGGGTGTCGATCTTTATGCAGTCCATTTCAGTTTTGATGTTTTGTGTTGTTGGGTTTTTTTTAAGTTTTTATTGTGAATTGAGTGATAGTTTATGTGGGAGGACATCAGCTTTACACTCAGTCTATTGTATTTCATTCCATTGCAATGATTACAGTCCCCTCCATGCATCATTCATCATTCAACATCATTTGCTTCTATTTCCTGTTTTGTTTTGTTTTTTTTGATGCACACCAAAACACTCAGGAATATACAGTCATTCAAACAACCAGGGGGCACACGCTGCAAGCCTGCCCCCAGGCCACCAGCACACAGCCCATCTCCCTCCATGAGTCTAGAGTCCCCAGCTGCTCTATCCCTCTATGTCATCATCTCTGCCTCCAGCTCTGGTGTCGCCGCTTATCCGAGTAGGGTCCCGCACTCCGCTCCTGCTCTTCTCCCTTTATGGTCCCAGGGTCCTCTGCTCCTGGAATGTAAGATCAACCACTTCCCTTTTTTTTTTGCTACAAAATGTCTACCTTTACAGTTACAACAATCAGTCCTGATAACAGTTATTCACTATTGAACCACTCCTTTCACCAGCCCCTTCTAGACAAGATGAAAACTATTCCGTGGGGATTCTACCCCTCTGCCCTGTACACTCTGAAACTAAACTCCTTCTTAAAAACTTATAAACCAGTCCTTTGTGCCTTGATAGTCCCTCATTTTAGGTAGCTAATGTCTAAGTTGCCCATCCCTGTCAATCCTGTGTACAGAGAGGATGGGAATGAACCTTGGTGTGAAGATTCCTTCACCTCAGGTGACTCAAACTTGACGACACCGCAGCCCTTGGACTTCCTGTTCTCCATCTTGATGTCGGCGTACAGTACATGGCCACACTTGTTGAATTTGTCTTTTAGCATTTTCCATGTAAAATCAAATGGGAGGTTTCTCACAAAGATCTGGCAGGCCTTCCGGGCCACTCCAGGGACATGGCCTCCGACTCCACCAAAGGAACTGGCAAAGCTTCCTCCATAGTTGCCACGCTCCATCTTGATGGTGCATTCAAAGCTGGCGCCACCACTGCCACCCATGGTGGGGCCCATGCACTATGCCAGTGGCCATGGGATCCATCACAGGGCCCATGTGCTCCAGGCCAACCCCTATGCCTGCGGGCACCATGCGCTACATGCTCAGACCCAGGCGCTCGATGGCAGGGCCCATCCGTTCCACACCAGAGCCCCATGCGCTCAATGGTCTGGCCTACACGGTCGATGGGCACGGCCATGCGCTCCAGGCTGAAGCCCATGCCGGCACCCATGCGATCCGCACCATAACCAATGCGCTCCATGGTCTGACCCATGCGCTCGATGCTAGAGGCCATGTGGTCAAGGCCCAGCGGGCCCATGCGCTCAATCTCGGAGCCCACACGATCCATACCGTGGCCCAGGCCTGCGCCTATGCGCTCCATGCCAGCACCCTCGATGCGGTCAATGTCAGGGCCCATCCTCTGGATTCTGGGGACGCTGCCTCCACCTCCACCTCCTTCCTGCTTTGCCATGATTGCTCCTCTCTTCAGTGTATTACTTAGGATCTCATTTATTCTGCCCATGTTCATTCCAGATCCAAATTGGCCCATGTTTTCCATTCCACCACCAAAGAGCCCCTCCATGCCTGCTGGTCTGATGTTTCCCATTCCGATGCCTTTGCTCAGGTGATTAGCATTGATCGGCTGCCCTCCTGGTCCTAACCCCATGCCAATACCACCAAGGCCATGGGGTAGCTGCTGAGGACGCTCAGGGGGGGAAAAAGTCTGCCTTTGGTAAGGCTTTCTCATCCATTTTTACATGCATCAGTCTATCAAATAGCAGCTGGCCATTAAACATAGATATTGCTTGCACAGCTTCGATGGACTGTTCCAAAGTCACAGTGCCAATTCCATGACTTTTCCCATCTTTATCTTCAAGAATGTCTGCTTGGACCACCACACCAGCCATACTAAATACTTCCTTCAGTTTCTTCCAGCCAACTTTATAATCCAGATTTGCTACAAATACTGTGCTTCTGAGTCTTCTGGCCTGTAATTCATGGATAATCTCATTCGGGATGTTAGGATTATTTAGGATACTGGGTGGGACAGTAATCATTCCTGGGCTGCCTGGTCCCATCCCCATCCCACCGGTCGTAGCCATCACCTTTTGCATGTTCACCAACAGGATCTTCTCTGACTTTCAGTGGTCTTCCACTCAGACTATGCTTGTTTAGAACTTGGGCAGCTTTTTTCATGCTCGCTTCCATGTTGAATTCAACAATAGCACATCCCCTTGACTTTTCCTTCCGCGTCCATTAAGAGCTCCACGTATGTTACCTCACCAACTTTTTCTTTAACCAGGTCTTTAAGGGACTGCCATTTCACATCGAAAGGTATGTTTGTAATGAAGGCTCTGTATCTTTGAGTCGGGTTGGCATATGGCTCAAAGCGATTGCCTCCTCTTTTCATGCCTTTCACCTTCCTCTTCTTGTTCTGAGTAGGCTGTTCTCTTTCACCCTTGGGACCCGGAGCCCCGTTGCCACTCGGCACATCGGATGCGCCACTCTCCTCCTCCATTTTGGGTCCCGTTGCCGCCACCTCCGCTGCCGCTTCAACCCCTGCCGCCATTTTCTCCACGTCTTCAAAATCATTTCAATGTTTTCATCCCAGCTGTGATCACACAGGTCCTGTGTTGGGTTTTGCTGATGACCCTCTACTAGCTCTGTCGTCTACTTTTATGTCTCTCTTCATTATGTTCATTGTTCAGACAGCACCTCGCTGTACAATTAAAATTCAGTCACGTAACTCTTCTGTTGCGGCCTGCTCAGGGAGGCATATGTGTTGGGGTCAAAGTCCTCTCACTGTAGGCCCCTCAGTTACCTGATGCTGTTATAACAGAATGCCACGGGTGAGGGGCTTTAAGGAACAGGGATTGATTTTCTCACAGTCCTGGCAGTGGTACTAGGGAAAGGCGCATTCGCCGTGTTCGCCACGTTCTCCACCAGCTCTTGGGAAAGGTCCTTAGAGCTGTTTGACTTTGGTTCCTGGGTTGCTGGGGGGTGATGTGACCTCTCCCTTCACCTACCTGTGCTTGCTTCTGTTCCTCACCTGCTCCTTTTGGAGCTCCTTCCCAATGGGATCACAGCCACAGCTGAGGGTAAGGATCCCCTCACGTTTGTGGGTGGGCACAATGCCATCCCTAACGCCTCCTTCTCCTCAGGTTGCTGAGTCACTGGGGATCACTGAAGAGCTCCTGAGGGAAAGAGAAGTACGCCTGGACAGTCTTCCAGGGAGGTGCGGCGGCCACGAGGCGGACAGGGCAGAGGCTGGAAGACGGAAGCGGGAAGGCGAGGTGGGCCTGGGCTGAGCGGATGTCCAGCTGTCCCTTGTCCAGTGTTGGCGAACTATGGGCTGCTCACTGAAGAAGAGGGCAGGGCAGGTCTGCTGGGCTCTTCCCTGGCCTGGCAATCAGCTCTTCTCTCCACAGACCCCAGACGAGCTGCTGGTGTCGGTGAAGAGGACCAGAAGAGAGACCGTGCCCCAGGATGCCACAGAGCCTCTGGCTGTTCCCAACGGAAGCCAGGAGAGGCCCAGGACCATGTGTGTGCCAGCTGTCCAGGAGGGTAAGATGGTTCATGCTGTGTGTCCCCAGGGCTCAGTTTCAGAGGGTCCTGGTGTCTCAAAAGCACCCCTGTCCATCTTCCCGAAGTTCCGTTTGTGCCCTGTGAGGCCTGAAGCTGTGAGGTTTTCTGGGGTCCCTTTAAGGTGAACAGCTGCCTCCTGGGTCAGCACCTGAGCCCAGAGGGGCCCAGAAGGAGTTGGGGAGACCTGTGAGGAGGAGCAGCGAACACACTTTGTGCGTGGCTTGGCTGTAGTGAGAGTTGACTCTGACACTTGACAAAGCCCATTCTTGCTGTCCCTCTTGCTCTAACCAGAGCCTGGCAACAAGGCTCAGTGAACCATATGGCACACCAAGAGCTGTCAAAACCTTTAACGCTCCCTCTCCCCCCTTTCAGCAATCTGTATGTTCTCTGCGTGCTTTATCCACTCTCATCCTACAGTGAACAGCTTCACAAGCTCTGAGGGGCCAGTGTGCAGGACAGGGGTGCTTGGGTCGGGTCAGGATCGCCTCAGGAGGTGATTATAGAGTACAGTGAGGCCCACAGTTGGTTGGGAGAGGTGGACACGTGGGATTTGAAAAGCCCTCGGGTTCAGAACCGCCAATCATGCGTTCAGTGCAGAAACAGAACTCACACCAAGGAGTGGCTCTGAGAACCGTTTTAATATAGAAGCTGTCTTTTTCATGTAGAATGAGGCTTGATCTAAAACAAATTTGCTGCCAATCGCACGGAGCAAGGGGAGTTTACACTGTGTCTTTGTTAGCAGGAGATTGGATGTGGGGAGGGGACTGTGACGAGGGCAGTAGCAGGTGACACACAGGTGTTATCTGGCTTTTCTGTATCTTTAGGTTGTAACCTTCAAGTCAACGGACACGCATCCTATCCAGGTCCTGTCAGCGGGGACAGCCTGCGCCTTGTCGGCCAGCTGTGCGGCACGTTGGCTGACGTAGGTGGCCACAGTGGGTCAGCAGACTCGATGCCACTGCCCCAGGGTGCCATCGGGCTGGCCCAGGACACTCAGGAACATTCAGGCCAGCACGCTGGGGGCCGCCTGCTCTGTCCTAGTCTCGACAGCAGCTCGGTGTCCAGTGGAGGGCCTGGGGCCCTGCTGCTGGGTGGAGTCCAGAATGCAGGGGCCAGCCCCAGCCCCATCACCCTCACGGATGTCCCTGCGTTGTTCCCGGAGGCCGAGCCTGCAGACCAGGCCTCGAAGACTGCTGCCGAGCCAGGGCTGCCACCCGACCTAGACAAGCTGCCGGCAGCTTCCAGGGGTCTCGGCAGCCACATGGGGGGCTGTGGGCTGGAGGAGCATGCTGAGCAGACGGAGCTGGAGAACATTGTTGCTGTAGGGGAGACCCTGGCTTTGGAGATTGCCAGCGGGGGCCACCAGCTGTTTCCTCAGGGGCAGGAGCAGATTTTTATTCCAACTGCCAACGGGCTTGTCTTGTCCCACCCAGGGACACTGGTGACTGGGGAGGAGGATGTTGTCATAGTGACCACAGTAGAAGGGCCTGCCCTGCAGGCGGGCCTTCCTGTGGAAGTCTTCCTGGCAGAGGGGGGCGAGTCCTGTCCCTGAACCCAAGTCAGACCACAGTCCTGTGTTTGTAGGTATTTTCTCCAAAGAAAGTCTATTTCGAGCAGCGTATATTTTTCTAATGTGAATACTGACACAAATGCACCATTTATTTATAAAGAATACGTTTCCACCCGACTGTCTGCCTTCTCTGTAATGTGTTCACTGTCATCTCCCTACAGTCGTTCGCAGCAGCTTTGGATGACTGTTGCAATTACTACTGCGACCCTGTCGCCACTACTGCACCCCTGATGTGGCGATGGAGAGTAAGTACTCGATTGCTAACCAAAAGGTCGGCAGTTCAAACCCACCAACTGCTCCTTGGGTGGGTGGCTGTGAGTCAACTGCCTTGACGGCACTTAACAACCATATTAGCACTGTGACTTATCTGGGTACCCACCCCCCAAAAGAAAAAAAAATCTCTGCGCCCACATCTCAACAACATGCTGCCTCCCAGCAGACTTGGTCTGCACTAGAAACTGCCCTGGATTTTATAAAATCACCAGCTAGCCTTTCTGAATGGCACTGTATCAGAATGTGGAAAAGAGCTGTTTTTGTTGCAGTGGGTAGGTGAGAAGACGAGGCACGAATCGAATCGTAATAGGGTGGCACAGCCCTTAACGGTTGGTCTGTAACCTGCTCCCACTGGTCAAGGTCTCCTTTCCTTGAAGGCTGTATTACAGGAAAGCAGGGCAGGGTCATTTATCCACACTTGGAGTGTCCCCAGGGAGCACTTGGCAGGGACCATAGGGCAGACCCCAACCAGGGAGGGTGACGCTTGGGGGCACAAGCGGGTCACAGGCAACACTCCCTTGTAGGCTGCTTGGGAAATGCCAGCACCTTTCAGTCCTTCCCAGGACCACGAGGCATGTCCTCACTCTCTCCTTTGATGTTGCAGCAGGACACTCGTCCTGCAGGACAGGAATGGCCGGCAGACATAAGCCTCAGCTGCTTGCGTTGGCTAGACCAACACCATGGCTGTTGGTGAGGTGAGAGCACGGTTCCCTTTAGACAGGAGTTCTGGACCAGAGGACAGGACTGTGGTGTATGCTCTGTGTTTTCAGGGTTGTTGGTAGGTGCCACAGTCCGCTTGGACTCATGACGGCATCACGTGTGTTAGAGTGAAACTGTTTAACAGGAGTCATTCGTCAGACCCGTCACCCAAGATGCCTCTGGGGGGACTGGAACTCCCAGCCTGGGGTTAGTAGCTGGACACACTAACTGCATCACCCAGGGACTCATGCTTAACTAGAAGGCACACATTGGTTTACACCGTCTCATTGTCCCTTTCAGACAGAAACCGTTCTATTGAACGCCAGCATCAGATTTCTCATTTCCGCAGTGTGGAATGACTTGGGAATCAACAACTACAGCCACCAGAGGTCTCTTGGTGCCTCTTCATTTTGGGAGGCATGTCTGGGAGGATGGCATGGATGGTTTGTCCTTCCTTCCCTTAGCCCTCTGACTTCTGTTGGTTCTTTGCTGTAGTAGTCCTTCCCACTAGTTCTCCTGGGGACTCACTGCTGGGGGTTGGGAGGGGTGTCATCAAAGGCCCATGAAATAGTCATGAGTCCTTGCGTGTCTGTTCCAAAGGACACTTAACTCTCTAAGGACTCCCTGGCCTGGATCACTTCCGGTGTCAGCCTGGTGGGGCTGTGGCTCCAAGTGGTTTGGCCAAACACTAGTTACTGTTTCACTGCATGTGATTCAATCAGCTGGACCTGGGAAAGCAAGTGACCATCTGTAATGTAACTGCTTTCTGTGATGGAATCTATCAGTGGGGGTCATACCAGTACAGGGGTTCCTAAACCTAATCACTTCCGAGTTATCCAAAGTCAGCACACACAGGAAAGACAACTACATAGAAAGCAACACAAGGATCTCCAGCGGATACCAGAAACCTCGGAAACCCACAGAAGGAATCAACAGTTGGACTCTGGTTTGGACATTCCACCTCCAGACTATGAGAAAATAATTTCCTGTTCTGTAAAACCAACCCCTTGTGATGTTTCTATGACGGCAGCCCTAGGGAACTCAGACACCCCCAAACATCAAACTGGGCTGCCAGTGGCCCTTCATGCCAAAACCTCCCAGGTACACAACACTGGGACCTCTTCCTGCCCAGCTGCACCTGCCTCACATAGCAACATTCTGCAAGTCAAAGGCTAATCATGACATCATGTAGACTACTCAGATGTCTGCTACCTAGCTACCTTTCATTCATTGTTAAGTGCTGCGGAGTTGGCTCAACTCATAGCGACCCCGTATAGGGTTTCTGAGGAGCGACTGTTAGGCTTGAACTGCCAATTTTGAAGTTCAAAACCAACCTTGCAGTCCAGCACTTTATCCTACAGCACCACACCGAGATTCTGGCTACCTTTATGAGAAACCAAAAGCCCAAACCAGTTGCTGCTGAATCAGCCTCCGACACCACATGCCTGATCTCAGCCTTCTGTTTACCTGTTTGAAAAAAAACGATCAGAGCAGGCTATGCAAAGTTCCCGTGGCTGCCGCCGCCAAAATGCCACACAGAGAGCGGCTCTGCTGAACAGATGTTCATCAGCGTCGGTGCCTCGGGAGGCTCTGAGAGGAGCTGTCCCAGATCCTGGTGCTGCACATCCTCTCCTTGCAGCTGTGTCTGCTGGTCTTTTCCGTGTGTGTGTCTGTCTGTCTGTCTCTCTACATGTCTGATCACCTCGATAAAAGATACCACTCGGAAGGGATTAGGATGGGCACTCATCCCAGTCCAGTATGACTTAACTGGTAACCTTCAAAGACCCCAGTTCCCAAAAGGTCATGTCACAGGTATGGGACTTAGGACTCCAAGGTAGCTGGGATTTTTGAAGGGACACTTCAATCCATAACAAAGGGTTTAAAGTAGCAGTCGTTTTCTCCTGGCCATAAACTCTTCATATTTAAGCACTTATCCAAGTACAGTATGGCACTGTAGGGTAAGCGCTCGACTACTAACCACAAGGTCAGCAGTTCAAACCTACCAGCCGCTCCTTGGACACACTATCCAAGGTTGCTATGAATCAGAACCAACTTGACAGTACTTAACAACAAAAAGCCCTTATTACTAAGTGAATTAAAGTTAAAAGAATATTGATAAACACAAGACAAGTGGTGTATCTGTAATGGCTAAATATAAAAAAGCTAAAACGACTTGGTTACAAACTTCTAAAGAGCCCCAAGGGATGTGAACAGTTTGGGGTCAGAGAACTTACTAACAAGGCAAACGAGATGCAGGAACCGGAAACATGCAGAGTTTGCAGGAGACTGGGACCAGGTAACATTTCCTCCAGCCCTAGTTGTGGGCCAGTCTTGTCAGTGTGTTTCAAAACGGTTATCTTTTTCCTTTTCCTTACAAATATGTTACCCATGGAAAAGATGGCAAAAATGTGTCAGGCTCTAAGCTTTGTGTCAAAAACAACTTGCAAATAGTTTGCTTGAACCTGTCCTGTCCTCAGTGTACAAACAGCGATTACGTACACAGGTTTCATTTCTAATTTCTTGGTTAACTCCAGTGTTCTACAAATTCGTTGTAACTATAAAGTAGCATCATTAACATTTAAACAACACAGACATGTCTGAAGTAAAAACACAAAACCAGGGTTTTTCTATGCCAATGCACTGTGTAAAACGTACCTGTGCATTAGATAAACAAGGTTCACTTACTGGCTCTACTCAGGAACTGGTTTATTTCACTCAGAAGCACTTTGGGGACAGATCACAGGCAGTGCAGGTGACTCTGTGTGTGGCCGCTTCAGATGGGGCAGCCTGCAGTAGTAGGCCCAGTATACAGCGAGCCCGCAGGAGCCAGGGGACAGTGCAGTGACCTGCACGGGGGGGGCCTGTCCTCTCTGGTAGACACGGAAGCAGTGGCTGGAGGTGCCTGAGTGGGCCTGTCCTGCGTCACAGTGCTCGGTGGCCTGTCTCGAGCAGCATGCCTTCCAGAAGCAGCTGGCTGGCGCTCTCCACGTAGGGCTGGTGCAGCCACATAGACAAGTAGCTCAGAGCGAGGTCATGGTCCGCAGAATGCGCCAGCTCCTCGACCACCGTGCGCTTCAGCAGTAGCTCCTTCCTGTACATGTCCGAGAGGCTGCGGGAGACTGTGTCTGCAAGACACATACATGTGCTGGTTATTAGCTGCTGTGGAGTTGGCTCCTGATTCATGGCGACCCCGCATGCAACCGATGAAGCACTGCCCTGCCCTGCACTGTCCCATGATAACTTGTGGATTTTCTAGGTTTTTCCCTGATATTCAGGACATCTTGGCCTTTCTCCCTAGTCGGTCTTTGTGTACGCGCCACTGAAACCTGTTCGGCATCATACAAGTACTCGAGCCTCGACTGACGGGGTGATGGCTGCATATGAGGTGCACTGGCCAGGAATCGAACCCAGGTCTCCTGCATGAATGGTGAGAATTGTAACCCTTGCTTCCTCCCTGCTGCCCCCCTCCCCAAAATAAACATAAAGGCTTGTTTCATGGTAAGAATCAAGAAACTTGCTCTTTCTTGTCTCGGTGACGCGACACTGTTAAAAGTGCCGGGTTAAAAGCCAGAATCCACAATTGCACTGAGGAAGAACCAGATGGGTATCATTCCAGCTGATATTGGTGAAAATTCCGTAACAGGGTATCATGAAATTTAAAATGACACATGAAATCCTTTTCTGCTAGCTCTTAGGTGGTTCAATGTAACCTGCAAGGGTAGTTGATACTGAATTGACAATATTTCAGTTTGCATATTACATTAGGGGATTTGATCCTTTTCTCCTGATTTGACAAGGGAGATGTCTCGAGTCACACAGCCAACAGTGTAACCTCCCTTTTGCGCTGATAAACCCACTGCTGTCGAGTTGGTTCTGATTCACAGCGCCGTTCTATAGCGCTTTTGAGTCTCTAAATCTTTACGGGAGTAAGAAAATCCATCTTTTTCCCTTGGAGTGGTTGGTGGGTTTGAACTACCTACCTTGTGGTTAGCAGTCCAGCTTAACCGTGCCACCAGGGTTCCATAATAAAGCTGACAGTTACCCCATAAGAAGGGTCTCAATGAGCTTATTTGACTAGTGACTTCTGTGGGGCTGGCTGAAGTGACCTCAGTTCATTTTTAATGAAAAAAACAACACCAAAAAACCACCATTGTCCTTGCTCCCCAAAAGCATGATAGACTTCTGCCCCTACCAAGGCCATGAAGTTCATTCCACCCATTGGCTTTAAAGGGCTAATAATGACGACTCACGCAACAGGTCTCTAACTGTGTTTAATACTAATCACCAGGCGCTGGTGAGATCCCAGCTCCCCGTGACCCCATGTGGTCGAGGCAGAACTGTAGCCACAGGGTTTTTAATAGCTTGAGTTTTTGGAACTGCATTACTGGCCCTTCCTTCCAAGGTGCCTTTGGGTGGGGTTGAAACTCCAACTTTTCAGTTATGAGCCCAGCTGTGTATCTCCCAGTTACCAGGGAGGTAACAAGATCCAGGAAGAGATGCACATTTGAAGACACTCTCATATCTCCCCCACCCCACCTCCTATCCCCAGCCCCCTCAGTGGATCCTCTGGAGTTGAATTTCAAAGCCTTGTCAGCTTCTTAAGGCACCAGGTCTAAGTGATCCCAAGTGCTCTCACCATCTTACCCCCTGCAAATTGACAAAGAAAGGATGACTTACAAAAATGGGCCGTGGGCCAGGTGTGGAACAGGACTGGCCGTTGGCTTTCCTTCCCATGATGGTAATTTTCTAGGTCACAAATGCCTTTAGTGGTTGAAGACAGCTTTTCCATTTTCACCTGTATTTTGGTCTGAAAAGATAGTAACTTTGAATATGAAAATACTGAAATGTACTCCAGCCTCAGATTCAGTAGTTGGAAGATTGCAAAACTACGAAGTACATGTCTGCTGGGACTGGACACCCAGCAACTAAATACCATTAGCTCTACATCTAGCAAATCTCAAGGGTGATGGGCAGAGCTGCTCAGAATTCATGAAGCTGATGACTTTGCAATAAACCCTGGAAGGGAAAGTCTGCTGAGTCCATGCACCCAGATTCCTGAATGGTACTAACAAGACGCTGTTTTGAGAGTGAAAGAGGAAAGGCATGAACTAAGGACTATACTTCTGCCTCATTTGTATGAACTGCCTGCTGTTTGAGTTTCTGGAAACTTCCTGAGCCTCAATTTATTTAATTGTAAAATGGGATCGACACAAGGTAGCCCTATCCACTCCACAGAGGTAGGAAATCCCGCTGTCAGCCTCCAGCCTCAGCCCGGTAGAATAGCAAAGTGCCTGCTTCCACAGATTACGAGCTGATACTTGTGAAACACATCAAGTTGGAGCTCAGTATTTGTTGAATGAAGCAGGACTAGACAGTGTTTTATTCTGTTGTACCCAGGATTGCTATGACTGCGAACCAGCTCGACAACACCTAACCACACCAACAAAATCTTTGTTAAATAGTCAAAATAATTAGGATGGCAGATGAATGTAGGACTCGTGTTTTACCAATTGGCCGTGACTCAATCCCAACCCATGGAGACCCCACGTGCACCACTTATACTCAGATTTATATCACATGCAAGCTGAATTTTACTGAAGATAAATAAAAAATGGCTGCAACAGTACATCAGCAGGGACCTGCCAGAGGTTCAAGCTGGATTCAGACAACGATATATCATGATGGATATAACTGCTGATGCCAGATGGATCTTGGCTGAAAGCAGAGAATACCAGAAAGATGTTTACTTGTGCTAGAAATGATATTGTTCGATGTTTTCTGCATTTCATCAGGTCACCTCTCTTTGGAATAGGCGCAAATACAGGTCTTTTCCAATCAGTTGACCACATTTCCTGGCATAGGTAAGTGAGTGTCTCCAGTGCTCAATCAGTTTGAGAGATTTCAGTTTGTATTCCTTCAATTCCCAGCGCCTTGTTCTTTGTCAATGTCTTCACTGCAACTTGGACATCTTCCTTGAATAGCATTGGATTTTGATCATATG
>NW_006408543.1:10644258-10662119 GCF_000296735.1 Chrysochloris asiatica
CACACTGCTGGCCAACTAGGTCTTCACCCGGGTTCACAGAAGTCTATTGAACGTTGTAGGGCTTAGCTCACCGCTTCATTGCTGTTTTTCCCTCACTTCCCCTTATTGGTGTTGAGCATGGTTACCAATTGCAGCGTGTATTCCCATTGAGTCTTAGTCTTGGAAGGGGATTTGCACTGAGGGGACCTGACCACTTGCCTTGATCATATATGAGGTTCTTGATATTATCCCACACTGTTCTGGTCTTCAGTCAGTAGCGTCTAATGCATCAAATCAGTTCTTTTGAGATGGTCTCCAAATTCATGTGGGATATGTCCAAGGTCATATTTTGGTTCCTATGGACTTGTTTTAATTTTCTTCAGCTTCAAACTGTACTTGCATATGTGCAATTGATGGTTTGTTCCACAGTCTGCCCCTGGCCTTGTTTTGGCTGATGAGATGGAGCTTTCCACTGTCTCTCTTCACAGATGTCGTCAGTTTGAGTTCTGTGTATGCCATCTGGTGAGGTTCATGCATATAATCATTTATTGTTTAAAAAGTGCATTTTAATGAAGAGGTCATTGGTCTTGTGAAAGGCTATCATGCTCTCTCTGGCATCGTTTCTATCACCAAGGCTGTATTTCTAACTACTGACCTTTCCTCTTTGTTTCCAATATTTACATTCCAATCACCAGTAATTATCAATACCTGTTGATTACATATTTGATCAATTTCAGACTCAAGAAGTTGGTAGAATTCTTCTATTTCATCCTCACTGGCTTAGTGGTTGGTACATAAATGTGAATAACAGTGGTATTAACTGGTCTTCCTTGTAGGCATATGGATGTTGTCCTATCACAGACAGTACTGTACTTCAAGACAGATCTTGAAATGTCCTTTTTGACGATGAATGTAATGCCATTCCTCTTTAATTTGTCATTCCCACCATAGTAAACCATGTGATTGTCAAATTCAAAATGTCCAACACCAGTCCATTTCAGCTAGGATGGAGTCCTGGTGTGGCGCTGTAGGGTAAGCATTTCACCTTAAGGCCCGTTTGAATCACAAGGTCAGCGGTTCAAACTCAGTAGCCACTCCCCAGAAACACTATACAAAGTTGCTGTGAGTTGAAACCGACTGGACAGCACTTAACAACAGTGCCTAGGATACTGATCTTTATGAGTTCATTTTTGACAACTTCCAATTTTCCTAGATTCATACTTCATACATTCCAGGTTTCCATTAGAAATGGATGTTTGCAGCTCTTTCTCCTCATTTTGAGTTGTGCCCCACCAGCAAATGAAAGTCCCGAAAGCTTTACTCCATTCTTGTCATTATGGTCAACTCTACTTTGAGGAGGCAGCTCGTTCTGAGTGCCTTCCAACCTGAGGGGCTCATCTTCTGGCACGATTATCTGACAATGTTGCTCTCGAGTCACTTCTGACCCATAGTGACCCTGTATAGGGTTTCCGAGAAGCGGGCTGTGAGCTTGAACCGCTGACCTTGCAGTCCAGTGCATTTACCCACAGCATCACATAGAACTCCATATCTGGCAACATTCTGGTGTTCTTCATCATGTTTCAATATTTCATATTCTGGTGTTATCTGACAGTGTTCTACTGCTGTTCATAACGTTTTCAGTGGCTAAACATTCAGAAAAGTCTGCCTCTCCTTCTTCCGAGTTTGCCTTAGCCTGGAAGCCCAGCTGAAACCTGCCCACCGTGGGTGATCCTGACGGGATTTAAAATATGGTGGCATAACTTTCTGCATCCTAGCAATACACAAGCCACCACAGTACCAAAAACTGACAGTAAGGTGGTGAAGGAAGCATGTACTGTCTTATGTACCAGATCAGGGGTGGGCAAACGATGGCCCACCAGTCAGAGCAGCCCTATAATCGATTTTTCGTATGATTTGTGAGCAAAGAACAGTTTTACACTTTTGCGTTGCTGGAAAAAAGACAAATGAAGCTATTTTGTGACACGTGAAAATTACATGAAATTCTCATTTCCGTGTCCACTGACCATTTGACTGGCACACACCTTGTTTGCTCACGTATTGTGTGTGTGGCTTCAGTACTGTATCCCGCAGAGCTGAATAGCAGTAACGGAGGCTGTATGGTCCACTGAGCCCAGAATGTCTGCTTTCTGGCCCTTTGCTAGAACGTCTGCCAAGCCCCATGCAAACTGTGTCAGCCCACTGGGAAGGATGAGCTACTGAATATGTCATGGCAAGGCAAGGGGTGGATACGTCCAGAGTGGAAGCATAAAGTGCTTTGAGAAGCGAATCAGCCTTAGAGTCCAGTGACTCCCCTAGCAGGTGCCTCAGTTAGACCTGAAGGAGCAAGGGGTCAGATCAAAGTAAGAAAAGGGACCTATACTGAAGGCACAGGCCCGGAAGTTACCAAAAGTGTGTGTGGATTGAGCCACGTTCCGCCAGATACACAGGAGTCCTATCCTCTGGTACCTGTGAACAAGATCTTGTCTAGAAATAGGGTCTCTAAAGTTGGGACGAGGTGGGTCCCAATCAAGGAGGGGCAGAGTGAGATAGAAGGATGCCATGTGACGACGGAGGCAGGCAGACTGCAAGACACAGACTGCCGGAGACCGTCAGCAGCTGGGAGAGACTCTTCCTCAGAGCCTCAGGAAGAATCAACACCGCTGACACCTGATTTCTCACTGCTGGCTCCCAGACCTGGGAGACAACACATGTCTGTTCTTGAAAGCTCCCCACTTAGTGGTATTTTGTTAGTGCATACCTGGGTATGTTTGGCTCTATGGATCTGGGAGTGAGCAGCTTGGAGCGCAGGCCCCAAGGCAAAGCCTCGGATAGGAGGAGCAGAGGGTCTAAGACAGCATCCTGAGGAACATCAAGATTTATAAGGCAGCAAGAGGAAGAAAGACCAGCAGAGGCGGCTGAGGAGGGAGGAAAACAAACAGGAACTTTGAAGGCAGCAAGGGCCAGGAGAAGGAAGGCCTCATCAGCAGTGTCGAAGGCTGCTGAGCCATCACACAAACCCCAAGTATGCCCACTGGACTCAGAGACGAGGGCCTGGTGGCCAGGACCTTTGGATCTTACCAACCCATCCAAGGTGGCCTGCAACTCCTCACACAGCCGTTCCAGCTCCTTATTGTACTCAGGATATGTCGTCTTCCCTTCATTAGTCTCAGAAGCTGGGCTGCTGCTCTCTACTTCTATCTTGTCTTTACTCCTGGACAGAACAGGAACAATATGTACTCTGGAAGCTCACCTGCCTCGCTCCGTTATGATAAATCCTACAATGCTCAGTGTTCACAACATTACTTTAGACACTGTGTATTAGCGCTGCTCTTTTGTGTCATTATAATATACATCTACTCCTCAGTTACATACAAAATTAATGTATTCATGGGGTTCTCCTTTGTGTATTAGAATAAGTCAACTAATTCCTGCCATTATGTGGCATTCTTGGGGTTGGGTGCAGCACTGGTTCACAAAGATGTGGACCCTGGCCTCAAAGACTTGAACAGGTAAGACTGTGCTGTTTAAACTGAAGGCTGTGACCTTTAGGGCAGGAAATACATGTAATGGGACCACAATCAACATTAAAGAAAAACATTAGAGACAGACTTCCGGCAAGATGGCGGACTAGGCAGATGCACTACAACAAAGATACGAGAGGCCAAATGAAACAGACATAGGTGAAACTTCTGGCACCCTGAATTTCAGAGGAATGGTTACAGAATTGGGCTGAGTGCATGCTGGGAGGAGAAGCTGAGCAAGAACTGTGAGAGCCAGAGAGTGACTGGTAAGTGGCTGGCCAGACGTGATACAACCATCTTGGGAGCACCTTGGCAACAGAGAGTGGCCTAGTAGAGCAGATTAACACATGAGACAGGAAAGGTGTGAGTCAGACAGGAAAGGTGTGAGTCCTCGTTCCTCATGCTCCCCTGGTGACCAGAGACGCTGTTACCTCCCACCATCATCCACTCCCAGCTCAGGCCCTGCTCTCTAGGAGTTCCGAGCCATGTGGTTGGGAGCCACGCCAGTGTGAGGCGGTGATAACTGTGCTGTTTTTGGTGCCGGCATTCAGGTGAGCTCAGCTTCAGACCTACAGAACCCACAGAGCCACCAGGCCAGCATTTAACCAGTCACCCTGCCCCCAGCTGCCCTGTGGTCCTAACAAACACTGAAAGCAGCTCCATCAGGACCTCCATAAACTACTTCAGGAGTGACGGCCCTGAACATAGATGACACCAAGGCCCATAGGAACTCCATCTAGAGCCAGGAACTCTGCTACCACGCCCCTCCTATACCCACCTCGTGAGCTCCTTGGCTTGCAGGAGCCCCCCCGGAGTTTTCTCCTCTCCAGGTCCAACAACTAGACTATATTTTTGGTTTTGTTTAGGGTTTTAGTTTTACCTTTTCTTGTCTCACTGTTTTTGTTTGTTTAATCTTTCTCCTTCTTCTCTTTTCAGTCCCTTGAATTTTATTCTTTCTATTTCTTCTGTTTCTTATTTCCCCCCTTTTCATCTTTCTTTACTACTCTCTGGTCTTCTTGTTACTTTGTTCCCAATCCCTGGTTTTTCTGTTTTTGTTTTTCCTCTCTCTTCTTCCTTTTATTTCTTTTCTTCTATAGCTCCACTTTCCTGTCCACCTTCTCTTTTCATTACTTTTAAGGGTTGCTTTTTTCAAAAAAAAAAAAAAAATCCCTTTTATTTTCACTCTCATTTTTCTCTATTAGCTCCACTGCTCTGTCCATCCTATATCTTTAGTTATTTATTAGTTTTTTTCTGGTTGCTGCCTGTTTATATATATTTTTTCTCTTTATTATTTTCTCCTTTCATTGTTGTTGTTGTTGTTGCCGTCGAGTCGGTTCCGACCCATAGCGACCCTGTAGAGGGTTTCCAAGAAGCAGCTGGTGAGCTTGAACTGCTGACCTTGCAGTTCAAATGGCTTTGCAATCTGGTGCATTAATCCACAGTGCCACACCAGGACTCTTCATTGTTAGCTCATGATTTATTTCTTCTCCTCTGTTTTCTCCTGTGAGGGGGAGGGATTTTCTTTTTCCCCGCCCAGCAGGAGACTACCATCTTGCCCATGCAGCCTGCCACAACTGTATCCTCTGCAGCTTTGCCCACTGGGCAAGAGCCAGTGCTAGCTCCTATACCACCTGATCAACAACAGACAGCAGCCAACAGCAGTCAAACCCACCCTGAATTGAGGTGCACACTTCCATTTTCTAACTATGCCAACAATCACCAGTTAAAACAAATATGACAACCCCACAATGCTCTGGAAACAACAGACATTTCTAGCTCACACGAAGAAACAAAAGAATGGCTCTAACAAGTGACCAAGATGCAGAGCCAGAAAACATTTCTGAGGAAGACAAGGTCATGGAATTAACTAAAAAATAATTCAAAAGAGTGATAATTAGGTACTTTCAAAGGAGTGATAGAAATATCAAGCAAAGCAAGGCAAAAACAGTAAAAACTTTAGAAGAATGCAGGAAAACATTACAAGAACACGCAGACAAAATAAATGCAAATTTTGAAACAATACAAAATCAGCTAGTAGAAATCCAGAAGGTTAATACTAAGATCTCAGAAATGGGCAAGACATTGAAAGTGCAAAGGAGTACATGCGAAATGCAAATTAGTGAGCTTGAGGATAAATCAATCTCTCAATACTGGTATGCTAGAACACCCAGAAAAAAGGATTAAAAAAGCCAAAGGAAGCCTATGAGCTATGTGAAACACCATGAAAAGGAACAACTAATAAGTGAGTGGAATTCCAGAACAGGAAGAGACAGGATGAACTGAAAATCGGGAACCAGAGCTATCCATGTATAATGAAGTCAACGACAAAGAGTAAAGAGGGAATAGTGTGGTCACAGAACTTCCAAAAGGCAAGGAAGTCAAGTAGATTTCAAGATAAAAGAGATAGTTTTAAATAGGGAAAATGTTAATAAATTGCAGGGTACCCTCAAAGAAAATGAATACACCTGTACATCAAAATTCAAAAAAAGAGGAAAATCAAAAAGATTTAGTAAGCATTAATACAAGAGAATTGAACATACAAAGAAAATCCACAGACAAATTTAACTCAGTGCAGAAAATTAGGTGGAACAAAGAAAACAGCATCATCATCATCAAAACAAAACAAAACCCACATAGCATCAAAATTACCTATCAAAATTACAATGAATATAAATGGAGTAAATGCACCAGTCAAGAGACAGCGCAGAATGAGTAAGAAAACAGAACCCTTCAATATACTGTCTACAAAAGATATATATGTTAAAAAAAAATGGAGACAGCCTAAATGACCATCAGCAGAAGAATGGTTAAGTGTACTTTGGTATAGACACACAATGGACACTACCCAATGTTGAAGAACAGCAATGAGTCTGTGAAACAAACTCACAACATGGATGAACCTGGAGGACATTATGCTGAAGGAAATTAGTAAATCACAAAAAGACCAATATTGCATGAGACCAATGTTGTAAAAAGTTAAGAAAAGGTTTTCTGGATAAAACAATCAGTGATGATAAAGGAGAGGATGGTAGTAGTGGTGTGCCGTGGAGTCAGTTCCCACTCATAGCGACCCTGCATAGGGTTTCTGAGGCTGTAAATTTTTATGGGTGCAGAAAGACTCATCTTTCTCCCACAGAACTGCTGGTAGTTTCGAACTGCTAACCATGAGGTTAGCGGCCCAACTCGTAACCACTATGCTACCAGAGCTCCTTAGTAAAGGAGGGGAGAGGGAAAATTATTCATGGACTACAGGGTTGTTGTCGTTAAGTGCCATCTAGAGGGTTTTGACTCATAGTGATCCTGTATAGTTTCCAAGGAGCATCCTGCTAGTTTGAATAGCCGACCTTGCAGTTCAAACCAACTTTGCTGTTGAGTGCTTATCCTATGGCTCCATACCAGGACTACCAGGTAGACTCATGTTAACATGGGTGACAAGGCTGGCAATACACAACAAAGGAAGGTTAACAGAAGAAAGATGAAGGTAGCAGGAAACACAGGGAGGAATGCAATAGTTAAAGTGAATAGAGGTAATGCTGGAAGGGATTGCAATCATTGTCATGAAGCAAAGTATATGATTTATTGAATAAAAAACTGATGACCTGCTCTGTAAACCTTCACTCAATTCACAATTACAAGTTAAAAGAAAAATATCAGATTAAAACAGAATAGAATAAATCAGAGAGCATTGTAATTGGGGACATTCTTTCAGGTCAGGGCCACTGATAATTGAATTACATGTCATTTTCACATGTCACAAAACAGTCTTTTACTTCAACCATGTAAAAGTGCCAAACCTAGCCGTGGATCATACAAAATGGATTCGTATATGCTGCTTTACTGCTGTTGAGTAAGTTCCAACTCAAAGCAACCCTGTAGAGGGTTTTCGAGGAGCAGATGGTGAGTTTGTACCGCTGACCTTGCGGCCCAGTGCTTATCCTACAGTGCCACACCAGGACTCCGTATTTGCGTATACATACATATACATGTAAAGAATAAAGCAACTCCTCCAATTACATAGGCATTTGCTAACATGTTTCCCCTAATTCTTTCAAGAAATAAAATACATTACCGATCAGATGGAGTTTCCTTTACCTATCACTGCAACACCCATTCCTCCCTAAAGCTCCCTCCATCCAGTTTTATAAATGCAAAGAGATGTCACCATGAACAATATGTAGCATGATTTTGTGTTTTCAAATGTACATTATACAGTTTCTACAGCAGGTATCATTCCACCACTTGCTTTTTAAAATATTTTCTGTTTTAAATTATCCATGCTGATAAATAAATACACCCTTCCTAGACTCCCACAAAACGTCTGTCCCATCGTTAAAGGAGACACGCAGAGAGTTAGGAACTCTCTCCGTACTTACAATAAACTGATCTTCAGGTTGGCGATATTGTTTGCAGTAGCAAATCCCGAATCATTGAGTGATTCCCATTTCAAGATTAAATTATGCCAATCGGCTGCGTTGTCCTTGAGTTTTCTTGCACTGACAGGTAAGACAGGTTTTCTGGGAGTTGCTACTCCAAGGGCCTTTGCTGTTACAGAGTAAAAGAAGCATAATTATTATGAGACATCATATTTGGAAGTTGCCTTGAGCATTATGCTCTTTGAAGATCTATATGGAATCAAACTGACAACAGCACTGCGCACTATTAGGTAGGAACCTTAGGGCGCAGGTAGTTGATGTGAACGAGGAAGGACAACTCAGAAAATGAAGATTGTCATGTCACTGAATTACACCTGTGGAAACGGTGGCACTGCTGTTTTGCTATGCCTGCTCTCAAGGAGTCCTGGGGTGGCGCTGTGGGCTAAAGCATCAGACTGCAAAGTTGTTTGAACTGCAAGGGCGGTGGTTCAAGCTCACCAGCTGCTCCTTGGAAACCCTCTACAGGGTCGCTATGGGTCGGAATTGACTTGACAGCACTTAACAACAACAACAGCATTCTCAATAAAAGCCACAACAAAAATAAATTGTATATATATAAGAAAGGTTGAAGGGCAAATGTCTTTATCATTTTCAACAATAAAACTTTCCAATGGTGAAATAACTTGGGAGGAGATGGCAAGAATGATGTTGAAGCATGAAGATTGTGACCAATGTCATTGAGTTGTGTGTGTGCTCACAGCATAAAGTCTAACTTTGTCAAAGGCTGTTAGGAACCCAAGACCCAGAACAGCGGAATGATTGGGTCTGGACTCTGAAGACCACACTCCCTGGATGTGAATCCCAGGTCTGCCATTGCTAGCTACATGATGTGGACAAGTGTGTTAACTTCTTGAAGCCTTGATTTTGTCATCTCTAAAATGGGGAGTATGGTGGCTCCATATGACTAGCACTGGGTTGGCAGCCACAATGTCCATGGTTTGAGCCTACCAGCCGCTCTGTGAGAGAAAGATGAGGCTTTCAAGTGAAGATTTAAAGCCTGGGAAACTATACAGGGTTATTCATATATATCACAACACTTGTCAATTCCACACTTTCCAGGTATACAGTCTAGTGTTATCAACCACAGGAATCATGTTAGGAATGATCACCCCTAATCTTGCCAGATGTCCCAGACAGCTTCATCTTGGTTTTCCTTCACTCTTCCACTTACACAAATAGTAAATGTTGTTGCGTGGCTACAGTATGCCAGGCATGCAGGCTGAAGTGATTGAATAGAGTCATCTAAGATCATTGTGTGGAGGCGGATAATAAACAACTGAGTGATCAGGATCAGAGGACCTGTGTTAGGTGTTTCAATGTAGGTATTGAGTAGGTAGGTATATCACTTAGCCTGAGAACTGAGTGATGAGAAGCCAGAAAAGAAAGGTAGAGGCGACAGTATGTGTGGGGGCCCTTGTGTTAGAATGAGCATTGCGAATTTGAAAAGCAGAAAATGACAAATGTGGTTAGAAAAAATGGAAAGGGAGGATCATTCCCACTCCCTTAGTAGACAGGGTCAGCAAGGATGGGGAACTTAAAATACTGGCTACCCAAAATGGGGAGGGGAGGTGCTACAAAGGCAAGAAGTGACTTGCTTACAAGCTTTCAATAGGGAACCTAGTTCCAGAGGGTACGAGGAAAGGTAGAATTTCCACTGAGTGGTTTCCAACCTGTCTGGATGGGCTGATAAAAGGTGAGTAGGTTCAATAGAGAATGATTGCTCTCAGGTCTGACAGTGAGTGTTGGAAAGGTAAATGTAAATGTTTTATAACAAAAGGAGGGGAAGGGCTGATTTTGTAGTCCAGGAGTGGAGATCCCCGGAACCATCAAGGGAGAAAAGTAAAGTGCCGGACCCTGGACTGGGAGGCAGTGACACCAGGGATGGAGGCAGAGATGATGACATGAAGAGAAGGAGCGACTGGGGACTCTGGACTCAGGGAGGAAAAGGGGCTGTACGCTGGCAGCTGGGGGGCAAGCATGCGGGGTGTACCCTTTGGTTCTTTGATGATGCATGCAGGGTAGTATAATCATTGCAATGAAATGAAATACGATAGGATGAATGTAAAGATAATGTTCTCCCACATAAATTAACACATGATTCACAATAAAAACGTAAAAAAAAATTGGGGAGGGAAGATGTGGTTGACGAGGAGGAATGTGACATATACACATAAAATGAGGCCCATGAATTGCAGGTGAACTTGGGCAAGAAAAAACATGTGGTTTGATTATACCCACTCCATCACATTGATTCTGACTCTTACTGAGCCTATAGTACACGGTAGGACTGATCCCTAGGGTTTTCAAGGTGCTACCTTTTTAAGAAAGACAGCTTTATCTTTCACCCTTGGAGAGGCCAGTGGGTTTCAGCTGCTAACCAACACATGGGCACCATTGTACTTTATTCTAATACAATGGAAAGCGAGCAATGGGCTGTGAGTAGAAATATAACATGAACTGCTTACTGTTTTTTAAAGGTCACTTTAAATGGAAAAGTCACTCTTCCCGCCTGTGTAAGGGTTTGTCTCCCGCTAAGGAGGCTCCTTAAAGAGCCCTGTTAGCATATTGAGTTACGACCTGGACTGCTTACCACCAAGATCAGCAGTTCAAATCTACCAGCTGCTCCGCGGATGAAAGATCAGGCTTTCTGCTTCCATTAAGATTTACAGCCTCAGAAGCCCTATACAGGAGTCCTGGTGTGATGCCATAAGATAAGGACTCACCTCAAGGTCGGTGTGAACGGCAAAAACGTGGTTCAAACCCACCAGTTGCTCCTCTGAAACCCTATACAGGGTTGCTATGAGCAGAACAGACTCAATGGCACTGAACAAGAACAAAACCCTAGACAGGGTCGCTAGGAGTCAGAACTGACTCACACCACCACCACCAATGAGGGCTCCGTGAGGGCAAGGGCCACCTCTGATTCTTCCTTTGTCCCACATCAGGCACTTATTTAGGAACTGAAAACAGGACATGGTTTTTTATTTCAAGGAACTCACAGGCTAGTTGAGAAAGAGACTAGTAATCAGTCACAAGACAGGGCATAGTGAGGTAAGCATAGTACTAACAGCACAGACAAGTTATTTAACCCTTCTGAGCCGAGCCTTCCCCATTTACAAAATGTGGATGACAACAGAACTTCTTGGAGTTACTATGAAGCTCAAGTGAGCTGATGAGAATGTAAAGTCTGTAAAACGAAACTCGGCACAGCGGGAACAATGCACTACAGAGTGTACTTCTCAATGAGCGCACAGAAAAGGATTTCTGGGGAAGCAGAGCATGCAACGGACCCCCACCTGCTCTGTTAATGCTAACTTATAATGCAATTTGATAATCAGGAACTCAGCTAGCGCCTTTGCATACATCATCTCACTGCGACACTTGTAACATCCGCAGCCTCCCCGCCCAGTCAACTGTCCCGGCTCACGTACCTTCCATGTCACCTGAAGATATCCCTGGAATGAGACGCGAAGCCCCGCCCACGTCCGCAGGAAGCGCGTGACGTCACTTCCATCGCGCCAGTCGCCCGTTGTGGCTGGGCCGCTCTAGCCCTAGGCGGAGCCCGCTGCTGCACGGCGGTACCAACTCCGTTGCCAGGGAACGGGCTCCCGGCAGCCCCCGCGGCACTGAGTCCATCCCCGCCTCCTCCGGCCCCGCCGGGCGGACGACACCCGAGGGGCCGCCGCGGGAGGTGAGTCCGCTACGCCGCAGGCGGCCCTCCCACACCCCTACGCCCGACCCTGCACCCCTCCTTAGTCACCCCGCGTTCCGCCAGCTCACTCGGGTCAACCTTCCCTCGCTCAGCCCCTCAGGGCCTCCACTGCCCTTGCGCCCATTTCACCGGTTGGCGGACTCTTCGCGGAGTGTTTGGACGACCAAGTTGGATAACACAAGGGCGCGCTGAGCTTGCCTGACTTAGAGCTGGCGGTACCCGCAGGGAGCTAGGTCCCCCGGCACCATCCTCAGGTCCCGCGTCTCTCGTGCCTGGTCTCCCCTCCTGCGCCCGCGCTGTCCTCCCTTCTGCCCCACCCTGGCTGACCCCCGGGGTCCCCAGCTCCTAGCATCTTAGTCATTTGACTGACGTTGCCCCTGCATTTTCCCAACCCCCAGGCTTCACATCTGCCCACCATCGCCTGGCACCAGGCTTTGCCACGTACGTACCTAATCGTTGATGTTAAGTGCCGTGGAGTCGGTTGCGACTCTGCGACTCCGGTGTAGGGTTTCCGACGAGCGGCTGGTGGGTTTGAACCGCCAAGCCTGTGGTTAGCAGTCCGGTGCTTATCCTACAGCGCCACACTAGGAGTCGGCCCCACCCTGGCCTGGTCCGGAGGTTCCTGGGTTCTTAGCACCTTCCTCTTTTGATTGACATTGCCCTGCACCCTCCCAGCCCCCACATCTGCCCACCAAGCCTAGCACCAGTGTTTGTTAATGGATAAATTGGACCCCTTCCCCCACCCCCGCTCCCCGGTTGGACCTGGCTCACTGAGCTTGAGTTTCCTCTGTAAAATGGAGATGATCATTGTTCCACCGTTAGGTTGGTGGGAGGATTCAGTCAGTGCTTGGAAGGTGCTTAGCACCAGTGTTTTTGTTGTTGTCTCACATGCCCACTAATAGCGACCCTATGCGCAACAGAAGAACACCGACATCTTTATCACCGTTATGTTAGAACCTATTGTTGGCAGCCACTGTGTTAGTCCCTGGTCGTTTTTACGGACTCTCTAGTTTACCAGGCATGAATGTGCCTCTCCAGAGAGTTTAAACCAGAAAACCAAACCTACTGTCATCAAATTAGGTCGGACTCATAAAGACATTATATAGGGTTTCCAAGACTAAGTCCTGGTGTGGCGTTGTGGGTTAATGCGCTGGACCACAAAGTCGGCTTGATCCACAAGGTCGAGATGAGTTGGGACCAACTCTTGGCACTTAATAACAACAATAGCTATTTATAGGAGCAGACAGCTTCAGCTTTCCCATGGAGCGCTGTTGAGCTTGAGCGTTAATGGTACCTCTGTCTGTGTGTCTGTACTGGTCTTCCCAGACTCCAGAAAGTATAGATTAGAAGGCAAAGACCACAGAGAATCCACGGAAGGAGAGAGGAAACAAAAGATGAAGGGGACTGTGTGGTGCTGCCTGTCGTCAGTATCTAGCGATGCTATACCAGAAATAGCACATGCCATGGTTTTACCAGCTGGAAATTTATTCTCCCACGGTGTGGGAGGCTAGAAGTCCAGATTCAGAGCTCCAGCTCTGGAGAGAGGTCTCTGTCTCCTTGCAGCATCTGTAGACCCAGCATTCATTGGAGAGTTCCTTAGGTCTTGGTCTGGATCTAGGAGCTTCACAGTGCGGGGGTCCCAGGTCCAAAAGACTCACTCCCCCACTGCCCCTTCTTTCTTGGTGGGTGTGTCAGTACCATTGAGTCGGTTCTGACTCATAGCAACCCAATATAGGGTTTCGAAGGATCGGCTGCTCACTTCTCTCTCCATTTCTGTCTCAAAAGAGATTGGCTCAAAATACCTACTCCTGTAGATTGCATCTGACCTCATTAACACCATAGAATAAATATACATTGGATCATTACATCAGATCAGATCATATTATGGAGGGAATAACTATATACTAAACCGCTGAGAAGCCTAGCCTAGCCAAGTTGACAACAAATTTTGAGTTGGAATGTGACAAAAAAACTGTTACTTGGAATTCTGTCTGAGGCCATCTGTGTGACCGATATCTGGGAGAGGAGAAGTAAGTGGGTCTTAAAGCAGCCCTGGTGGCACAGTGGTTAAGCACTCAGCTGCTAACTGAAAGGTTGCTGGTTTGAACCCACATGTGACTCCATGGGAGAAAAATGTGGCGGCCTGCATCTGTAAACATTACAGCCTTGGAAACAGTATGAGGCAGTTGTCTTCTGTCCTATTAAAGTCACTGTGATGGTTTGGTTTTCGTTGGCTTGGTTGGTTTCTCAGGGAAACAAAGAAGAGAGGAGGGGGATATTGCTCTGCAGAGAGGGAAGTGTCATCGTGTGTGTTCAGGGACCTTGGGCTCCTTGGGTCTGGAACCCAGAGCATTTGGATGGAAGGAGGGGCCTGAGATGAAGCGAGAGAAGCCAGTTGTCAGAAGGTCTAACTTCCGTGTTTGTGTCAGGCCTGTGAGCACCAGCTAGCCAGCAGGGCTGGGAGCTGTGTAGCGACAGCCCTTCATGTGGGAGACAAACAACCGCCACAGCCCCACCATGTTCAGCCTTAGACTTTTTAATTTAACACAAGAATGAATACTTGTTGTCTCACTTTAAAAATAGATTGCACAGTACGAACACTTAATTGTCTGTTCATGGAGATTTGGAGAGAAGCCTTGAATGATTAGTGTTGTCAGAGTCCTTGTCCTGCTAAGTGGATGATTTAGACTCTGCATTAAAGAAAGTGACAGTTGGGTGCTATCAGTGGGCAATGAAGACCAGCTGCTGGCTTGCAGGTTTGCGGGCTCGATGGCACAAATGAGGCAGGAGCATCTGGACTTGAAGAATAGCGGGTTTTTATGTTGTTTGTTTTTTTAACTGCAATATTCTTGACAAGGGAAGGATTCTTGAATTTAAAGAGCAGATGAAGAATGTGATTTTGCAGTAACACCTGAAGTTAGCATTTTACTTATTCATTCAACAAACACTGAGCTTCTACTCTGACCCAAAGATTTTGATAGCTACTGGGAGTTCCATAAGTTTTGGTGGTGTAGCGGCAAAGTACTCAGCTGCAAACCAAATGGTCAGCGGTTCAAACCTCCCGGTCACTCTGAGGGAGAAAGATTACAGCTTTGCTTTGGAAACCCTATGTATGGGGCAGCTCTACTTTGTCCTTTAGGGTCAGTATAAGTTGGAATCGATTCTTCGGCAACGGATTTGGTGTAGTTTGGGTTTGAGAGTTACATTGGTAAGCAAGAGAGGCTGTGTTGGTTACACTCTCATGGGCGAAATGGTTATTAAACTGCTTAGCAAATGAAGTAATTAGAGGTTGTGATCACTGTTAGGAAGGCTATAAACCAGATAATACAACAGATGAGGGGCTTGTGGGATGCTTGAAGTAGTAATCTGGTCAAGGAAAGCCTTTCGACATTTCGGATGTTTAAATTGAGATTCCAGTTATATGGGATGAGGTACTGATGGTTCCTGGCAGAACAGTTCTCAGTCTTCAGGGGGGGAAAGCCCGTCAGGGGGACGAGGGTGTGGAGGAAAAATGGGACTAGGGTGGAGGGGAGACGCACTGGGAGCCAGGGAAGGAGTCAGACAACACAGGACCTTCAAGGCCTAGGTGAGTGGTGGAGGCATTTGTCTTTTGTCCTCCAAGCACTGGGGAGCCGCTGAAGTAGAGTGAATGGTGTGGTCTGATTTCCTCTAAGAGAGTTTTTAAAAACCCTTTTGGTAGCAGCTGTATTGAGATGTCTTTCACATACATAGCATACAGGTCACCCATTTAGAGTGGTTTCAGTGACTTTGAGTACGTTCACACTCTTGTATAATTCCAAACATTTCCATCAGCCCCAGTTGTAGTCTCTCCATTCTGGCCCAGCAGCCCTATACCACCAACAACGTACTTATACTTCTTGTCTCTACAGGTTAACCTTTTCTGGACATTCCATATCTCAGTGCATGATACAGTTTGTGCCTTCTTCCACTTAGCATTAGGTTTTCACGGTTCACCCAAGTTACCACATGAATCAGTACTTCATCCATTTTAATCACCAAATAATATTCCTCTAGTGGTGCTGTGCGTTAATGCGCTGGACTGCAAAGTCGGTTTGCACCATGAGGTTGGTGGTTCAAGCTTACCATCTGCTCCTCGGAAACCTTATACGGGGTTACTATGGATCAGAACGGACTGCACTTAACAACAACAACTACAACATTCCTTTGAATGGAATGTGGAATACCTCATCTTATTTGTCCGTTCATAAGTCCAGTGGCCTTTGAGTTGTTTCTTGTCTTGGCCATTCCGAGTCATGCACTGCCAACATTTGTGTGCAGGTGTTTGTGTGGGTGTATGTTGTCATCTCTCTGCAGTGTTTACCTCGAAGTAGGATTTCTAGGTCATATGGTAACTGTGTTACCCTTGCTAAGGAACTGCCAGACTGTTTTCAGAGTGGTGGTGTGGGACCCTAAGAAGAAAACTCCATTAGGCTAAAGCACGTCTCCCTGTTTCAGGAATGTGCCTGGTCAGTTAGTACCAGACGGAGATGACCCCCTTCCCCTACGAGCCATAAAAGTAGAGATAAACTCTCCTGACAAACCCAAGGCTAGATAATGTATGTTTTCCTTACCCTAATTAAACTGTCCTAGCATAACAAACGCCTTCCTTACCCTAATGAAGCTATCCTAGCTATAGGTAGTGGCCAATCGAATTGTGTAAACTCGTACCTTACTATGTGTAAACCAATCCTAGAGAAGTTAGGTAGAAGACCCCCGAATCTGTTTGTAAAAATCTATAAAAACCCCCGCTATCAGAAAGCTCGGGGCTCTATCCCTATTCCGCTGCATTGGTTAAGGGTAGAGACCTGGCTCGAGCTTGAATAAAGCAACCCTTGTGCACTTGCATCGGCTTCTGCATCGACTCCTCAGATGGTTTTTGGGGACCCTGAACACTGGGCATAACAGTGGCACCTTGTTACATTGTCACTTGCAGGGTGTGTGGGCTCCAGTTTCTCCACATCCTCAGCAACACCTGCTCCTGTCATCTGGCTGCTCCGGTCTCGCCATCCCAGTGGGTGTGAGGTTGTATGCCATTGTGGTTGGGTTGTGCACTTACTTCTCTGATGGCTAGCGACGTGGAGCATTGTTTCATGTGCTTGTTGGTCATTTGTATACTTTCTTGGGAGAAATGTCTGTTCAGAATCTCTGTCTACTTTTAAATTGGGTATTTGTTCTCTCTTTTTTTTTTTAGGTTTTGATTTTCTGTTTTTTGGAGTTGTTGGCTAGATTGTTCTGATTGAACCATCAGAATAATTATGATTGAAATGCTTTGCACATAACTTTTTACAACATTGGTCTCAACAATATTTGTCCTTTCATAATTGATTAATTTCTCTCAGCATAATGTCCTCCAGGTTTATCCACGTTGTGAGGTGTTTCCTAGATTCATTGCCATTCTTCAACATTTTGTAGCATTCCATTGTGTGTATGTATCAAGGTTTGTTTAACTGTTCCTCTGTTGATGGACATTTAAGCTGTCTCTGTCCTTTTGATGTATTTCTTGGAAATTGCATATCAAAGGATCCTGTTTGCTTATCCATTCTGCTTGGTCTTTTGACTGGTGCATTGATACATTTACATTTATTGTAATTATCAGTGACTATCAGTTGAATGCAGTTGTTTTGCTGTGTGTGGGGGGGGGCGTGCTGCTAGTTTCCTCGTAGTTTTATGTGCTGAGTTAATTTTGTTTGTAGGTTTTCATTTTCATGTTTATTATCTTGTTGTTGTTGCTAGGTTCCATCAAGTTGGTTCTGACTCTTAGTGACCCCACAGTAGGGTTTCCAAGGAGATACTGGTGAATTTCAACTGCCTACCTTGTGGTTCAAACCAACTTTTCAGTCTAGCGCATTAACCCACAGCACCACATCAGGACTCGTTCTGTTGTGTTATGTTTACCAAATCTTTTTCATTTTCCTCTTCATTTTGATGTGCGAGTGTATTAATTTTCAGAGTAAAATACAGATTACCCTGTAATTTATTAAAAAATTTTTCCTTTTTAAAACAATTTATCTTCAAATCTACTTGACTTGTTATTTGGAAGTTGTATATCAACACTATTCCCTCTTTTTGCTTTGTACTTGACTTCATTATAAATTGATGTCTCTGGTTCCCTGTTTTCATTCTTATAGGTTTGTTTCACATTGTTGTTGTTAAGTGCCATTGACCCATAGCAGCTCTGTATAGGGTTTCTGAAGA
>NW_006408543.1:10663499-10706030 GCF_000296735.1 Chrysochloris asiatica
TCTTTACTGTTATTGCTGGTGTGAGATGATATCTCATTGTTGTTTTGATTTGCATCTCTCCAACAGCAATTGTTAGTGATTGTGAACATTTCTTCATATGTTTGTTGGCTGCCTTGGTGAAGTGTCTGTTCATGTCCTGTGCCCATTTAAAAAAATTTTTTTTGTCTTTTTCTTATAGAGGTTTTGTAGTTTTGTATATATTTTAGAAATGAGTCCTTTGTCTGATGTGTCATTGTAAAAGGTTTTTTTTTTTTCCCCATTCTGTGGGTTCCCTATTTGCTCTTTTGGTGAAGTCTTTTGATGCACAAAAGTTTCTAATTTTTAGTATGTCCCAATCAACTATTTTGTCCACTTTTGTTTGTGTAGTTTTCAAAATGTTTGGTAGTCTGTGTATTCCCTGAATTAGTGCCCTCACATTTGTCCCTGTTTTTTCATTGATGGTTCATAATTTTGGGGTTCACATTTAGGTCTTTAATCCATGCTGAGTTGTTTTTTGTATACGGTGTGAAGTAAAGGTCTTGTTTCACTCTTTTGCATATCACATTCAGGTCTGCCAGACCATCGCCTCCCCATGCTATCTATATATTTAGGTACTTTGTCAAAAATCAGTTGGCTATCTGTGAATGGGTTAATTTCTGGATTCGGATTCTGTTCCATTGATCAATGTATTTTTCATTGTATCAATACCAAGCTGTTTTGACCACTGTAGCCATGTAATAAATTTTGAAGTTGGGGAGTGAGAGGTTTCCAACCTTATACTTCTTAAGCAGTGCTTTCCTTAACTTGGGTCAGTTTTATTTCTTTTAGAGTTTTTTATTTGCCATTCCATTGCCTTCTTGACTCTGCATGGTTTCTCCTTTCAGGTAACTTTTCATTTTTCCTGAGCTCCTCTCCAGATTCTTTCCTTGACTTTGGTTTTGGAAAGTTTGATTATAAAATGTCTTGGAGATTTTGTTTTGAGATTTTTCCAGTTGGAAACATTCAGCTTCTTGTATGCATATCTTGTCTTCTTTCATGATGTTAGGGAAGTTTTCTTCTAACAACTCATCCCCAGTTTTCTCTGTGATGTTTATTGTCTCTTCCTGTTCTGGAATTCCACTCACCCATTAAGTTATTCCTCTTCATGGTGTCCCACTGTTGTAGACCGTGAAGTCCTGATCAGAGGTTCAAGGCCCTATAGGCCCGAGTGTAACAGATCTAGCCACCTGGCAGTTAATAACAAATTATTTTTATTAATTGCAGACATGAAGCCCTTGATATACACAGATAAATGTAATATTTTCCTAAAAGTCAAGACTGTAAAATTCTAAACAGGCAAAGTTTTTCCCTCAGAGAATTCATTCAAGGTAAATTGGGTGGCTCCCTGGTCTGTTCTAAGGACAATAGGAATGCCCTCCCTAAAGTGTTTCCAGGTGCTGCATATTTACCCAGGAGCCTCTTTTCCTGAAGAACCTGGGCTGGGCAGCTGACACAATAGGAATCCTCTCAATCCTCCCTTTCCTCCCCCCATTTGAGGCTAGGTGCTAAAAGGTATGTTAATTAAGCTTGAGAAACCAAGTTGCTGTAGTGAGAGTCGAACCTGCAAAGTATGATGTAAAGTTGCCTAAATGTCTGGAAAAATAAGATTGACAGCTGTACCTTGTCTTAGTCCCTCCTAGCTTTGTGTATGGTTCCTCCCCTAAATAAAAGGAAGACACAGAACGAATCCAGGGGCATTACGACCGGCAAGGCGTGCGTTACAGCATGCAAGGGGTACAGTCCAGCCTTGCAACCATACTGCCTGTTTAGCTAAGGTGTTTACTATGCAGGATATTATGGCCTTCGTGGCTGAGATGTTTGCAATGCAGGATCTGCCTGATGCCAGTCCAGAATTCACTCTGGTTACAGAGTATCTCTTTGTCTCTCTCTCTTTGTGTCTCTGTGTCTCTTTTGCTATCTCTATCGCCTCTGGATCTCCCCTCTGGATCTCCCCTCCTCGTGAACCAAACACTCGTGAACAACACACCTATGTGGAGGCAAGTCCCTGGCATCCCACATAACTCTTAGGCTTTCTTTGGACTTTTTATTCTTTTTTTTTGATTGCTCTAGCATACAAGTATTGAGAGATTTCTTTATCTTCAGGTGAATTCAGGCTTCCATTACTTCAAACTGTTTCTTTGCCTTTAATGTATTGTCCATTGCTGAAATCTTAGTGTTAATTTTTTTGGATTTCTTATTGCTTCAAAATGTACATTTATTGTCGGTTTGTTCTTGTAGTGTTTACCTGAATGCTTCTAATGTTTTTTTCTGTGTTCTCTTTGCTTTCCTTGATTGTTTTGTCAGTGTTTTGAAGGTACATGAATAGTCTTCTGAAGAGTTTTCAGTTAGTTTCTGAAGAGTTTTTCAGTTAGTTCCATTAGAAATGTTTTCTGACTCAGCAGTTTGGTCATATATGTGAACCATTCTCTCTTGTTTCTTCCGTGTAAGCTAAAATTGTCTCTTGTCTCCAGGGAGTTGTAGGGTTGTCGGCTTTGTAGTTAATTGAGGGCTGTGTGCTGATGTGTTCGTAGACTCCCACCACGTGTCTCCTGTGGGCATAGTTCTCGTTCGCCGTTTCTGAACGGCGTTTGGCTGATGCTGGCTGCTGTCTATTCTTGATCAGGGGGTATGGAAGCTGGTATTGGTGCCTAGTGGTGGCACTGCAGAAGGCATTGTTGTGGCTGGGCTGTATGGGCGTGGCTACTGTCTCCTGTTAGATAGGAAAGAGAACCATCCCCCCCCCCACACACAAACATGCACACACAAGCAAACAAAAACAGAGTAAACAAGCAAGGAACAAAACCAACAATTAAAAAAGAAAATAAAGGAGAACAAAGAAATAAAAACAGGGAGCACCCAGAAAAAAAGAATATAATAAGTATAAAGACAAAAGAGGGACAGGGAAATGGAGCTATAGCAGAGAAGAATAAAAGGAAGAAAAAAAGGTAGCACTTTGGAATAGCTAAAGAGAGAAAAGAGGGACAGGAAAATGGAGCTATAGCAGAGAAAAATAAGAGGAAGAAAAAAAGGTAGCACTTTGGAATAGCTAAAGAGAGAAAAGAGGGACAGGAAAATGGAGCTATAGCAGAGAAAAATAAGAAAGGAAATCAAAGGAAGGGAAAAACAAAATACACTTAGAAAAACCAGCGAGGGAAGATGAAAAGAGAGAGAGAGAGAAAGTAATAAAGAAAGATTGAGAGGGGAAATGAGAAACAAAAGGAAAGATGGAAAACCAAAAGCCGAGATAGGAAGAAATTCAAGGGAATGGAAAAAGAAGCAGAAGGAGGAGAAAGAATAAACAAAGAAAAAACAAATGAGACCAAAAAAAAAAATCAAAAGAAAAAACAGTGCAGCTGATGGACCTGAAGAGAAGAAAACTCTGGGGGCCTCCTGCCAGTCAAGGAGTTCACGATGTGGGGGTATGGGGCGTGACCACAGTTCCTGGCTCTAGATGGAGTTCCTATCAGCCTCCGTGTTGTCTGTGTTCACGGCTGTCAATCCTGAGGTCGTTCGTGGTGGTCCTGATGAAACTGCTTTCGTTGTCTGTTAGGACCACAGGGCAGCTGGGGGCAGGGTGACTGGGCTGGTGCACTGTGGGTTCTGTAGGTCTGGAGCCAAGCCCACCTGAATCCAGGCACCAAATCAGCACGGCTGGCCCCTCCTCACACTGGGGTGGCTTTGAACTCTCTCAAGAGCAGGGTCTATGCTGGGGCTGGATGAGGGTAGGAGATGGTCTCCCCTCTGGTCACCAGGGGAGCGTGGGAAGAAAAGGAGTCACGCGTTTCCCATCACCTGTGTGAATCTGCTCGGCCAGACCAGGCCACCTTCTGTTGCCAAAACTACTCCCAAGATGGTCTCGCTGTGTCCGGCTGGCTGTCCGTCTCCCTCTCTCAGTGTCCCTGCTCAGCTTCTCCTTCCAGCAAGCATTCACTCTGCTTCTCTAACATTTCCTCTGAATTTCAGGGTTCTCAAAATTGCATGTGTGTTTCATTTGGTCTCTCATATCTTTGTTGTGGGGGGTCCATGCAGGGTGTCTGCCGGATGAGTTGCTAGAGTGGCACAGTTGTTAAACACTCAGCTGCTAACTGAGGGGTCAGCTATTCAAATCGACCAAGTGATCCACAGCAGATAGATGTGGCAGCCTTGGAAAACCCTTCGGGCAGTTCTACTCTTATCTTGTAGGGTTGCTGGAATCGATGTGATAGCAGTGGATAAGAGTTCTTTATTCTAGATACATTCCCCTAGTCAGAGACATGATTTACAGACATGGCCGCCCGTTCTATGGGTTGTCTCTTCTCTTTCTAAACAATATGCTTTGGAGCACAAACGTTTTTGGTTCAGGAAAGCCAGCGTATTCTGACTGCTGTAGGTTAAGACTGGGCTCTAAGGATCTGTCAGTTAGGAAGCAGGAGACCAGTGCCATGGTTCAGGTGAGAGAGACTTTCAACTTGGGCGCGGTCCCTTAGTTGGTGACTGGGCCAGTGGAAGGTGGGTTTGGAGACAGAACTGATGGAAGGAGGTGAAGGACTGTTGGGGGTGGGGGAAGGAGGACTCTAGGAGGGTGGGTTTCAGCTGGAACAACAATGTGATTCGGGCTGTGGTGATGCTTGTTCAGATCCCTGCTGGAGCTGGCACGCATTTGAAGCGGCTTTGCCTGATGTTATCTTTGGTTGCACTGCAGAGATGGCCCCAGGGACTCTGACCTCCTGATACCTCCTCCATCACTCTAGGTGCTCCCGGGAGGTGCAGACAGCTAAGTCCTCAACTACTGCCCAAAGTTTGGTGTTTCAAACCCACCCAGAGGCCCTTGGGAAGGCTGGCCTGATGGTCTCTTCTGGAAAGCCATTAGAAGTCATTGGAGTAGTTGTACTCTGCGCATATAGGGTCTCCATGAGTCCAGACAAACTGGCAACCACAGAACCACCCCAACTCATACATCATCTCATGGAAACAGAGCATGCCTACCTTGTGGACACAGTTTGGGGGCAAATCCCCCACTCCCCTTCTAACCAGAATGCAGTCTTCAGGTCCCTGCTGTGTAGAGTTCTGACTTTGGCCGTGGATAATCTCACATCAAGTGAATGGAGTTTGAAAGCAGAATGTCATTACTTGAGAGCTGCTGCGGGGAGGGGGGCTGAAGAGGAAGAAATGTCACCAGCTGACATTTGAGAAGAGTTCATCATTTCTTCTTGCTTCCTCTGCTCACTTCTGCAGAGACTGTAAGTGGGTGACGAGTGGGGGTGTGGGAGTGGCCATTCTAACTGGCCAGTCTGGAGGTCAAGGGGATCCTGAGGCTGCTGAGGGGACAGAAGCCAAATCACTAAGGGGAGGCCGAAGGGGTTGAGAAGGAGCAGGTTGGCCCAGTAGGAAAAGCGCTGTGGTGTTTGGGAAGTAGAGAAGAGGGGAGAGGAGTAGGCGGATACTTGGGCACAGGGAGGGGTGTCCTTAGGAAGTAAGCCAGGCAGACTGGCTAGAGAGGCTGGGAGGGACACGGGAACAAAGAGGAAGGCAGGGCTGACACCCTGTCTCTGGCTTGGGCAATACCACTCACAGCCACTTGCAGAAAATCTAAAGGTAGAGCGTCTGTGTCTTCGAGACATTGTTCATTTTGTCTGTGTCAACAGAGACCCGGAGAGGTTAAGGAATTTCCCAGGGTCTTGTTGGGGTTAGAATTTGAACTCAAGTCTTTGATTTTTGATGTTTGATGGAGGTATAATTGGGTAATGATATACACACAGAGATGAACTGTTCAGCTGTGTAACTCCACCGTAAGACAGGTCTAGAATATTTCTCTTCTCCAAGAGTTCCCTCTGCCCATTCTAGTTAGCCCTCTTCTGACTCCTGACAGATTAATTTTGCCTGTTTTTAAACTTAATATAAATGGAACCCTGGTGTGGCGCTCTACAGCGCAAGGTCATTTTGAACCACAAGGTCAGTGATTCAAACTCACCAGCCACTCCTTGAATATAGGATTGCTGTGAGTCGGAACCGACTTGACAAGCACTTCACAACCACCACCATACAGTCGTGACTCACGTGTCAGTGTAAGGTTTTTCACATACGCCATGTGGTTGTGTGTATCATTGTGATGAAGTTATGTAGAACAAACCATTTTCCGTTTCAACATATTTCGTGTGTACATGTCAGTGACTGAACTTCGGCTGTCCCTGCCTTTGTCTCCAGATGTTGGAGATTCCCCGAAGCGGTGACCTGGCCCCTCCCTCCCATGAATGAACTTTGGTCTCCGCACACCTACCTATCTAGGTAATTCATCCAAGTGGGATCCCACTTGAGGCGCAGATGCCAGGCTCTCTGAGCACCCAAGAGGCCTTGTGTAACACTGGGACCTGAGTTCTCCCTGCCTCAGTGGCACAGTGCGCAGCATCCACGTCTGGGATTGGTTCATGGTTCTCCTGGGACAGAACGTCCTTCCTGTTTCTTCCCCATGCTGTCCATCCTGGCAGGCTACCTGACTCAGATGTTCCTGACGAAGCCTTCTCCGCGCTGCATTAATCCACACTGATCTATCCCTCTCCTCATCCAAGCTCACAGGGCAGCTCCTCTGCCTGGTGGCTCTGTACCTCTGTGCTCACGTATCTCCTTTGCTTCTCTGTCGAGAACATAAGCTCCTTAGAGTAATGTTCTATATGTTTTACATTCTTTCCACCTCTCCTTAGAATTTGTCACAACATGTATTAGTGGGTCTAGTCCTTAGTAAAGTGTGTTTTGAATTAAAAATGCTCAGATATGATGGTAATGACATCTCACTGCTGAATTCAGCCCCAGCGGCATGTTCTTGCTATGGAATATGAGCATCATTTCTTTGGAGCACAGGTAGGTAGGTACTGGGAGGCTGACAGTGCCTGTTCATCAGCCCCCAGGTTTCCCTCGATGCTGGAGTTCCCTTTCCTGTCTGAAGATCATCGAGGGAAACCTTGACCATGGCTTCGCCTTCAGAGTCTGTGACGTTCAGAGAGTTCTGCCCTCTCTACTATCTCCTCAACGCCATTCCCACCAAGATCCAGAAGGGTTTCCGCTCTCTCGTGGTCTACCTCACAGCCCTCGATACCAACGGGGACTACATCGCCGTGGGCAGCAGCATCGGCATGCTCTACCTGTACTGTCGGCACGTCAACCAGATGAGGAAGTACAACTTCGAGGTGAGTCTTGCTTTTCTGTGTCTTCACATGCACAAGCCCTGGCTGATGTGTAACGTGCTTTACATGCTCTTGGACAGGGTTGTTAGTTTCTGATCTGCAAGAATGTGGCCTTACCGTCTCACCAGGGCTCATGAAAACAACCTGCATCAGTGTTTTTTGACGTATTTTGTTCTCTGCCTTCACAAATCTAGACTCACTTTAAAAGCAAACGCTCTAGTGTTTTAACATTTACTAGAAAGACTTGTAGGAGTCCTGGTGTAGCGGTTCAAACCCACCAATCACTGCTTGGAAACCCAACAGAGGGTCGGTATGAAGCACTTAACACCAACAACAGAAATACTTTGGTGGTATTCCAGCTGAGCACTGAGCTATTAACCTGAAGGTTGGCAGTTGGAACCCACGCAGCAGCTGTGCAGGAGCAAGACCTGGTGCTCTGTTTCCATCAATATTACTGCCAGGAGAGCCCTGCGGGGCCGTTCTTTTCAGTCCCACGGCGTCGCTGTGAGTCCAAATAGGATAGACTCGGTGGCCCACAGCAGAAATACCTTTCCCCTTTCTAAGTGTTTCTGTATCCAAGTGCCTTCATTGACCTAGCTCCCATTTTTCTGCTGTTGAAATGATGATGCAAGAAGAGTGCTGTTAATGTTGGCTGGTTGCCAGCATGTGCGCGCTTTAAATAAAAGCGCTTCTATGGACGGAACTGACAGAACTGATGTCGGGCTCAGGGGGGTGGCGTTGGCGTCTCTGTGTGTTCCAGGTATTGGTGGGAGTGCTGTGTGGGCAGATGATGATTGATCCCAAGTGTTGAGGAGCCACCATTTAGTTCATCCACGTGGTTTATTCACTCCCTAGGCTTTGTGACAGATCCAAAGGTGAGGTAGGTGGCTTCTACCCCAAGCTGCTCATGGCTCCATGGGACTCTGCTCGGTGGTTAGTGGACTTTTATGGGCTAAGTCAGGGCTTTTCTGCTTAAGAGAAATATTTATAAATGTTGTTGTTATTAAGTGCTGTCGAGTTGGTTCCGACTCATAGCGACCCAGTATAGGGTTTCTGAGGAGCGTCTGGTGGGTGTGAACTGCCAGCCTTGCAGTTCAAACTGACCTTGTGTAGATTTTAACTTTAAAAGTTAGTTTTTCTGAAGCGTCTATACTCAATGAAAAAAAAAAAAGGCTAGCATGTGCATTATTCTAAACCATGTTGTTGTGAAGTGTTGTGAAGTCCCATCGAGGCAATTCCGACCCATAGTGACACTGTATAGGGTTTCCGAGGAGCAGCTGGTGAGCTTGAACCACTCGCCGACTTTGCAGTTCAAACGGCTTTGCAGTCTGACATATTAACCCACAGCGCCACCAAGATTCCATTCTGAATCAGACGTCTGATTTATGACATCTATGATACATGTATGAACGCATTTCATCCTCACAGAACCCTTATGAGGAGGTGTTATTGCTCTTCTTCCTCCCCCCCCCCCTTTTTTTACCAGGGAGGCAGTTGAGGCTAGGTCAGACCCCTCAGGCAGACTGACTCTTGTTACTACGGTACGCCATCGAGTCATTTCTGCCTCATAGGGACCCTGCAGGTCAGGGTAGGACTGACCATAGCATCTCCACGGGGGCAGAGTGCCACAGCTCTCTCCCCCGGAGCTGCTGGTGGAGAAACTGCTGACCTTTCAGTTAGTAGGTAAGTACCTGATCACTGCACCACCAGAGTTGACTCCAGCCTGTCACAGGAGTGTTCTGTCTAAAAGTTCAAACAGCTGCTATTCCTTTTCCGTGATTAGTAGTCAGTGTGGTCGTGATTTTTGATTGCTCAAAGTCCCCAACGTTGAAGACCATTTACATAGTTCGCTAATTTTCAAACTACACAGTAAAACCTCTGAAAGCTGGAACATGTGTAAGTCAGAAACCTGTCAGAAAAGACAAGCTCAATATTTATTTCCCACTAAGCCAAGTAGACATGCTCTAAAAGAATCACTTCGAGTTCTTCAGACAAAAGAGAAATGATCTATAAGGAATCAGGACTGAAGGGAGCGTAATGACGAATATGTGGGTATAGACTATTCTCTTCTTGGGTTCTTTAAAATATGTTTGATGGTAAAAATGATAGCTTTGTTGGATTGGATTCTCAGGGTGTATAGATGTAATACATAAGAGGGCTTTAGTGCAAGAGAGCAGGCTAGAAAGTAAATGAAATGTCTATAAATCCTAGAAAGCTCTCTGGAGCAGACTGACTTTGGGTTTGTGGAGTCCCGTGAGTCAGAATCTGTATGTCAGCAACTAATAACAACAGCCACTTAGCAAACGGTACATGGAGTTACTGTCAAAGGCACTGTTAAAAAGACGCAACGCTATAGACACACAAAAATGGTACCCTAAAAAATATCTAAGCAACCCACAGGAAATCAGGAAAGGGGAAACAGTAAACACAGTATAGGAAGAATAATAGAAAACAAACAAACGGATACGTCGAAACCAATCATTGCATTAAATGCAAATGATTAAACGTATTAATTAAAGACAAATTGTTAGGATAGTTAAACTCATGAACCAACTATATGTCTATCAGAAACGCAATTCAAATATAATGATATTATGTTGTTGTTGTTAAGTGCCATCAAGTTGATTCTGACTCATAGCAACCCTGTGTAGGGTTTCCTAGGAGCAGCTGGTGGGTTTGAACTGCCAGCCTTATGGTTCACAGTCTAGTGCTGATCCTACAGTGCCACACCAGGAGTCTAATGATAGTGATATAGATAGGTTAAAAGTAAAAGGATTGAAAAGCTATACCATTAAAGAGCAATCCAAAGAAAATTGGAGTGGCTAAGATTGATGTTTTATCAGATATTAATATCAGAGTACTCTTTTCAGCAAAAAAGAACAAGGATCATTAGAAGGCTTGGTGTGGTACTGTAGGATAAGCATTGGACTGCTAGTCATTCAAGCCCACCTATCATTCCTTGGAAACCCTATACAGGGTCGCTATGAGTTGGAACCCAAAGGCACTAAACAACAACAACTGTTGTTGAGTTGGTTCTGACTCAGCGACTCTGTATAGAGTTTCCAAGTTGACCTTGAATTAACTTTGAATAAGTTCAGTGCGTATCCTATAATGCCACACCAGGACTCCATGAAAGGCGTTGTTGTTGTTAAGTACTGTGGAGTCAATTTTGACTCATAGCAACCCTGTTGTATACGGTTTCTAAGGCTTTTACATCTCTTGTAGGAGCTGAAAATGTCATCTTTTCTCCCACGGAGTGACTGATGGATCCAAACCACTGACCTATGGTCCACAGTCCAGTGCTCATTCTGTGAAGCCACTGCACTCCCCCGAGAGACGTTGTTGTTAAGTGCCATTGAGTCGGTTCCAACCCATAATGACCCTGCATAGAGTTTCTGAGGAGCAGCTGGTGAGCTTGAACCACCGACTTTGTGGTTCAAACAACTTTGCAGTCCAGCGCCACGTACATAATGATACAAGAATCAATTCACTGAGAAAGCATAACAATCCTAAATGAGTATGCCCCTCCCAAAAGAACTTCACAGTGAATGAAACCAAAAGTAAGGAACTAAAAGGATACTCACTGAGTTAATAGACAAATGGATAGAAATTAACAAGGATGTAGAAGACCTGACCAGCACTATGAACCAACTTGACTGAGTTTACATCTAGAACCCACAACACCAGCAACAGCTGAACACACATACTCTTGAAGTGCTCATGGCCCTTCACCAAGAATGACTCTAGCCGGGCTCATAAAACAAATGTAAAATAAGATCAGAATGCCCCAGCTCTTGTGCTTCACTTCCTTTTATTTATTTATATTTTAATTTAGCAGTTGAACTATATATTAAATATTGTGCATGAGTCCTTTTAAAACTTTTTATTGTGAATTGGATGAAGGTTTACACAAATCACTTTTCTCTCCAATGAGTCACACACATTTTGCTTCCTGTCACTGATTGCGATCCCCACAGTGTAAGCTCATTTATGCAACATTCCTCCTCCTTTGCCAAACTTGGACAGATCCTGCCCTTTTGCTCTCAGGTGGTTGATTTTTCTAAGGCATAGTGTATACCTCCTTAATGTTGTTCTCCTTGTAGGCTGTCTGTTGGTTGGCTGAAAATTGGGCCACGTGGAAGAGTTCAGTTCAGGCCTAAAGGGTGACGAAGGGTCATTCAGAGGTCTTTCATTTTCTTCATTTTTCTTTGCTCCAGATGGGGAGGGACCAATAATTGCACCTTATGTGTATAAATCTTAACCTTGATAGATTTTTTTTGTGTACACACCTGTGAAATCACCCAGATTAAAATATAGAGCATGTGGTGTAAGCATGGATTGCAAAATTGGTTTGAAGCACAGGTTGGTGATTCAGACTTATCAGCCACTCCTCGGAAACCTATACAGGTTCGCTGTGAGTCAGTACTGACTTTGCGGCACTTGACAACCACAACATGCACACCTGTGCGATCCCCGAGATTAGAATATAGGAGGTTTCCAGCACTTGGACTGTTGCATACCACCTCCCAGTCAGTATCCCTCCTTGAGATAACCACTATTTTGACTTCTAAGAGTATATTACAGTTTTGCTAGCCTCTTGAGTTTTCATTCACTATTGAGTAGCCTCCAACAATAAGATGGAGGTGTAGACATGAGATCTGAGTCCCTAATTCAGGTGCACTTACAGCCCATTTCTCTTTTAGAAAACACGCATGTCATTTGACTTTGGTGTTTTGTTCTGCCCTTTTGTGCTGCTGGTTAATGCACTGGACTGCAAAGTCGGTTTGAATTGCACGATTGGCGGTTTGAGCTCACCAGCTGCTCCTTGGAAACACTATACAGGGTCACTGTGGATTAGAACCAACTCAATGGCACTGAACAACAACACTATAAAGATTTTTAGAAGATTTTAGCCGCTAATCAAACTCATAAAAGGAGAATTGAAAGAACTAAGCGTTTGGCTCTCCTTGGATGGAACTGAAAATTACATCTGGCTGAGAGTTTTCCAGTTTTACCTAGAACTTGTTTCCTGTTTAGCATGTAACAAGCTTGATGCACTTTGAAGAAATGTGATATGCCAGGGTGGCACCGGTAGGGGAAACCAAACTGCCAGGGCAAATGATGGCAGGTCAGAAAGGGACCTAGGGAAACTCCCATTAAGATTAACTGGTTCTGCCTTGCTGGGGGAGAAGGGTGGGGAGGCTTTTTTGAGGCCAAATGCCACACTTGGCAACCCAGTTTATCAAACAGGTTTTTTGAGCACCCGTTGTGTATAAAATAGAAAATTTATATTTATAGAGAACTATAAAGAAACAGAAAAATTCTGTTTTGGTAAGAACACAGCCTTTGGAGTTAGAGCGAGAACACATCAGAAAGGGCCTGGAAGAATCCCCGCAGACTGCTCATCAATTGCTTAAAATCATGGGGGTTGAGTATGGGATGGGGTGTAGGAGGGAATAGGAAGGAGAAGTATCTTTTTTGTTTCTTTGCTGTGTTGTGGAATATGCTTCCAGATAACTTGTATTCAAACACAGACAGAGCAAGGTGTGTTTTGATCTTTGGCTGCCAGTGGTTAGCCCTGTGATCCTAAAGATCCAGGAAATACTTACTTTGTTGTTGGCTGAGTCTGAGGATCACTTGGTATAATAATTCCAATATTTTACAGATCAAGAATCTAAAATTCCTGCTTGTTATGGACTGAGTTGTACCTCTCTGTCCCCCAAAATGGAGTCCTGGTGTGGCACTATAGGATTAGTGTCTTCAAGAATAATGCTCTGGAAATAGAATAATGCTGTGGAAACCTTTTTTTTCTATAGAAGTCAGTGGAAGATAGCAGTTGGAAACACAAGAACATCTTCTCTATGGCACTTAACAACAACAACAACTCTCTAGAGCACTAAGAAGCTGCTGCTGAGGGGGGGCTAACAGCAAGTATGTTGTTACTGTTGTTCAGTGCCGTCAAGTCGGTTCTGACTCATAGCAACCCAGTATATAGGGTTTCCGAGTTGCCACTGGTGAGTTTGAACCACACTGACCTTTTGTTTCAAACCCTCCTTGCTTATTCTACAGTGCCACACCAGGACTCCAGATATCTAGTAAACAATGTTATAAACCTGTGAAATACATGGGTGTGACGTTTCGTAAGAACAGACCAGAAAGGTGACTTGACTAGAATTTTTCATTTTGTTGTGGAATTCCGTCTCTCTTAGCATTCAGCAAGCTGTTCTGCAGAAGTAACTTTGTATTAACCACCATAGTGATACAAGATAGTGGAGTGCTAGTTCTCAGTCCTGTGGCTTTCCCAGGCTTGCTCTCCTGCTTCTTTCATTCAGCAAATGTTTGTCAAGTGTGTACACCGGCCAGGACCTTTCTGGATCCTACAGATGCATCTGAAAATGCAATAAGCAAGGTTACTGCCTTCATGAAGCTCAGAGTCCAGTGGGGAGAACCAGACAAAGAAATAAGAGAAGCTGACCAGATAAATGCACATGTGGAAAAAAAAATGGTGGTGAGAATTCAGATGGGGGAATTAAACCAGAGGGAGAAGTAAAGCCACAGGAGTGCGAGGAAGGTCTAGTTGCACTTTTAAACCAAGTTCAAGGAGGCAGGTCTTTCCTGCAAGCCGCTGGGTTTAGACTACCATGGAAACCACGGGGTTCCTCCAACTCATGATCTCTCTGGGACTTCCAGATGAAAATTGAGAGATGCATCCACCAGTTTAAGAGAAATGTTAATATTTCATAGAAATCTTTGATACTGCAGGGTGGAAGTTGAGGGAGAAGTTGAGAGTTGATCAGAGAGCTGACCCACATGAACGGTGTGCCATGCTGATATATCAGCGGAGACTATCTTCCAGGTGGCAGAAGGAAAGGCCTGTGTGTATAGAACATGTGTGGAACGTTTTCTCAGAAAAATTCTGCTTCAGAATGTTATCACTGCTTCACTGTGTGTGTGTGTGTCTGTGTGTATTTGGTTTTTTTCTTATTGTGGCAAAATATATATAACAAAACAGTTAACTATTTCACCCATTTTTACATACACAATGCAGTGACATTGATTACCTTCACCATTTGTGTTGGGAGTCCTGGTGTGGCGCCGTAGGATAAGCGCTGAACTGGAGGTCAGTGGTTCAAACCCCCCACTTGCTCTTTGGAAACCCTAACAGGATCACTATGAGTCAGAACCGACTCAGTGGCATTTACCAACAATAACACATTGTGTAACCCTTATTACTACTTCCATTTTTTTTTTTTTTTTTTATCAGCCTTATCGGAAGCTCAGTGTCCCTTAAGTAGTTAAGTTCCACTTTAGTTCTCCTACTTGCCTCTGGTAACCATGAATGGACTTGGGTCTCTAGGCATTTGTCTATTCTGGATCTTCCATGTAAGCTGGGGTCATAGAATATTCATCCTCTCTCAGCATGTTTGCAAGGTTCAGCCATGTAGTGGCATGTATCAAGATGGTTAAGTCATGTTCCACTGGACTTGCACACCACATGTGGTTTATCCAGGCATCTACTGATGGACACACTTGGGGTGTTTCCCCTCTTGTGACGAATGCTGCAGTGAATTCTGGTGTGTCGCCATCTGTTTGTGTTCCTGCTTTCAGTTCTCTAGGGGCATGTGGACCCTAATAGGGTTGTTAGGACGACAGTGGGGTTACGGTCACCGACATTGAACTGTTTGAGGAACTGCTATGGCAGCTGCGTCATTTTACAGTTTCACCAACAAAGCGTGCAGATTCCAGTTTCTCCACATTCTTGCCAGTTGTTGCTCCCCACCACACCCCCTTTTTTATTTCTGATAATCAGCATTCAGGAGGTGAAAAGCTATCTCATTGTGGTTACTATGAGTTGGAATCTACTTGAAGGCAGTATATTTGTTGGGTTTTTGCTTTTTTAAAGACTAATGATATTGAATGTCTTTTCATACGCTTGGCCATTTGTATGTTTTCCTTGGTGACATGTCTGTTGGAAGTCCTTGGTCCATTTTCTGATTGAATTGTCTTTTTTGTTACTGACTTGTAGTTTTCTGTATGTTCTGCGTATTAAATCCTTATCAGATACATGTTTCTCAAATATTTTCTCCCATTCTCTAGGTGTCTTCACTGTGGTGGTTAATTAAGTTCCTTGTTGCACAAGAAGTTAAAATTTTATTTCTTTTTGTCTTTCGTTGCTTGTACTTTTGGCATCTCTTCCAAGAAGACATTGTCAAAACCTAGGTCTCTGTTCAGAAGAGTGTGGTGGCAGCAGCTGACCTCCACTAACTGCACAAGGGGAAAGGAAGACAAACAGCGTCACCTCAAGGCCGGGTCCTCAGACCTCCACCTTCCAACCTGCCCTTACCAATTGTGACGCCAGCCAGCTGTCCCTGTACACCTGGGTTGGATACTGCATTGCAGCAGCCACCCAGAACTCACAGAGCATACTCATGGTTATGGGGTTTACTAGGGAAGTTCACAGGGTACAATTCAGGATGAGAACATGCCCAGTATACAGGTCATTGATTAGGACAGCCATTTCTGTATCATGCTCTCTCTGGCCCTGGGCCCCATGGCCTGGCCTTTGCCTGATTCAGGCAATGTTACAATGTCCTTTTAGTGCTGCTGATAAAACTGCCAAAAGGGCACTTTATTCTGCTGTAAGCTTCCGCCCAAAGGCACTCAGCTCTAACTGTGGGTTAGCAAACCCGGCTCCCCCAGTTAAGTGCCTAGAGGCTCTGTGGACGGGGAAGCCTTAATGCCTTGGCTCATGGTTCTGGTGCTGCTGCTCCTCTGACGTCACAGCTTTCTGTCCCTGGAGTAAGGTGGTTGGATGTGTAGGGACCTCAGGGTCCAATGGAGATGCGCCACTCCTGGCACTTCTGTCTTGAAGGTAGTGAGATCGCCTGTTACAGCTTCTGCGATGGCTCACTTTATCCCCACATTGTTGTTGCTAACTGCCCACATTAGAGTTCCGATTTTTTAACAATCACAATGAACTTTCTTAACAGTCTTCCACAACTGAATCCTGTAATCCTATCGGCATCTTCTCTCACCTCTCTTACCCAGACCCATCCAGAAGAGGCAGGCATGGTGTGGTGGGTGTTACAAAGAGCCAAGTGAATCATTCGTTGCCCTGCCGTCTCAAAGCATTTGCCCTGTTTTCTTCTAAGAGTTTTATGGTTTCAGCTCTTACATTTAGATCTGTTCTATTTGAATAACTTACACATGTGGTATGAGATATGGATCTAACTTCATTTTCCTGCATGTGGAGATCCAGTTGTCCTAGCACCATTTACTGAGGAGATTATTCCCTCCCCATTGAATGGAACCCTGGTTTGCTTTTAAATGTGACACAGAAATAAAGAGTTCCGATCCAGGCATGATGCTGTTAGATAAGCACTCGACCCACCACAAGGTCAACAGTTCAAACTCACCAGCCGCTCCTCAGAAACCCTATACAGGGCCTCTATGGGTCAGAACTGACTCAGAACTGACTCGTTGGCACTTAACAACAGTAACAAATAACACCCAAAGTGCATTTGCCTGACAGCTTCTCTCTCCCTGTGGAAGTAACCTGTAGTGCCCGTGATTTCACAGGATGGATTGCTCCTGTTCATTAGCTGTTGGGAATCTACTTTCAAATCTTTTTGGCCGCGACTCCGTAACAAAATGTATTCATCTGGTGGCCATTCTCCCTAAATGGATCTATAAATGCAGTTTGATTCCAATAGATTTTTTTCAGAATGCCAATTGACACACTGATTTTACAATGTATGTAAAGTTGTAATGGGCCAAGAATAATTGGAGTTCTGGTGTGGTGCTGTAGGAGAAGCACTGAACTGCTAGCCACAAGGTTAGCGGTTCAAACCCATCGACTGATCCTCAGAAACCTCATACAGGCCAGCAGCAGCAGCAGAATTAGGATGCTAATGAAAAAGAGCACGTTGGAAGAAGTTTGTTGTTGTTAAATGCCCTTAAGCTCTGACTCAGAGCGACCCTGTGCACAACAGAGCGAGACACCACCTGGTCGTGCCCCATCCCCACGATTGTTGCTACACTTGAGCCCATTGCTGCTGCCACTGTGCCAACCCATCTTCTTGGGGAGCTTCCTTTTTTTCACTGACCCTCCGTTTTACCAAGCATGATGTTCTTCTCCAGGAACTGGTCCCCCCTATAACATATCCTACGTGTGAGAGGCAAAGTCTCACCATCCTGGCTTCTAAATAGCATTCTAGCTGTACTTCTTCCAATACAGATTTATTTGTTCTTACAGTCCATAGTACTTTTAATATTTTTCTCCAACCCCGTAACTCAAATGCATCAATTCTTCTACAGCCTTCCTTATTCACTGTCCAACTTTCACATGCATAAAAGGATATTGAAAATACAATGGCTTAGATCAGGCGCTCTGTAGTCCTCAAACTGACATCTTTGCTCTTGAACAATTTTAAGAGATCTTATGCAGCAGATTTGCCTAATGCAATAAATACATTGTTTGATTTTTTTTTTTGGCAGCCATTTGTGCTTAACTTTAAGTTTTTATTATGAATTGAGTGATAGTTTACATGGGAGAACGTCGGTTTTACACTCATCGTTTCATTGCAGTGATTACAATCCCCTCCGTGCATCAGCATTCAACAATATTTGCTTCTATTGTCTCTCTTTGTTGTTTGGGGGATATACACCAAAACACTCAGGAATATATAAATAATTTAAACAGCAAAAGGGCACATTCTGCAAGCCCCCTCCTGGCCACCAGCACACAGTCCTTCTCTCTCCATGGGTCCAGAGTCCTCAGCTGCTCTGTCTCTCCATGTCCTCATCTCTGCGTCTATCTCGGGTGTCGCCGTTCCTTTTGATAGGGTCCCACATTCTGCTCTTGCTCCTCTCCCTCCATGGTCCCAGTGTCCTCCATTCCTGGACCGCCATTGTTGGATTTCTTGATTGGTGCTTCCATGAGTGCTGATTGTGAATCCAAACAAAATGGACTCTGGCAGTCTTCACTTACCGTGATTTTTTTGTTGGTCGAGGTGAGGATTTTTGTTTTCTTTGCATTGAGGTGCAATCCATACAAAGACTGTGGTGTTTGATCTTCATCAGTAAGCATGTTAAATCCTCTTCCCTTACAGCAAGCAAGGTTGTATATCATCTGCTTATCACAGATTGCTAACGAGTCTTCCTCCAATCCTGATGCCAAGTTCTTCATAAAATACACCTTCTTGGGTTATGTGCTCAGCAGACAGATTGAATAAATGTGGTGAAAGAATACAAACCTGGCGCACACCCTTCCTGACTTTAAACCATTCAGTGTTCCCTTGCTCTATTTTAACAACTGCTTTCTGGTGTATGGGCAGGTTTTTCAAGAGCACGAATAGTGTTCTGGAATACCCATTCTCTGCAGTGTTGTCCGTAGCTTGTCCTGACTCTCAACGGTCAAAAGCCTTTGCATGGTCCATAAAGCACAGGTCAGCATCCTTCTGGTGTGTTCTCTGCTTTCAGCCAAGATCCAGCTGATGCCAGCAGTGATATCCGTCATTCCACGTCCTCGTCTGAAGCCGGCTTGTACCGGGAGTTCCCTGTCAATGTGCTGTTTCAGCGATTTTGAATGATTTTCAGCAAAATTTTACTTGAATGTGATGTTAATGATATTGCCCTATGATTTCCACAATTAGTTGGATCACCTCTCTTTGGAATGGTAGAAGTGCTCTCTTGGAAAACAAGATGATTGAAACTTCAATGATTAGGCAGTTTGATATTGACATAAGTTTTAATAGACTGATGAAACAAAATAGAGAAGTCAGAAAACACATGTATGTATGTGCATACTTGAGTTATTGCAAAGGTAGTGTAAGGACCAAACTGATTTTACCTACCTAGAGACTGCTTGACTAAACTCTAGTCAGGCTCAGGAAAGCATTTTAAATAGACAAGGCCTCAGTTTTTAGTTCCCTCCAGAGACAAGGTCAATCTCCATTCTGTACATTAGCCTGAACACGTCCTCTAGCTCCAAGAATATGATATATGTATAAATAGCCAGGCAGCTCAAGGCCAGAAGCCAAGATGTTTTCCTTTACCCTCGCCTAAGAACAAAGACCACCAGTCCTGACCAATTAAACTGTAACATCTCATAGTTTGCCAATTGTTAACCAATCCAAAGATTGTAAAGCTGAGAAACCTGAGCTGTTTGAAAATTCTATAAAAACCCTGCAGACAATGAATTCGGGGCTCTTTCCCTATTCCGAAATGTCGGATAAGGTTAGAGACCTGGCTCGAGCTTGATTAAACAACCCTTATGTATTTGCATTGGTACACGGCTCCTGGGTGGTCTTTGGGGACCCTGAATTCCGGGCATAACAGTGGTATTACAGAGTTGTCTCAATAAATAGCTTGGGGAAATTGGATATGAATATGAGGAAAGAAATGAAGGTTGATCCCCCTCATCAGTTGCTTCGCTTTATAGAGAATCTGCATTTTTCTCTCTCTTTAAGGTCTCCAATGGTAAGAGTCCAGCTCCTTGTTTTAGGTCCAATGGACATTCTCTTCTCCATTCGCCCTCTGGACTTAAGCAAGTAAAGTGCTTCTGTTTCGCTTTTAGATCTTTAGAAAGTTGTATGAATATTCAAGTTTTAAGCCACTGTTCTTTGTTAGTAAAAAAAGAAAGATAAAAATACTGGTGAGGCAGCTCATATGAATTGAATAGTTTCATTTCTTCTATGAGTGTTCTTAAATGTTTCAATATGTTTCTAATGTGTTATTGATATGCTAGTGGTTTCAACTGATGGGTAAGCTTTGTCCAGCAAAGGAAGCTCAATAAGAAAGCCTTGCCAGACGCCACAGTTCCCATGATTCTGCTCACAATGACCACTGTTTCTTGGGTGCCGTTTTGTCTTGTTTGTAAAGGGAACACTGCCTGCCAAGGAGCTTAAGGTTAGCCAAGTGGCAGCCTGATGGCAAAGTGTTTGCCCAGAAAACCTTCCCACCAAAAGCCTTTTTTTTTTCCCTTAGGTTTTTTATTGACTGTAATTCTGTGTGAAGAAATTACAGTTGCTAAAGGGGGGGCAACATGAAATGCGCTGTCTTGAAAGTTAGAACTTCAGGAAATAGGAAAGTTCAGCATACAATAGATGAGCTCCAGCTGGGCAGAGACACCTTAAAGAGACAGAAGAATGACACCCAAGTCTGGGTCGTCCTCCTATCAGAAGAGACGGACAGAGGACGAGGAGATACCCTTGGAGCCCCGCAGTGTGTGTGACCCTGGCCAGGGACTCTGTCTCAGGTCATTCCTCTGTGGGACTCTTCCCGATTTGTCCAGCGTTCACAGGGACTGGACCAGGAATTGCTCCATGATTCCCAGCAGCGTTTGTGCCAGTCTGGTAGCTGTTGATCAGTCTGGCTCCTTTCCTAAACTACAAGACCCACTTGTTTGTGCCCCCCACACCCAGCCCAGTGTTAGCCTCACAACCCTCCATTCTCAGTGCGCGTTTCATCTTACACTGTAGCGTCTTCTCATAGGCTGTCTGATGCTATTCAGATCTATCACCACGGAGGGACTGTTAGGTGCCATCGAGTCGGTCCCGACTCACAGTGACCCTGTGTATGCATAACAGAAACACTGCCAGATTGCTATTTCAACAAAGCTAGGACAGTAGTCCTGGGGTGGCGCTGTGGGTTAATGCGCCAGGCTGCAAAGCCATTTGAACTGCAAGGTTAGCAGTTCAAGCTCACCAGCTGCTCCTCGGAAATGCTATACAGGGTCGCTATGGGTTGAAATTGACTTGATGACACTTAACAACAAGGACAGTAAAGTCTGTTTTTAAATGAGGTGGTAAATGAGGGATGGCCGTGGTTTGGCTTTGAGGAATGACTTATTGGCACCACCTCTGGTTTAACCATTTGTAGTGCCTGCTCTGGGTTCTCTTTCTGGTGTTTGTGTCTTGCTTGTCAGGAAATACGAGTGCACTTGGTGGAGCTCTCCTGCCAGCCTGCTGCTTCCTGGTTTGCCATTTGGCAGAGTTACCTGGTAGCAGGGGCCCTTGTTTGCAACTTTTCTGTCTTCCAGGGCCGAACCGAGTCCATCACGGTGGTAAAGCTGCTGAGCTGCTTCGACGACCTTGTGGCTGCGGGCACAGCCTCAGGCAGGGTGGCAGTGTTTCAGCTGGTGTCTTCGCTGCCGGGGAGAAACAGGCAGGTGAGGACATACCATGTGAGGAGCCCTGGTGGCATAGTGCTTACTCACTTAGCTGCTGACTGGAGGGTTGGCGGTTCTCACACACCAACGGCTCCATGGGAGAACGCTGAGGCAGTCTGCTTCCCTACAGGTGCCAGCCTGGGAAGCCCTGTGGGGCAGTTCTCCTGTGCCCCTCAGGGTCCCTGTGAGTGAGAATTCCTTAACAGCAACTAGTCTGCCTTCACGGTTGTAGCGTAACTTAGCTCCTCACCAAATGCCTCCTGGGCTTTAAAACCACGAATCCTCACCTGCTCAGCACATGTATGCTCAGAAAAATGTTACATTGTGCTGTCTACATTTTTGTTCCTGACGAAAAACGCACGTGGGTGGTTTGCAGTTTGCTTCATTCTCTGGTACATTCTCTATGGGTTTGCAAGATGGGGGGCAGGTGGGACCTCAGGTGGGCGTGTGTAGGAACACAAGACTGTGAAAAGCAGCTCCTTCAGAGAGAGGAGGGAATGTGTGCCCTTGGAGTCTCAGCCCTTGCCTCCTCCTCTCCTTCTGTGTCGTTCTGTCGTCTGTGAGTAGCTGCGAAGATTTGATGTTGCCAGTATTCACAAAAACAGCATCACAGCTCTGGCCTGGAGTCCCAATGGCATGAAGTTGTTCTCAGGAGACGACAGAGGGAAAATCGTCTATTCTTCTCTGGATCTAGACCAGGTAAAGAGGGATTCAGAGGTGGGGTGGGCTTTTCCCAGTTCTTAGAGATGGGAAGATGGTCAGTTGTAGTTTTCATTTGCTGGCATTCTTTTTTTTTTTAATGTTTTATTGTGAATGATGTGATATTTTACACGGGAGAACATTAGTTTTACATTCATCCTATCGTATATCATTTCATTACTTGCCGGCATTCTTTTTTTTTTTATTTAATGTTTCATTGTGAATGATGTGATAGTTTACATGGGAGAACATTAGTTTTACATTCACCCTATCATATGTTGTTTCATTATTTGCCGGCATTCTTGTTCATGTCCGCTTTATCATCTCAACTGTGATTTGTAACTTTTTCTTCCAGGGACTTTCTGATGTTTCTCATCTCCCACTTCTGTGACTAAAGAGCTGCTGGCCTCGGGTTTTGTTTCTTACCACTACTTAGAAATGAGACCATTTACATTCCCCGTTCCTTGAAAGAGTCGGAGGAATGATGCCACCAAGTGTCTCCTAGTCACAAGGACAAACCAGAGCCAGTGATTCCAGGTCTGGGGGTGAAGGGTTCACCCCTGGCCTCTGAGAGAACCTGGGGTGGGAAAGTGGCAGGTGGGAGTTCTCCTTTACCTTCCTACCCGCTCTGAGCTGTGAGCTCTTGGCTCCCACATCCTGTGGAGGCACCGGGCCCAGCGGGAGGACCATAGGCTAATCCTGGCAGAACTGAACCCAAATAAGCATTTGCTCCAAGGCTGCACCTTCTTTGCTGTACTTTACCTGGGCTTTGTCTGTCCTGCTGCGTTGTCTGTCTGTCAGATCCTTGGGATGCAGTCCTTTTCTTATAGCTGTCATTCCTAGTAGGGGTTCAGCCCTTACTAGCTGTGAGTGGCTATTAAGCTTTCTGACCTAAGACAGCCAGCTAGTTCAGCCATTCATCAGCAGTAGTTGACCTCCTGTTTGGTCTCTGAACCCCTTGTTGTTGTTGTTGTTGTTGTTGTTAGGTGCTATCGAGTCGGCTCTTACTCTTAGCAAACCCGTGTGTAAGAGGATGAAACACTGCCTGGTGCTGTGCCGTCATCACGTCATTGGTACGCTTGAGCTCGTGCCTGTGGCCAGTGCACCAGTCCGTCTTCTTGGGGGCCTTCCGCTCTTTCTCTGATCCCCCACTTTACCAAGCATGGTGTCCCTCTCCAGAGATTGATCCCTCCTGAGAACCATGTCCAAAAAATGAGGGACGAACCCCTTACTCTTCCAAATGACTTAGGAGTTCACAGAGCATTTGTTGGTGCAGGTTCAGTTTATTGAACGCACCTGGTCAGAAATGAAAACAGACATCTCAAAAGCTTTGCTCATTTATTTTAAAAGAGCAATTAAAAAAACAACAACAACAACTGTGACGTGCTGATAAAAATGACATTTGTGTGTGTGTGTGTGAAATGTACCTTTTCTTTTAAAAAAAAAAGCAAAACTGAACTAAAAAGTGTGGTGGTCTTGCTTAACTCTTCTGCCAGTCTCTCTGATGTCTGACTTGATAGAAAACAGCTGGGTTCTATATTCACTCTGTGGCGGTACCTTCTTTCAGTTGACATATGTAAAGTCCGTCCGGCTCCACACAGACTTGTTGGTGGAAAAGGGAGATATATATATATTTGATTTTTTTTTAGGGAGAGATATTTTAATAACCTTTTTGGCTACTCATGGGTACTCTTCTTTGATAATACTCCCCAACCTGACAAAAGAGGTTTCTTTAAAGGTTCGTTAAAATGGAGAATCTGACGCATACTGATTGAACTTTTCCTCTGTTTTACACATCGACTGGATCTTTTTACCCACACATGGTTTTCTGATATTGTCTACATTGGTTATTTGGAAACTACTACTTCACAAAGTGATGTCCAGCTTCCAAATGTCAACACATTTGATTATGCAAATGTCAAAAAAAAAAATCACCCTTGCTAATACTGCCGTCTTTGTGATGAGAAAAGCCTGTTACCTATTGGGAAGCTGTTAACGCATGGGGTTGGATACAGGTGTCCACGATTCTAATCTTCTCTCAAAAGCTCCAATGTTTTCAGCAGCAGCAAATAACATCACTTGTTTTCCTAGAGGCAACAGGCTCACTTTTTTTTTTTTTTTCTTCAAGAACATGTCTGCCAAATGTCCAAGTTTGGATAATTATAGTATTCCAAGTAGAAATGGTGTTTTGTGGGAAAGGCAGCTGGTGCAGCCAACTACCCAACAGTCACACAAAAGCTGCCTTGAGAACCCTTTGTGCGTCAAAACCCTTTGTCATGTAGGGTAGTGTAGAAGACTTTGTACTCAAGGGGCAGAAATATACACAGCAAAGTGGATGCGCCTTCAACAACTTCTACATGAACAATGAAGTCAGTGACATTGGGTGTGTTCTCCAGGCTGCCTTCCTCCCTATCCTTTTCCAAAGGATTTCGCCATTACTGACATAACCTTACTGTGCCTAAGCTTCTCATCTAACCTTTTTGGTTCCTGTTGTCAGTTTGACCACATAGAGAGAAGTCTATAAAAGAACATCATGCTCAAGGCAGACTTTTTTCTTTTTTTTTTTTAAACTAATTAAGCTAAACTTTTATTTAGTGTAAAGATGATTTCCGGGCACAGTTTTGGTTTAATGGGTACAAATTTCCTCAAGGCAGTAGTTTCAGAAGTCATTCAACCTCAGTGGTTTCAGAAGGTCTGGATTCTATGAGGATCTGAATTTCTGTTCCACATTTCCCCCTTTTGATCAGGATTCTGCTAGTGAATCAAAGGGAAACTCATTTTCTTTTGGAGGGGGGGTGTTTGGTGGTGAAGTATAGCGTTGCGTGCCACTGCCTTCACTCAGGCTGGGCTCCCTGAGTCACAGGATTCCTGCCCCAACAGTACAGTGGCAACCCCATGAAAAGGCAGACACTTTCTTAGTGTTATGATGAACATGGTTTTGATCGCATGTTGTTGTTGTTGTTAAGTGACATTAAGTCAGTCCTGACTCATCGTGGTGCCATGGGATAAGTACTTTACCTCAGTGTCGGTTTTAACCGCAAGGTCAGTGGTTCAAACTCACCCACCACTCCTTGGAAACCCCATGCAGGGTTGCAATGAGTCAGAACCAACTTGACAGCACTTCACAACAACAACAACAACTTAGGGTTTCCAAGGAGCAACTAGTGAGTTTCAACTGACAACTTTGTGGTGAGCAGTCCTTGCTTATCCTACAGTGTCACACCGGGACCTATTTGTTGACATCGAGTCGGTTCCTACTCACAGTAACCCTGTATAGGGTTTTCCGAGGAGCAGCTGGTGAACTTGAACTGCCGACCTTGCAGCTCAAATGACTTTACAGTCAAGCACATTAACCCAGCTCCACCTGTGAACCCAGTTTGCTCTCCTCCACCAACTAACAGCGGCATGCCTACCTCAGATAGGTGGGGTCCACCACCAGCAGACCCATGTAGCCGGCCTCCACCATATGATGGGGTGACTGTGGGCCCTCTGGAAGGGAAATGGATACTGCAAGAACGCCACTGAGTGAAGCTGAGTTTGAGGAAATCATGAGGAGAAATAGGGCAGTCTCAAGCAGTGCCATTTCAAGAGCTGTGTCTGATGCCAGTGCTGGTGATTCTGGGAGCTCTATTGAGACATCGGAGTCCTGGTGTGGCGCTGTGGGTTAATGTGCCAGACTGCAAAGCCTCAATTGATCTGCAAGGTCGGTGGTTCAAGCTCACCAGCTGCTCCTCGGAAACCGTGTACAGGTTCGCTGTAGATCAGAACTGACTCAACGGTACTTGGCAACAACAACAGTTGAGACATTGGTAACTGCAAGTTCTGTAATTAAACCATCCAAAGTATCTGCTGATGACCATTACAAAGTCCTTATTAGCTCTTTGCAAGATTGCCTTCGTGGAATTGCATTCAAGTCTTATGGTTCTGCATCAAGACGTGAGCCGTCAAGAGAAAGGGACCATAGTAAGTCATGAGAAAGGAGTCGACATCATAAACCCCATAGTAGAGATCATCGTGATGGCTAGTACAGAGAGAGAAGCAGAGAACGTGAGAGACATCGTGGTCATGAATAAGGCAATCCAGAGGGAGGTTTTTAAGTTTGGATTTAACTTGCAGTGGAATTAAGTGCATTTTACTGTATTTTGCAAAAACATGCATCCTCTCATGTCATTTTCCACCTCAAATCTCATGAAGTACTTATGTCCCCCAAAGACTGGGATCCATGAAGGGCCCCTTCCTTGCCCCTGAGTCTCCCTTCCTCTCTGGGATGGCTGTGCATGGATGCTGCTCTGCGTTTCCTCAGAGCAATGACTAATGGCTGTGTTCTTCCCACATGTGGACTCAGGGAGAGTGGGAATATGTCACATACTAAGCTTTTAAAATCTTGGTTAAAAAAAAAAAAACACACACAAATTAATTACTTAAAGAATCATTTAAAGATAAATAACAACTGTTTTGCCTCAGGTCTGCAGGGTGTAAGGGACTACCCCAGTTTTCATCCTAAGCAACAGGAAAATACAAATATACAAGAAAAAAAATTTTTTTTTTCCTGGAAGTAGTGGTTCTCAGAGTGTGACCTGCTGACCCTTTTCATCTTGTCCACTTGCACACTACTTCTTACAGAATTAACTGTTTTTGAGTTATCCATATTATTGCCAGTTTTATTTTTAAACATTTTGTGACTGGATTATTTGTGCATGGGATCATTGGTATTTCTTAGAACTGTTTGCTTTCAGAGGTTTTTGTGTGGGTGTCTTTTTTTAAGTATTCTGTCTTGTTGAAAATTCAATTGCCTTTTTAGCATTTTTCTATCAAAATTGATTTTATTTTATATCTAAGTGTTAATTTTTGTGATTTCTTAAGCTTTCTTAAGTTTTAATTAAAATGGGAGGAAGTATGGACACAAATTTTTTTTTTAAGTTCATGTGTCATTGAAGAATGCAGTATATTTATTGATTGTCTTTTTGTTCATGTAACGCTCTTCTTTCAAAGTGCTTACAGCTTAAGTGTAGCCAAAAGTATTTGAGATCTGTGTGGTAGACTACATGGTATTCTTAAGAAAGTCTGTGGACATCTCCACATCACTCAGAATGACCCCTTTCATTAAAGCCCTTGACACCTTTGGGGGAGATGCAGGTTTCAGAAGTTTCTCTGTTTTGGGCTTGGTAGTGGTTAAACAACTGCGCGCACAAATGCCTGGAATTGTGCACCTACAAAGAGGGAATTTCACGGTCTGTTAGTTTTACCAATAAGTCTGATTGCTGTTTCCCTGACTGCCCTGCCGCACTCCCCATCCCCTAAAAAAAACCTGCCTGCCATGTTGCAGCAGTACGTCTGAAATGATTCAGGAAGCTAATTCAGAAGAGTGAGCTATAGAGACAGTAGTCAGCCTCTCTTCACTTTAAAATGTTTCCCCTTCCCCCAACCCACCCTGTAACTATCATAGAATGTTTCTTTTAGCAAGAAAATCTGTTCTTAACTTTTTACAGCAGTGGTCGTATGCAATGTTCTTCCTTTTGGGATTGACTAAGTTTACTCAGCATAATGCCCTTCAGGAGCCCTGGTGTTGTGCCGTGGGATAATGCATGGGACAGAAAAGTGGGTTTGAACTGCCAGGTTGGTGGTTCAAACTGACCGACCACTCCTTGGAAAGCCTATACAGGGTTGCTGTGAGTTAGAACTGACTTGATGACACTTAGCAACAACAGTGTTCTTCAGTTTCCGATGTTTCAGTGTTCTTTAGTGTTACATAATGTCCCATTGTGCACATGTACCAAAGTTTGTTTAACCATTCTTCTGTTGATGGGCATTTAGTAGAAAGATTCTAGACGCCAAGAAAGACAGTTTCAACAGTAAAACGCCTTCCAGAACTTATCCTTGGTTCTTTAATATACAAAGGCACTTCAAAAAGTTTATAGGAAAAATGGAATGGAAAGAGAAATGGAATCTTTCCACAAACTTTTAGAAGGGCTCTCGTAGTCAACACCATTTCTTGCTAATGTCCTGTTTCCTACGACCCTTTCAGTTGTCAAGGGTACAATGTCCTCACAGTTCCTTCAAATGCTTCATGACGACAAGGGTTATTATATGGCCTTAAAGGACTGATCATTGTATTTTAGCAAGTATTTTCATTGTGTTTCAGATGACAGTTTACACAGCACATTGGGTTCCCATTGAACAATTTCTGTACACAGTGTTCTGTGACATGGGCTGCAGTTTTCACAAGGTGTCAGCAGTCCCATTATTTCCATTCTGTTTGTTCTGTTTCGATTTATCTAGCTTCCCTGCCCTCCTTGCCTTCGGGTCAACATTGACTGTTGGGTTTTATAGTTAGTTGATTGTTTAAAGGAACACCTTACTCAGGGTGATATCATTCATTTTATAAGTCCGTCTGTTACTTGGCTCTGGAAGTGGCTTCAGTTCCAAGTTCAAAGAGCATCTTAGAGCAGTAGTGTCTGGGGTTCCTCTTGTCTGTATTGGATCAATAAGTCTGTCCTTTTTGAGAAGTTTGAATTTTGTTCAATGTTTTCCCCCATTCTGTCTGGGATCTTCTGATCAGATTGGTAGTGGTGGTAGACAGGCATCTTCTATCTAGCTCTTTAGCCTCAGGCTAGAAGACAACAGCGTCCCCAGGTCATGTGGACGCATCACTGGACCTATTTTACAACATGATGTGCATTCATTTGAGAATAACTGAGGCATTATACTTAAGTATAACTTAAGCGCTATTCTTTGAACTATCTACTGAGAACATTCCAGTAGAAACCATTGTCAAGAGTTTTGTTCCCTGTTAGTTTGTCATGGGTGGTCAATATTAAAGTTGGCTGTATTTTCATTAGTGAGGACCTTTCCAGGTAACTTTACTGCAGTGGATTGACAGTGAATGTAAATTGTGTTAAAGCATCAACTTTAGGTGCAAACCAACTTAAATATGAAGAGTAGATCAACACTCACGTCGTAGAGCACGCCGCGTTGAGGGTTGGCGTGGGCTCACCGTGACTCTCTTTGGCAGGGCGTCTGCAGCTCCCAGCTGGTGTTGGAGGAACCCTCTTCCATTGTGCAGCTTGACTATAGCCAGAAAGTGCTGCTTGTCTCCACCCTACAGAGAAGTCTGCTCTTCTACACGGAAGAGAAGGCCGTCAAGCAGATTGGGGCCCAGCCAAGGAAGACGTGAGTAAGCTTCAGAATCTGACCCAGGCTGCTCTGATGCTGGCTCTGCTCACAGAGAGCACTGACAGACCCCATCAGCACCCACAGCGCCTCTGACCTGGGAACTCCTGGGGGAGCCCCACCTACCTAGGACGCTATTCCCACGGAGGTCATCTGGTCTGTGTCCACTCCTGTACAGGCGTCCCTTTCACCAGAGGCCCAGCAGGGGACTGATGTGGGGCTCAGGCCTTCATCAGCCAGTGCTTCCTGGACACTTCTGTGCCCTGTGGTCCTCGTGTACTCTCTGCACTGAGGTACTGTGCACAGCGAGCACCAGATGCCCACCTGCCCTGTGCCCTGCGGTCCCCGCATACTCTTTGTACTGGGCGTTCACCCACCCTGTGCCCTGCGGTCCCCACCTGCTCTCTGTAGTGGACATTCACCCACCCTGTGCCCTGCGGTCCCCGCGTGCCTTCTGTACTGGGTGTTCACCCACCCTGTGCCCTGCGGTCCCTGCGTGCTCTCTGAACTAGGCGTTCACCTGCCCTGTGCCCTGTGGTCCCCGCATGTCTTCTGTACTGTGCACCCACCCACCTTGTGCTCTGAAGTCCTTGTGGGCTCTGCGCCCTGGTGCCCATACACTCTGTGCACTGCAGGGGCCTCAAGGAGAACCCTAGTAAGATGTGTGTCCCTGCCATGTGGAGATAGCAGAACTTAGACACGAGAATTGTTCCTCACTGTGCTAACTGCAGGCTGCTGTAAGAGTTTGAGTAGGCTGCTGACCCTGGATGGGGTCAGGAACGACTTAGGGAAGAGGTGGGGCCTGAGGAAGGAGTAGGAATTAGCTCCAAGAAGGTGAAGGACTCCAGGCTGAGAAATCGCTTGGATTTCACCCTCCTTGATCCCACCAGCTGGAGAAGGATGGCAAAGAGAAGACTGGGAAAAGTCAGCAGCCCACACGGTGCCCCCACCCTGAGCTGCACTGTGGGGCTCAGCAGCCAGATGGTGAGGGGCAGCAATCAGTGAGGGTGGGGTCGACCGAGAGTATCCTGAGAGGGTGAGCCAAGGAGCAGGGAATTCTGCCCCCGGATAAGGGGCCCCACTGCCCACAGAGACTCAGGCTGGGTGCTGTAGAAATGGGGGAGTAGACCAGGCGTCGGTGAGGCCCACCAAGGCTGGGTGCCCATCTGTCGGGTCAGGGTGGTGCCTAGGCTGGCCGTGCCTACCTGACAGAGTGGGGGTTAGGCCACGAGGTGGGGGCAAGGCTGGTGGTGCCCATCTGATGGGTCTGGGGGATGGCTAAGCCGGCAGTGCCTGTCTGTATCAAGGTGGGGGTTGGGGTCAGGCTGCAGTACCCGCCTGTGTCAGGGCAGGGAGGGGGGTGAGGTGCCCATCAGTGATGGGTCTGGGTATAGGGCAAGGCTGTGGTGCCCATCTGTGATGGTCGGAGGTGTCAGGTCAGGATCCAAGGCCGGTGGTGCCTGCCTGTGTCAGGTGGGGGAGTAGAGGCAAGGCCCTGCTGTGCCTGTCTGTGAGATGGGTCAGTGTCAGGGTGTCCCGAGCCTGGCGGTGCCGATCTGTTTGGTCAGGGTTGTCGAGTTGGGGATGAGCCTGGCAGTGCCCTCCTGTGATGGTTCTGGAAGCAGTTGGTGAGGTCAGATGATAGGAACCCTCACAGCTGTGTGCTCCCATCCTCCTGTGTGCTGGGCTGGGGAGCACAGGGAAGCTTATTATTCTCTCTGCATGGCGGCCCACCAGCTGTTACAGAGGCTCTTGCATCTGACCCCCTGTTAATTCACCCACAATTGGCCCTTGTATGCATAGTCTCCTGACTTGACCCTTGAGCCATCAGCAGAGTTTGGAGTGTAGGGCTGCTGACTGCAGAATTCCACAGCCTGCTCTTCTGCCTGGTCTGCGGACCTTCTCCTGTACCATGTCCTCTGCCCTGTACCCCCAGCGCCTGGTCCATGACATTCTCCTGCGCCATGTCCTCTGCCCTGTGCCCCCAGCGCCTGGTCTGCGGACCTTCTCCTGCGCCATGTCCTCTGCCCTGTGCCCCCAGCGCCTGGTCTGCGGACCTTCTCCTGCGCCATGTCCTCTGCCCTTTGCCCCCAGCGCCTGGTCCGGTGACGTTCTCCTGCGCCATATCTTTTGGGAAGAACCAAGCAGAAGTCATCAAGCTGACTTTGATTTAAGGCAACCCCTGTATATCAGAGTAGAATGTGCACTCTGTAGTTTTCTGTAACTGATTTCTGGAAGGAGATCACCAGGCCTTTCTTCCACGCCACATCTGAGTGGAGTCAGACCTCCGACCTTTCAGATAATAGCCGAGCACGTTAACCATTTCCACCATCCAAGGACTTTTTGGAAAGAAGGCAAAATGTAAAGAGGGATTACCAAATTGATTGCCTTTCCCATGGATTGTGTGCCTGACAGTCTTTCTTTTCAAACATGACCTCTGACCTCTTGAAGGGAGTCTTGGCCCTCTGTGACCCTCTTGGGCCTGGGAGCAGCTGCGTCTCCTAGAGTCATTGATGGAAAGCATGCTCAGTGCCCGGCCCTGTTCCAGCATTTAGAGTCCAGTCAGAATGAGCCTGTTGTTGGAGGACGCACACTCTGTTGAACTCAGTACCACTCACACCAAAAGGGGAACTGGAAAGCAACGTGCCTTAAAGGCTTGTATCTCGGTTGTGTGCCGTTTCCGATGGTAGTTACAAAAGGACATGGGCGTGTCTGCCCCTGGAATGCTTCATTCACAAGTCACCCAATCATTCAGTCAGCAGGTGTCTGCTGACGCCTGGTGTGCGCACCCTAGACAGTGGCACGCAGTGAGGGAGAGGACAGACAAGTTGACAGACAGGACCTAGCCCTCCTGGCCCCTCATGACAGAAGAGACAGCCCATAGCCGTAGAACTAAGTACATCATCACAATGCTTCAGGAAAGTAGTCGGGGCAGATGGGATTGCAGGGGAAGGTCTTCAGCAGGTAGAGCATTCCAGGCTGAGGGAACAGCAGCTCTGACACCAGGTTGGCCTGGGCTTGGGATGGTTGAGGTGCAGGAAGGAGGCTGGTGGCCTGGGGTCTTAGGCGAAAGGCAGCGCTCTTTTTACTGTCGATCTTGGAAAAGTGTTGTGAAGAGAGAACTGGAAATACGGTTCTGAAAACATGAATTCTGGTAGAAGTGGAACATGGATCCATAGCAGAGCTTGTAGGTGCTGTCAGCTGATAGGATGATGAGTACCCCAGGCATCAGTACCCATGCTGTCTAGTTGGCCCCAACTCCTTGCAACCCCATGTGTGCAGAATTGAACTCTGCTCCATAGGGTTTTCAGTGGCTGGGTTTCTTCTAAGGCACCCCTGACTGGACATGACCCTCTATATGTTTGGTTAGCAACCAAACACATTTTTGGTCCCTCCTCCCCTTCCAGAACTCCCCCAGGGATGATAAAAATCAAACAAACTAAAGCCATTGAGTCTATTCCAGCACATGACAACCCTGTGTAGGGTTTCTGACTTTATAGGAGCAAACCGCTTCCTCTTTTCTGAAGCAGGGATGACAGTAATTTAATTAACGAAAACACAAAAGATAGAAAAGGGCAAGATCTGCCTTGTTTGGCCTTTGTCAGTTCATTTCAGGACTTGGAGTTCATTTCCCTTGTTGTTCATTTCAGGACTTTCCAGCTGTCTCTTAAATCAGTCTCTGTGTTTGCTTTCTCTCCCCATTTCAGCGCTGGGAAATTCGGTGCTTGCTTTATACCAGGACTCTGTAAGCAGAGTGATCTAACCCTGTATGCATCAAGGCCCGGGCTGCGACTATGGAAGGCTGACGTCCAGGGAACCGTCCAGGCCACATTCATCCTGAAAGACGTCTTCGCCGGGGGCGTCAAGCCGTTTGAACTGTACCCGCGCCTGGAGCCCGCTGATGGGACGAGCTGCAGCATGCCCGAGAAGCACCTAGGGCTGGTCTCGTGTTTCTTTCAAGAAGGCTGGGTGCTGAGCTGGAATGAATATAGTGTCTATCTTCTGGACACGGTCAACCAGGTATGGGCTGTGATGGCGCCTCTGTGGAGCATCAGCAGCGACTGCAATGCTTCTCAGGCCTGGCAGTTACATTGGCGCTCACCAGTAAAACCCAATAAAGGCCTGGTAGTGTGTGTAGAGGGGCCCTGGTGGTGCATCAGTTAATCACTCTGCTGCTGACTGAAAGGTTGGGGCTTCAAACCCACCCTGCATCTCCACAGGAGAAGGCCTACAAAGCCTTATGGCCCATTTCTGACACACGGGGTCGCTACGAGTCAGACTCGACTCAGTGGCACCCAACAATATTGGTAGATTTAGAAAAACACTTTGTTTAGATAATCACAACCCTGTCCCTTCACCAAGGAACTCTAGTAGCATAACCCGAGTCGGGCTGCTAACCTCAGGCAGATTGAAACTACCAGCCATTCTGGGGGAGAAAGATGAGACTTTCTGCTCCCATAAAGATTTACAACCTCAGAAACCCTATTCAGGGTCCCTATGAGTTGGAACCAACTCCACGGCACACCACCAACAACAACCCTTCACCAAGAAATAATGTGTGTGTGTGTGTGTGTTTTATTATTATTTAAACAGGAAATTATAATCTATTGGGATCATATTTTCTCTGACTGTCAAATTACTGTGACTCAAATGTGGGGGAAACAGGAACCAGAAGACTGGTAGCTGCAGCTCCTGCCAGGACAGCCGCTGCCTGCGCACAGGGCTCTTTCTCCAGCTTGCTTTCTCCTCCATGTTCTTTTGCATTTTTTTTTTTCTTCCTGATTCATAAAGAGCCATGTTGTTTTGCCAGTCGTTTCTACTGCGTCTTCTGTACTTAATGTGCCTTGGACCATTTTACAGCTTCATAAAATCCTGGTGGGAAGCTGCCCCTGTTGAAATCAGGGTGTTAACAGGCGGTGAGTGTAGGCTGACTCAGGGACTTTGAAAAAAGCAACTGTTTGGTTTCATTGTCTCCTCGTCGGTGCCACAACACTTCAGACTAGACCTCCCCCAGCTGGTATTCCTCCTTCTTGGACCCGGTGAGAGGGGCCTTGTCTTCAGAGACTGTTTGTGTCAACAAAAAATGAAATTTCTGGTCTCCTTCATCTCGTCCTCACCGAAGGCCTCTTAATTATTGTCATCAGCCATGCCTGACAATACTAGTTTAGTACAGACACAGTCACCCAGGAGGGCAGAATCAGACTAGATTCTAACACCGTGGTTATGCCCTCTGTTGCTGTTGTTAAATACCGTCCAGCTGGTTCCGACTCATAGTGACCCTGAGTAGGGTTTCTGAGGAGCAGCTGGTCAGCTTGAGGTGCTGATTGTGCTAGTCCAGTGACCTTGTGGTCCAGTGCTTGTCCTCCCGCGCCATACCAGGCACCCTGCAGGACCCTAATTCACAGACTCAGACTGCTCCATCTTTCTCCTGTGGAGCTGCTGGTGAGCAGCCAGGCAAGTGTGTTTAACCATGCTGTCACTGGGCATCTCTAACCTGCCTGAGCCTACTTTCCTCATCTGTGAAATGGGGAAGGCGAGGGTTTGAATTTTGGCCCCCAAGTCTATTGCTTTCATTATGGGACATTTTGAAGAGCATCTGTGCCCTCTTCCCCAGTTACAGAGAGAACTGAACTTTTCTCTTTCCCATCTCCCTTTGGAACTTAGGTATTCTCGTTAATTATTGGGGTCCAGACACTGTGTACCTATGTATCAGTTCTTTTCATCCATCTAGTAGGTATAATTAACTTCATTTAATAAGGAGAGCATGGAGACAGAGGGACTCCTAGGAATTATAGGTCTGTCCATGATCAAAGGCTGCTGGCCATGATCAGAGCCCGCTCCTCTCCATGGCAACACCACGGTGACTGGCAGCTCCGGCAGTGCCTGTCATGTTTCTTGCTGGACAGGAAGATACTGTAGAATTAGCAACAGCGGTCGAGACTCTTTAAGAAGATAAAGAGTCTCTGATTTGCTCTGTTGACTGGGAAGAAAGAGGCTTTCTGTAATCCGTATGATCTCAGAATGGCTGGCTTGCTGTCTACTACCACGTAATGTAGGGGAACCGTCCCTCCCACTGTTCGGTTCACAGACTCAGCTCCCCCACGGGAGACCACAGTATAGGGGTCTAGACCTGTCCACATCATGCCGGCCTACCCAGGGGGCGCCTCCCTGTGTCCATTGAGCAACCCTGAGCCTTGTTCTTACTTATTTTAACCACGGTTTTGACTAACCTTTCACCTCCCTACACTGTAATAAAGTGATTTGACCTGTGTAGGAGCCCTGGGTCTTCCTGGGGGTGAGCTGCTTAGAAAAGAAGCTCCCCACAGAGGGAGTTTCTGGACATGGTTCGCACAGCCCCAGTGAGCAGGCAGGAGAGGAAGTGAAGCCCGGGGAATGGTGCCTGCCAGAGGCACAGCCTCGGAGGAGGACAGGCACCTGAGGCGGGGCAGAGGGGGCAGGGGCAGTGGTGTGAGACCCAGCACACCAGGGAGATGAGCTCCGGTTTTCACAGGGTAGGGACATGGGTCCCCCAGGGGCTGGTGGTGGGAGAAGACTGCTGTCCCTGTCATGTCAGTGCACTGCTGACAACAGTCCACTTCTCTGTGAGGTGATTGCATTTCTCTTAAGAATTTTCAGAAAATGATCATAGCAAAGTGCAATTATTATTAGACTGACTTGTTGTTCTGTAATAACAATTTGCCCTAAAACACAGCTCCTAGCTGTTAGACTTATTTGTAGTCTCACGCATGCGCTTATACATAACACTATCTCCGTCTCCTGACTTGGTGACTTTTTTGTTGTGACAGGTCACAATTGCAGGCTTGGAAGGAGCAGGTGATATTGTGTCTGTTTCCTGCACAGACAATGAAATATTTCTCCTCAAAGGTGATCGGAACATTATCAGAATTTCGAGCAGGCCTGAAGGATCCACCTCACTAGGTTTGTATGTGTTAGACAGCGGCCTGTATGTGTCAGGGAAACGCAGCACTCTCTTGTATGTAATTGCAGCTTCTAAACTTGCTGCAGTTGTTTTGTTTTGTTTTGTTTTTAAAAGCTTTTATTGTGAATTGAGTGATAGTTTACATGAGAGAACATCAGTTTTATACTCATCCTATTGTATTTTGTTTCATTGCAATGATTACAATCCCCTCCATGCATCACCATTCAACAGTATTTGCTTCTCTTCCCTCTGTTTTTGTTTGTTTGTTTCTGATGTACACAAAAACACTCAGGAATATATAATCATTTAAACAACCCAAGGCACATTCTGCAAGCCTGTCTCTTGGCCGCCAGCACCCAGCCTTTCACTTTCCATGAGTCTAGAGTCCTCAGCTGCTCTATCTCTTCATGTCCCCGTCTCTGCCTCCATCTCTGGTGTCACTGCTTCTCTGAATAGGGTCTCACATTCCGCTCATGTGCTTCTCCCTTGATGGTCCTAGGGTCCTCAGTTCTTGGAATGGAAGACTGACTACTTCCCACTTTATGTGATAAAACTTCTGACTTTACAGTTGTGACGATAGCAATTCATTATGATAACAGTTACTCACTATTGAATCATAAGAATCTTATCCCCATCTCCTTTCACCAGACCTGTCTAGACAAGATGAAAACTCTTCAGTGGGGATTCTACCTTCCCACACACACTCGGAAACTAAACTCCCTCTTGAAAACTTGTAAGCCAGCCACTTTGTGCCTATAGACCTCCCATTTTAGGTAGCCAGTATCTTAAGTTGCCTGCCCCTATCAACCCTGTGTACAGAGTAGTTAGGATTGATCCTTGATGTGAAGACTCCTTCCCTCTCAGTTTTGAGCTACTACATCCATAAGTATAGGTCAAGTTCATCAAATTGTAGCAGTTTTCACTTGTTTCCTTTATCAAATTTCTTTATCTTCCTCTGTTAGAGTTCTGATCATCAAGCCTTCAAAGCTAGGTCAAATTAAACCTGCTATTGTTTTGCTACTTGTAAATTACTATCACTGTGTTTAAACAAGGGTTTCGTATGAATCTCATAATGCTGTGTACAATCTTTTCTGGAAAGTGACCTGACTTTAAGACTTGTGCATGTGATAGAGTTACGTCCGAGATCTTGAAAGATGTGGAAGTTGAGTTAGTAGGAAGGTGAATTCAGAACCATTTTTTTGATCCTTGACACCCTGTGTGGGGTATTAAATGGGATTACAGTTCCCAGAGACAAGATATTGGCACATTTAGGTCTGTCGTCTGGGACACACCTTTACCCTTTACGTGTTCTTCCTCATGGACTCCTCTGTGCTGCTGACATGCTTCATACATGCCATACAAGCCCAGAGGCCGGGGCCCAGGAGCTGACCAGCTCTTCTCTTGCACGCCTCCATGTGCTCATTGGTCGGCTTGTTCCTGAGATGACAACAACAGTTGTGTGGGCCCCTACTTCATCATCACTGTCACCACCTACTCTGTGCTTGCTCTGGCCAGCAACTGTGCTAAGGACTTAGCTTTCTCCATCTCTTGAAATCCCCAAAACAGCCCATCAGGAAGGTCCTGACTCCAAGGATAAAGGAAACTCAGGCCCAGAAAGGAGGAGGAGAAGCTAGCTGGCCAGAGCCACCTTTATAGCCTCCAGAGTGAGCAGAGGGTGATTCCACAGGCATCCTGCTGGCCTCTTTGTGACAGGTCATTGAGGAGAGTCCAGCCAGGTCTCCCTGCCAGTCCATCTTCCCCCACGACTGGTGTGGCCGGGCTCATGTCTCTGGGGGAGTGTGTGTGGACGGCCCTCTAATCTCTAGTCTGTGACTTCTACCACACTGCAGCAGGCCTTCCCTCTGCACCCACAGGCCTGAGCCACTCTCTCCCCCTCTTCACGGAACACCTGTGGGCCATTGTATTTCTTATTTCTTCCCTTCTGACCTCTGATTTGACTTTGTATTTACCTCCCCACGGAGTAATAAGTGTTTTGAGAACAAGGGTTTTATGTGACTGTCCCGAGACCCTGTGTAGCACGTGGCCATAGTAGGCCCTCAGACAGTGTCTGTTCATGAACAGTGTCCTTTTCACCCAAAAGACACAGGTGGCCAGTGAGTGACAAGCGAGCCCAAGGCCACTGCCCTTCTCCAGGTTTCTGTGTCAGTCCCAGTTCTTACTGCCTCCCTGGGTCAAGGTCAGACAGCCGAGGCTTTGTCATAGCTCTGGACAGCAGGGGGCTCCTTCACTGTGGCTTCCCCCTAAGCCTCGTCTAAGGGGAGTGCTGCCGCCGAGAGCAAACGGGCACCCACCTGGGAACACTCAGGGCCACGGTGGGCGGGCAAGTGTGCGTCTTACACAGAGACTTGATCTAGGATGCACTACAGCCCACCTGGTGGTGTGGTGGGTTAAGCAGCTGACCACAGGGTTGGTGGTTCACACTCACCAGCCGCTCCACAGAAGAGTAAGGCTGTGTAATCCGTAAATATTTACAGCCTCGAGGACCATAAGGAGCGCTACTCTGTCCAGTGGTGTCACTAATAGTGAGCCAGAATTGGCTGGACAGCAGCCTTCCATCATCTTGCTGTGCTAGACTACACACAGGACATGGGGCCGACAGGAGAGAGAACAGTCTCACGTGTTAGCCAGCTGTGTAGCACCGGAAATGATGTGATTGGAGAGACAGCGAAGTGCTCTGGTCAGCAGTGTTTCCTATGCTGCCTTTAGCACATGGCGGGGGCGGGGGGCTCAGGAAAAGATGAGGAGAAGAGAGGGAATTAGGCCTTGAGCCATAGAGGCAAAGTTGGGATAAATATCATTCCAAACTCATAGGTGTTTTTTAAGTTTTTATTGTGAACTGAGTGATAGTTTACATGGGAGAACATCGGCTTTACATCATCATTTCATTGCAGTGATTACAATCTGTGCATCATCATTCAACGGTATTTGTTTCTATTCCCTCTGGTTTTGTTTGTTTGTTTGTTTGGGGGGTATACACAAAAACACTCAGGAATATGTAATAATTTAAACAACCAAAGGCACATTCTGCAATCCTGCCTCCTGGCTGCCAGAACCCAGTCTCTCTCTTTCCATGAGTCCAGAGCCCTCAGCTGCTCTCTCTCTCTCTCTCTCTCTCTCTCTCTCTCTCTCGCTCTCGCTCTCGCTCTCGCTCTCGCTCTCTCGCTCTCTCGCTCTCTCGCTCTCTGTCCTCATCTCTCCTCCATCTCTGGTGTCGCTGCTTCTCTGGATAGGGTCCCTCATTCTACCTGTGCTCGTCTCCCTTGATGGTCCTAGTGTCCTCTGTTTCTGGACTGTAAGATTAACTACTCTCCCCTTTTTGTTACAGAACTTGTACCTTTACAGTTGTAATAGTCATAACTAGTGAGGATAACAGTTACTCAGTATTGAATCATAAGAATCTTATTCCCATCTCTTTTCATCAGACCCATCTAGACAAGATGAAAACTATTCAGTGGGGACTCTGTCTCCCCCTCCCACACTCCTTCCCCCCGCCACCCCCCTCACACACACTCTTAAACTAAACTCCCTCTTGAAAACTTATAAGCCAGTCACGTCATGCCTTTATTACCCCTCATTTTAGGTAGCCAGTTGCCTGTCCCTACCTACCCTGTGTACAGAGGGGATAGGATTAGTGCTTGATGTGAAGACTCCTTCCCTCTCAGTTGGTATTTTGAGCTACTACATCCATAAGTATAGGTCAAGTTCATCAAATTGTCAGATGGGTACTGTGTGTTCTTGTGTGTCTCCCCTCACTTTATATCATCTGGATACTTCACTCTCAGTTCTAGCCTTCCATGGTTCTGTCCTTTTCCATGGGCTCAGGTGTCCCCAGGTCTCACCACACTTCGTACCAACCAGCCTTTCCTCTTCTCTCTCTCATCCCCAGGTCAGTGAGAGTCTATGGAACATGGCTGAACTCAGCCCATTTCTTCATTTTTGCCTTTCCCCCTCTTCCACTCACCAGTAGACCAATGTGGTCACCAGCAAGCCTACATTCCTTTTCATGTGTTCCCTTTGAGTTTCAGTCTTAGAGGGGATTTGTCCTGAAAGGACTTGATTGCTTGCCTTGCTGTCTCTCCAGTGAACAACTTTCTTGTTCTTTTAGTAGCCAGTCATACTACCATTTTTGTTATGGATTTTTCCTGCTGATCTTTCTTTGAACATGTATCTTCTGTCGCTCTAGCTGTTCCCAAACTCATAATTTTTATAGGTAGTAAATAAGCGTGGACTCGTGGGTTTATGAGCTGGGGATCCTCTAAAATTGTGTCATCAGGGGCCGGCGTGGCTTCCAGAAAGGGGAGGGACATGGTTCTCAGAGGCTAAGCTCTAGACCACTGCTGTCCAGCAGGATCTGCTGTTTGTCCTCTGCGCTGACCAATCGGCTTGGTCTGCAGACTGCTCTGGGCAGCATGCAGCCAGCCTAGTGCTCACTGATCTATCCCCAGGGTCTGGAGCAGGAACTGAAGGGTGGCCGATGGCCACAGTAGTCCATGCCAGGAGTTCCTTTCTGGTCCTGGTGGCCTCCTCGTGTTGCCCTAGTGGGACCTGACCCCCATCGCCCTACCCTTACTCTGCTCTTACTTAATGTCCACATTGACGTGGTCCATGCACTTCTCTGTCCTGGGCTGATTTTAGGGAAATTACCATTCCTTATCAGCGCCCTCTTAAGTAATATCAAGTGCATTCCGAGGCTTAGTGTAAGTGTGAGGCCTCACTAAGCCCAGTTAGATATACTGGCATCAACTTCTTTAGATATAAGTTGTAAATCCAAGTGGGAATGCTCTAAGTGCTGTTTCCTCATTATTGAGTGATTTTACTGATGTTTACAGATGAGCTTGCTGGAGAACAAATCCATGCAATGGGATCCTTTATGGCTGTGAGCTTGCTGGAGAACAAATCCATGCAATGGGGATCCTTTATGGCTGTGAGCTTGCTGGAGAACAAATCCATGCAATGGGATCCTTTATGGCTGTGATCGTCACACATTAGCTTTTGTGGTTCTTTTGCTGTTAGAACTGCTGTCTCTTGGCAGCTCAAGCCCCCCCCAGTCCCCTCTAGGAGAGCACAGACCTGGGGACCAGCTCATTGACTTCCTCCTGGGTTGTTCGGTGCCACTGAGTTAGCTTTGACTCATTGCATCCTGATTCAAGTGCAGCAAAACCCTCTCTGGTCCTGCACCCTCCTGACAATTGTCATGTTTGAGTCTGTTGTTACGGCCGTTGTGTCAGTCCACCTTGTTGGGGATCCTTCTTCCTGTCGCTGGCTCTCCACTTAACCATGCATGATGTCCTTCTTCAGGGACTGATCCCTCCTCACAGCTGGATAGACAGCTTCGAAGGATCATTCTGGCTGTACTTCTTCCAACGCAGATTTGTTTGTTTATTCTCCCAGCTCACAGTGTATTCAATATTCTTCTCCAACACCCGTAACTCAAACACATTGATTCTTCTCTGGTCTTCCTCATTCGTTTTTCTAACTTTCATATGCATATGAAGCTGTTGAAAATACCACGGCTTGAATCAGGTGCACTTTAGTCCACAAACTGACAGCTTTGCTCTTAAACATTTTATAAAGGTGTTTTGGGACGCAGTTGTTTGATATCCTGACTGCTGCTTCTATGAGTGTTGATTGTGGATCCAAAGAAAATGAAGTCTTTGAAGACATCAGTCTTTTCTGTTTATCATGATGTTATTTATTGGTCCAGTGGTGAGGATTTTTGTTTTCTTTACATTGAGTTGTAATCCATATTGAAGGCTGTGGTCATTGATCTTCATCAGTAAGTATTTTAAGCTCTCTTTGCTTCCAACAAGCAAGGTCGCTTGCTATCCTCCTGGGTAACTTGTCCTAAACCCAGCTTTTCTTCCTCAGGGAGAGACAGTCTGGAGACATCAGGGTGTGCACAACACATCCATGTGCAGCGCTTGGACAAGCCACCAGGGACCCTGGTGTCTGCGACGCGGCTCCGGGGCTCCTCAGTGGCCAGTGAGCCCATGAGCCGGAGCAGCTCGCTCAACTCCACCGACAGTAGCTCTGGGCTGCTGCCAGTTGGGCCCCTTGCTGCCTCAGAACCCAGGCAGGACAGCCAGCCCTCCTCCAAGAGATTCAGTGTGATCAGCTCTGAAGACTTTGACCAAGAGCTTGTTGTGAAACCAATCAAAGTGAAGAAGAGAAAGAAGAGGAGGAACCCAGGTACGGTCTCTGACAACTCGCACGCAGGCTCAGTTCGCCTTGGGGGCCTTCTCCCTCTGTGGGTACTGAGTGTCTCCCAAGTTAGAAACAGACTCAGAGAGCAGAGGGGCTTCCAGAAGTGACCCACCCCTCCCTCAGAGAGTAGAGGGGCTTCCAGAAGTGACCCA